>NC_134369.1:66352439-66655683 GCF_035582795.1 Mycteria americana | reverse complement strand
AAAAAAATTAGTGGAATGTATGAAACTAAGTTATTTAAGTTATCAAACATGGGGACAAAACAGTTGTGACCCATTCTGTCTCTGTAAATTTTGTGCGAGACCCACCAAAGCCTGCAATGGGTAACTGGGTTCCCTTAACTCTATTTCCTTTCTTTTTCTTCCCTTCTAGTACTCTCTGAAATAGGTTTACTTTTCTTTGGTTTATTAGATTTGCCTGAACCTGGCTTTGTAATATTTTAAAGTGACCAAGACCTCTCCCGGCTATTATTGCGGGCTGGTGTGCTGTGTGCAGCTCAGTGCTGCTCCCCATGAAATATTCCTTGGTGCTCGCCCTGCGAGAAGAGGAGGAGGTTCAGGGAAGAGAACAGGCCAAGAGACAACTGGAGCAGTGCCCCATAGCAGTGTGTGAAAACAGGTCCACTGTATTCCTCCGAAGTACATTTGAAATGCTATTACTGAAGGTGGCTGGTCAGAAAATGGAATTTTCGTTCTGCAGGAAACTTACAATTTCATTTTCAAACCAGCACTAGAAGTCAAAATTAAATACCAGCTGAAGTTTGGGAAATTTTTTTGTTCCTGAAACATTGAAATGACTTTCTTGAAATGCTTCGTAATGGTAATTTAGAACATTTTGCTCTTATTTCTGCTTGTCATAATAGTAGCTAAAATTATTCTGTTGAAACAAAATGATTTTAATGTATCACAGTGAAATTTAATTTTCTGGTGAAAGCACTGATGGAATTTGATACCTTTCTGCAAAATTTCCTGATTTTGTCAAAAAAGCACTTATTGTTGTAAAACTTGAACAAGCAGCCTTTTTGGACTCGTTTTTATTCCATTGTCATTTGTGATATTTTGTGTAAAAACAGCAAAAAAATGAAAGCCAAAGAACAGAAAGGCAGATTTGGATGTATTACTTTTAGATAATCAACACAGAGAAAGGAATCATAGTGTTTTCAGTCTGTGTTGTGTCTGATTTTTTGTTCAGTTGACCTAATAATTTAGTGTCACTGAGTCCCCTTCCTCCCTTCATGGTATCTGTCTAATCATGGAGATGTAAGTCTAGCACATGATGACAGGAAAATCCATTAAAACTTTGTGATGACCATCTTCCTTCTCTTCTTCCTTCTAACATGGAAGATGCTGAGTTTCTGCAGCCCCAGGCTGTGGTACCAGACCTGAGAAGACATTCTCTCTCCATCCTGACTGGACTGGTCTGCTGCACTCAACATTTTTGGCAGTGCCTTAGGCTTTGCCTCTGCACAGGATGCCTCCAGTCCCACTCTGCAACGTGCTTGGTCTCCGCTCAGCTTTCTCTGATAGAGGCTGTGACTTTATTTATTTCTTTTAGAACTGAGCTCAAAGGGCTGTATCAGCTAGATAGGGTCATGTGTGGGGACGGAGGAGATGATAGGTATTAGATGCTCTTTCACAAACTGCTTCTCTTTCTGGATAAACTCCCTCCCATCTGTGTTTTTTGAAGACCAGTCATTCTTTGAACCTCTTGGGAACTATAAATGATAATCCTTTGCATCACGTAGGCAGAGGGGCACCGTTGGTGCTTACAGGGGCTCTTGGGTAGGAAGATCCTACCCACATGGAGTTATTCACCCGCCTTTGCAAGTGTGGCAGCTCTCTAACACTAATACTCCTATTACTTCTAACATATCAGCTTTGCTAGGCAGGGGCATAAGGCCCACATTATTAGCATCCAAAATACGTTTCTATTAATAGCTGTTCACCAGTTCTTAATTAGATCGGCATATATTAAAGATATGTAGCTCAATTAAACCAGACTGAATGAAGAGCTACTATCAGAATTTCCAGATTTCTAACTGGATTTTCCATTGTCGTCTTGTCTTTATAACTACAATGAAATTTTCCTTAGGATGCTGTCTTGACAAAATACAGGGCTCCTATAGAGAGATAATAAATAACCTGGCATACATTTCCCCCCACCCCACTCCCTTCTGCATGATTGAATTTTTCAGCACCTAATAACAGTTCTTGCCAGCACAGCAATATCATTTATAAATCTCAACACACAGAAAAAAAGTAAATTTAGACAATATTGAAGTGAAGCAACTAAAAGTTGGAATTGAAGTCTTGGCACTGAGTACAAAGTCTGCCATTTATTCAACTTCTAAAACATCCCAGGCTCCATTTCGGAACAGGCTATTGTGGATATTTTAATTCAGTGTCTGAGGACTTTGTGACTTCCTTCGGAGCTTTTAAAAAGTCTATTAAATGTTCCAATTGCTTTTGCAGAATTCACAATTGTCCTCTGTGACTGACTGCTTTTTTGTTATTGGGTGGGGTTTTTACCTCCAGCCTCAATAATTCAGACCTCTTAAGTGCTGACTGATTTTTTCAATGTCTTGAAGAGCACTAAAATTTCAGCCAGATTCTGTAGCTAACTTGTTCGCGCTATGAAAATTCATAGGATTTCCAAAAGACCTGGCTTGTTCCCACTCATGATGTGGCTGTGCCAACTGATTCTAACGCTTTTGACAGACGTACAGTGATTGGTGAAGGCAGGCGAGGGAGAATAATATATCACCAGAGTATAGGATCAGTCAGCTATAACAACAACAATGAAAACCAGCAAAGCTGTCCTCAAACTGAAATAGAAAGTAATGTTTTCAAAAGTAGACACTCACTCCTCCAGTGAGAGTCACTTGCTCAGGATGCCATGCACCCATGTTTCATGTACCCCGTAGGGATATCGTAACATAAGCTCCATAGCCAACAAGTATTTGTGCTTTTATAACACTTAATGTTGCACAAACTATCTGCCGGACAATGCCTCAGAAATGCCTGTATGGCCTCTAACTCTGCTTGTGTCAAGGGATTTTATTTGCTTCTGTTACACAAGCCAGTAGTTGAATTCACCTAAATGTGCCAAATCAGAAATGCTGGAGTGAGATTTCTGCAGGAACTTCTCATCTCTTTGAGAGGTGCCACACCAAGTTGGGGAGGGGGGTTAGCAAGGAGGTTTGATGCGTCATCTATGTTAATGTGAAAGGAAGTGAATAATGAAATGACTCAGTGACTTTACTGATGGAATTAAACTCTGTGACCAGAAATGGAAAGTACTGGAAGTGAAAAGACGGTTCAGGAAATGGGCAAATACATGAAAAAACCCCTTGTCATTTGTCCGTAGGTATTAACTTCAGAAGAGGCTGGCTAGGTGGAGGTATGGTAGCTGTTCTAATGACAGATCATTAGACACCTCAGGAGAAGTTCATCTCGTACCCAATCTCTTTAGTCAACTCTTCAGTTAAATGTATTTTCATTCCTGTTGTAGATCCTTAATAACACAGATACGTGGGTTTCACAGTGCTGAACAGAGGAGGATTGGCTGTCCTTGTGCAGCAAGCAAATGTAACAGAGAGGCATGATTTGTGTTATTCAGCAGGTCAGCAGCAGACCTGAAACTAGACAGCAGATCTTCTGTTTGTGTCTCTAACCACTAGGAACTGATGCTTTCTCTTACTACTTGTATCTTGGGAGATTACAAATGAAAACACTAAGAAATAATACCACAATACATTTACGTGTTGCTATTATATGGAATTACACAACGAGTATTTTAAAACAACAAAGCTGATCATAATTAAACTAGCATTATAAAAACATTCCATGGCTCTTGGGCTCTCAGTTGGTTTAGTGTCAATCCGGATTAATTGACCATATGAGAGAATTTGCCTCATATTTATACTGTTGTAATCAAGATTGAGAGCTATCCAGTAATGCTGCATTCTTGCCTGAGTCTGCAGTGTTTGAAATAGAGAGTTTTACTCTGAAATGGACAGCTGCATGCTACTGTTGGTGCAGATTTAGCAATTTAATAAAAAATCTGCATACTACCAATTGGTATATGCTATCTTTTGAACAAGAGGATACGAAACTAAGAGCTTTGGTCCTGAATGCCGGTTGTTAGGCGTTCATTGGCTCATAACCTGATGAAAAGAAAATAGCTGGGGCTGACTGCGCACTCAGGCTATCTCTGTGGACAGCTAACAAATGCTGTTCTCCTTCAGCATCTGTTCTTCAAAATCACGGACATGTGCAATGGTGGAAAAGACCTTTTGTTGGAAAAGAGCATCTATGCTTCTATTGTAAGACAGTCCCAATTTCTTTTCTTCAGAAACCGCATGACCCAATAGAACACCCTTGTCTAATAGGACCCTTTCTGCTTGGCACCGTTTTGGTATCCTTTCAGAAGAATCGGAATCTGAATATTAATCACAGACATCATATCAAGGTCCTTGGTTTGCTTGGACCTAGGGGACTGGATGTGATAGGACATTTATATTGAGGTAGCCTTCATATCTAGCAATGTACAAAACAACGATGTGGGTGTAGTGGGTGTTCATTCAGACTATTGACTTTGCAATCCAAATAAATATGTGCCTATTTAAAGTGGGCTCAGTTCAAGAAAGCTTTGGTACTAGTCTACACAGAGGCTTAAATGCCTGGATGTATAGCATGATATCTTAGCCACTCAGCTTTAAGATCTTTAGATCCTGGGAATTCATAGCATAGCACTGGGATACATGGAGGAAAACTAGAAGTTTGCTAGAGTAAACCACACAGTGCTGTTGCTGATTTTCTGCTTGTGGCAAAGTAGAAAGTTCTGCAGATGTTATTTTGCTGGAGTGAGCAACAAGCTCACCCCAACAAGCAGCCTGCTCAGAGGGTAGAAGTCTGCTGGTGAGGATTGCTGAAGTTTCTTAATTTCTTTTTTCCTGGCCTTTTATTAACAGACTGTCAAGGCTGTTCTTCGCTTACAGCCCTGCAGCACTGGCAGGTATAAGCAAGACAAATGTTGCTTTGAATGAACTTGACTGGGGCAGTGCAGTCAATGGTGACCCCAAGAACTGAATGGATGTGTCATTGTCAATGTATTTGCTCAGAGCACGAGCACTTCAATCCATCAAGGTGGTAGCCCATATCTAATGGAAGCAGAAGGCCAAGTGGTGCCTTGCTACAGGATATTTTCAAAAACTGGAGCTGAAATATTTGTATTTCTTGCTCACTCTGGCTTTGTGACTAGTAATCCTTGAAAACACATGTGAAATGTGTCACGTAGTTGAGGAAAACAAGCTCCTTGCCGACCACCGGGCCAGCTGGTTGCAATGATTTCTGGAGTGCTTCGCAGCCCTCCAGCTGGGCTTGAGTCAAAATCTTGAGTCACTTTTTTCAAGGCACAACTAATGGACTCTGGTCAAACGGGACTGTCTGCTCGCAGGGCAGCCCTGGCACAGCCAGCGGTCTGCAGAGGATGAGCAATAGGACACACTGTTGTGACACCTTTCAGTTGCATTGTCTGGTTTGTCCTTTCCACAGAGCTCAGTATTGTAGGTCAGAAAGGCAGAGGCTGAGGAAAGCAAAGGCAGGGAGAGCCCAGCTAGACAAAAATGCCGGTGTGAACAGCCCAAGCACAGCATTTTCAGAGGTTTTTAAATGAGCTTGTCCTCTCAACTGCACCAAGCAGAAGGTAGGTGTGAACAGGCCCCGCTTTAGGATCCCACACACAAAGGAGATGTGGTCAAGGGTATTTCCCAGCCACAACCTCACACTCCCACCCTCAGGTGAAGGTTTCCTTGAAAGAAGGGACCTACAAGGTTGTAAGTCCCTCCGTCTCCCCTCTGTGGTCATTGCCTTAGCTGTGGGCTTACTGAAACCTAAGTGTGGGCCGCAGGTTTCAGTTTCAAATCTCAATCTTGCCTGCTGAAAAAGCATTGAAAATGTTCGATACGGTCTGTGTTAGCTTGTAAAGAGCCGACAATGCTTGTTCACCAGCTTCCAGTGAGGTCTGAATGCTCAGACTCTTAATGCAGTCTCCCTGTATTCCTTTCCCTCGACCTGCCTCTGTTATGAATTAAATACTTCTGACTGGAAAACTGAAAAAAATATACCCCTGATTGAATATCTGTATTTTGTGTCTGAAGGATGTCCATTAAAGTAGCATGCCTTATTTTTAATGGAGAACACAGGTATCTTGCCGTTAATATTCAATACTGTGAAAACAAAGTATTTTACATTGATATCTATGTTTCCAGAGCATCCATATTTTCTTTGCTACAGAGTATGGACATTGGAAAGATTCACATACTTTCTGGATTGTGTATTATTCAGCACCCCAGAACTATTCCCAATGCCTGTTAACAAACAAATCCACTGTGTTGGTGAACAGCTTCAAAATCAATCGCTGTAGTATTTCAAGTCATCAAGAACTATTTCTAGAAATCTTTACACTAAAATATAGCGAGACTGTTTGGCAATTGTTTAAAAGCAAATGTATTTGTGTCTTACTTGTGCGCACGTTAGAACATTTGTTCCATTATCCATTATAGCATTATATTATTAATTAGTGCTTCTAGGAATCTTCCGATTATGGATCATAGATGATTCTCCTAGGCACTGGACAAAGCATAGCAGAAAAGATTTTTAGAAGATGGTTGTTACCATAAGGAACTACTCAATATATGCATACCAGAGTGTCACTAGACCCGCACACTGACTTTGTAGGTGCCATATGAAACAGAAGCAACTGAAAATGTATCAGACTACAAAGCCAACACACTCACTACAGTGTTTTCAAGTGAAAAACAAGTGAGATATTTTTCCATGCAATAGCTGTTATTTTCAGAGGCTGAAGCTGAATTGCCTGTAAAGTACGTTATGTAAACTGGCATTGTAACGTTAGCCATTGCTCTAGAGAATCTGCAAGGTAGGAGGTGGTAATCAGGATGAGTGGCAAATAAAGTCCTCATAAAAGACCGTGGCTCCTAAAGGAGTGGCCATTTTAACCACATGGTTAAAATGCTGTGTGAAATTGCTCTTGTACTAAGGGAAACCTAATGTTGCCAGCATACCCTGAAGCAACCAATATCTGGAAATCTTTAGCAAAAGTTTGGCCCTCCTCCTCCTTTTTCAAACCCTTGAGAATTGGGTTCATGGCACTGTCAGAATAGAATGATTGCAGGAAAAGTATAGATATTATGGAGCATTTTTGTAATGCATAGAACCCAGTTTCTAGTAGGTTCGCTTGATATACTAGAATTGACAGGTTCATGTATAGCTGCAGTATAATCTCAGCAGCCTGGTAATATTTTGTCTCATTGTTGTGCATTGTTGGGGTTTTTGCATTTAATGAAGGGTAAATGAAATATAAAAACATTGGCTTGGAAGAGGGCACCCAGAGCGTTGAATGCTGTCCTTTGCAAGAGCAGGACACCAAGCAGTAGTTGAAAAAAGTCCCCAGGCTACTCCTCACACCAAGCACCATAAAACATGCCCCATTTGAGCAGTCTGACTGTAGTAAACGAGCAAATGCCATAAGCCTATGACAAAAAGAGGACAGGAGAGGTTGAGGGAATCACCAATGTCTTACACCCCTGTGATACTCAAGTACTTGATAAAGAGATTTCCCTTAAGATTATGGAAAAGAGATAAGGCACATGATAGAGGCAAGCCAGAAAAGCCTCAAAATTTCCTGCAAATCTTACCTGGAGGGAAAATTCCCTCCTAGTCCCAAACCTCGTGGTTGAGTGCGAGCACTGCACACTTCAGAGAGCAGAATGTCATTACGAGTCCCAGAAAAGCAGCCTCCCTCTTGTGTTGAAATTTGGCTGCACTTTGGTGCCCAGAGAAAGCAGAAAAAAGCAACCAGTCAGAAATTAAATTCTGCAGCAAGATAAGAAAGAAATGTGAAATTCTTACTGTCCATTGCATGCAAGCAGTAACAGCCCCCAAGTCTGAGACTTGTATCATGTGGCTACGGAGCTAAAAAAGAAGTCACCAGTCACCTTCTCTCCTTACAAACCCGCTTGAATATATTAACAAATCAGACAAAATGCTTTATTCTCGGGGACAACCCAGGACAATGAAAATAGAGCGTGAGGTGGTGTCTTAGGGTGGCGTAAGGCAGAGACGTTCTGGTTAGTATTGCAACGATGACTCTGCAAAACATTGCTGGTTTTGCTTTCTGTTAAGACAATCAAGTAATTGTCTGAATTACTTTTAATTTTGCCAAGACCATAACTCCCTCAGTGCATCTGTAATTATGTAATTGTTCTGCTGCCTGACCAGGATTGTCTATCTTTCTTAGGCTGTTTTGTGCTTTCTTCCTTTAACAGGAATTGGTACGGACTAGGCCTTTCTCTGCAAATCCAAGTAATTTGTCTGTTGGACCTATTCTTTCTAAAACTAATTAGCAGAATATTGGTGATGGTCAGCCAGAACTTCTGCAAAAAATGCCCTCAGATGGAGTGGGAGCCTTCAGGTATCTGCTGAGAGTTGATTTTAACCCCAGCGCAGGGTTTTTAACCTGCATTGACAGCCTTGGCCGCCAAACGCTGCAAAAGTCTAGTCAGACAGACTCCCTGGAGAGGAGGTCTCCCTTTAGCTGCACTGCAAGAAGTACTTTTTCTCCATCCCTTATAAAAAGGAGAGTGAGGTTAAATGTGAAAAACAGCGTTGCAGCATACGTCCCCTGGATATACCATTTTCCTTTCACACCTGAGTAATAAAACTGCAACAGGGCTTCTTTCCGAGACATGTTCTCCCACTCCTCCAGCAACCACTCCACAGAGAATGGCATCATTTTCTCACAGCTGTCGTCTTTTAACCTCTTTGATAATAAGGTCTGTACAAAGCACCTGCTCCTTTAGCAGTTTCAGTCAGTAGGCTTCAGGCAGAGCCAGGGGATGCATCTGCCCAGCTTCCAAATTTGCAGATTGCTTGGCAGGTACTGTATCAGCTGGTCCTTGGATTTTGGGATAGATACCAATAATCCTCACTTTCTTCTAGTCTCCCCATCCATAAAAAGCCTGCTTGAAGCCCCTTTTGATGGACATCTGCGGCTAACTGGTTTGTTTTGGGCATCTGAGATCACTAATGTTTCCTTCAAACAAGACCTGTTTTGGGCAGTATGGGGCAAGAAGTAATCAAAGGACATCGTTTAGAGCTAAGGAACTTGGCAAAGCTTTGTGTCTCCAGTACTTCAGCTCTTTCTGTGATCCGTGTGGGATAACTTGAGCCTCTCGACAGCCCCATAGGTGATTTCTCTGGGGAGCTTCCTCCACACCCAGCTCCTCGTTTCCCTGCAGTGCCCCTGCTGCTCAGACCTGTGAAGAATGGCATTGCTTCTGCCAGCTTTGCCAGAAAGAAAGGAGCTAAAACGGTGAGAGATGTTCCCATTGCGATGACTAGATCATCCCATTGGTGTGGCCATAGCTCTTCCCATGTCAGAGACTGCAGATGGCAGGCCGAGGACCACTCTTACCAGAGCAGCTCTTGGACTCATGGAGGCTTCAAACAGAAGTCAAAGGTGTTCAGGACCCTGTTTTCTGCCACCTCCCCACTGGGTGGGTTGTGCAGTTATTTACTTTACTTAGCAAGGCAAAGCAGCTCCCCGCTAAATAGGCTTGTCCTCAGACCTCCAGCCCAGGAAAGCCTGGATTAGACTCTGGAGGAGTCTTCAGTTGAGGAGACAGCCCTTGTCTACCCCGCCTTCTGGGGCATGTGTTGGATAGCCCCAAGGGGTAAGACTTTGGCGTGTCAGTTTTAGCCATAGCACTGGACTATGACAAAAGTGCATGAGAGGGAGCAATGCTTGAGGTGAAACAAGACTGAGTGGCTGAAGCAGCAGAGCATGGCACAAGGAGATGCAGTAGATGGTGACCTTTACACACCTTGATTTAAAAAGCTGAAAAATTTAATATCTAAAACTTAGTCCTAGGATTTTTTTCTTCCAGTCCAGGATTAATCCCTGTTAAAATAGCCTTCTTGTTTTAAAATGAAAAATACACTTGATGGTGTCACCTTATAAAAATTGCTTTGGAAAAGGCATGAATTCAATTTAGAGGCCTCTGGCCAGATTCATCAGTATCCAGCCTGACCGTGTGCCCAATACAGGCAGGGAGCCAAAGCAATATAAAACGCCTGTCCACCTCATTTGTGCAAGAAGGCTTGAAAGGGGCATGCAAGAAGATGCTGCACCAGGGACCTTCAAACCACTTTCATCTGAGGAGATATGGCCTTTCGGTGGTGCTCCTATTCCACTGCCTTTCCTTCTTTCTCCCCCTCTCTCCCTATACCTTGCTGTGAAATCTCACCTCCTCCCACTGTCTCACTGGTGTCATAACGTACACTTGGCATTGGGCTGAGTATCCAAATGCGGCTGCAAGGCAGCAGGGTGGTTGTTGGATCAGACGTTTGCTTGCAAGGTGGATCCTTAGAAGGGAAGACAGCAACCGAGTGTTGTGGGAACTGCCCCATCTCCCTCTCACTGAGGGGTGGATTTTCCTTAATGAAAATCCAAGTCCTCTGTGCTAAGATTTTTAAATGTCTTTTCCATTTACATAAGCAATAGGCTAAATCTTAAAAGTTAATGATTTTGCTGAAGGGGAGAAAAAGAATCAGCAGCTAAAGTTTGGAAATCTTACTGTAATTACCAAACTGCTTGGTTACTGGGGGAGGGATGGCTGGTGAGTGGTTGGAAGAAAAATGAGGGATCAGGACTTGGAGGTTCAATAGCCAGCTCTGACTCAGTTGGTAATGCATGAAAAGTTTCTTAACCTCTTTATGCCTTAGGTTACCATAGTGGTACACAGTAGTACTTAGTTATCTCCTGGGCGTTTAGAAGATTTATGAATATGAGGCTTGAAATGTATATTGCCACCAGAGAATGAGGGGTATTGCTATCTACAGATGCCAAGAAGCATTTGTAGCCTCAGCACTCTTGGTGAAGGCTGAACACAGAAAATGTTTAAAAATAATTAAAAAAGGAAGCTCTTAGACTTTCCTGAACCTGCAAAAAGATATGGTATGGTTGGTTTTGGAGACTTGGGCCAAAGTTTAGAACAGTTTAACCATTGCTAATCTAAAACCTCTCATCCTTGTAGAATATATACAGAAAATTTGATGCACAAATGGTGTTTCAGAAATGCCATAGACTCTGGTAAGAAAGAGTCTAATGAGGGAGTAGGAGATATAGATGTGAGACCTGGTAGTATATCCTCGGAAGGGACTGCAGCAGCTAGGTTTTTATTTTCGGACACCCTCACACGGCTGAGGCTGAACCCCCTGATGCTGACCAAGACCTCCCCAGTTCCCACAGGGTTCCTCGTGAGGAAGGCTCTCCTGTCCAGGTTCAGGCAGGCAGCCTGGCAGGCGGGATCCATGCTGCATGAGCTAAATAAGTGTGGTGGAGCTTCTGCTGGCATTAATAATTTAATTAACACTTAAAATTCAGAGTTAAGGGAAGCTTTTGACATACTCCTCCTTGTAGATAGCCACCAGAGACACGGAAATAAAAACACACATGGAAAAGTCAGAAATTGCTTGTTGCTTTAGTCTTATTTTAATTTGTTGCTTGGTAGGGAATGTATCAGCCCTTCGCTTTACTGGTGTAACTAAAATTATTAGTTCTTCAACTTGTTTTTTTGTGGTGGCTCTGGGGCTAAGAAACTCAAAATAAATGAATGTGCCATCTGCCAGCAAGTTTAGCTACTATTACTTGGTTTATAACGAGGAATGTACATGACAAAAGGAACCGGTCTTCCTAAAAAGGAAGGGATGAAGAAGCTGAGCAGTTTAACAAAAGGAAATAGGGCACAGAAGTTGAGGATCCTCTAAGCAAGGGGAGATGCTGGAACTTTTAAACAAACATAAGTGTTTGCTTTCTTCATTTACCATGGTGTAAGGAATTTGTCCCCATTAGGCAACCTGTGAAGGGATTTGCTCCCATCACACAAACTAAAGTGGAGTCCATGTGTCCATCATATAACAAGTTGCTCATCATGCAACAGAAGACACTCTTCCCATTTCCCTCCACTGGGACAAGTCAGCTAGGGTCCAGGAATCTGCTGCCTTACCCCATACTGAGAAGATGAGTGGTATGAGAGGGGGCATCTTTTTCCCAAATCCAGGGACAGAAAACATGTTCTGAAGAATGCATTTGGGAATAAGAGTGTCTGTCCTGTCCCCAAATCCCTACACGTACTACTCATCGGATCTCAGTATTGCCACCCATTTCAACTTGCCATCTCCACCATTCCTAGAGGCAGCCTGTCACTGTGCTGTATTAGGCAATGATCAAGCAGTCACCCAGCAGCTCTGGCTTTAGGTCCTCTGGAAATGTTAGACAAATGGCCATGGTGTGCACACACCACGGAAACTCTACATACAAGGGAAGGTTTGTGCTTCAGACCTACTTCTCTTGTGACACAGAGCCAACCTGTGCAGAGTAGCGGGGGGGGTTAGACCAACTGAGTGTGCAGAAGTGGTCTGCAGCAGAGGTACCAGCAACCCTGGTGTTCCTCATGGCCACGGTACTACTTACGAGCTTCTCCTGTGCTGCAGCTCCTTGTGTGGTGTAGCTCAGTCAACATCCTCCAGTGCTTCTCTTTCCAGTTTGTACGGTGGAAATCAGTGTCTATATTTCTTCTTTGTGTCACTGGAGCAGGAATTGCTGTGTGTGTTACAATTGCAGAACACCAGAACACCTCTGGCTAAGTTGCAGAATACTGGGGGTGACTTGGTACAGAGCAGGGGTAGGCAGTTCAGGCTTTGTGCCAAACTGCGTGGTCATTCAGACTAGGAAGCCAAAGGTTGCTTGGTTGTCATGCAGCCTATTTCTCTCCCTTGTGTCCCGTCAAGTTCAGGACAAGTGAGACATAGCGACACTAACGAGATTGCCTGGCTCAAAGTGACCTTAGCATGTTGCTAGTGCCTATGGTCATTCAGGAGAAAAATTTTGGTGGGAAGCAGGGGAAGCAGCGACTTGATGGGCTGGTATCCAGATCACTGGATGATAGTTCGGGACCACCTGCCTGTTGGTTTTTCCACCAGTCACATCAAAGAGTCTGAACCCTCAAAACACCTTTGCAAATGGGAAAAGGTGATTTGATTTAATGCATTTCCATTTCATTGATGATGTTTCACCTTCTGTAGTCCTGGAGAGAGAAACATCTTGTCTGGCTGCTGTGCCCTGCCCTTAAATGTCTCCCCGAGAAGCCTCATTCCTTAGAGCCAGGAATGTGAGTCTGGAATCAGAAATAAAACAAACGCATGGGCTAGTTTGGGCCTCCAGCTCACTGAAAACCAGGCCCAGGCTTGTCATCTCTGCTGCATATCTTCTTGATTTGTAGAAGGAAAGATCAGGGAAGTCTTAGGTGCGCACTTGTCTGTTTATTCCTTGACAAAGCCTTTCCCAAGTGTCCATACATTTCGTACTTAATGTGTTTGTGCATTTCCAGCACACTCACCCTGGCTTCTCTTGTCTGGAACAGGCTTTTCAAATTCCTCTACTGCTGCAATGATCTTTTAGAGTAAACATGAGGTTTGTGTTAATTTAGTGCACTAGGCAAATAGTGCACAATGTACATGCTGCCTTCCTGCCTCCGGTAGTGGACATCCTCTCTGTGTATTTTATCTTAATGTGCTCCCTTCCCATGCTGCTGGGGGTCATAGGCACCCGAACTGCTTCCCTAAAAGTTAGTACAGCTGGAAATGGTTTAGTCACATCAGCTGCTTCATAAACCAGGACTCACTGGCTGGGAAATGATGCCGTGCCAATGCAGCTCCAAGCTGGCATCTCTGCCTGGTGCAGCCCTGTGCCCCTGACTGTAGCAGTGCACATCATCTGCGTCCCTCTACCTGGTGACAGACTCTTCACGCAGTGGGGTCTGACCCTCAGTAATGAACCCTACTGCTGCTGACTCTCTCCAGGCCTGGGTGAGCAGCTCCTTTTCAGAGCCACTTTGGCTTTGGACTGTGCCTACCATCTACAGCTCTCATCAAGCCTCTGAGCTGGGTGTCCTCACTCTATCCATCCCTGCATGCTGTCAGCTCTCACAAATCCCCTTCCCTCCCCATCCTATCATCCCTCCCAGAACATCCCCAGTCCTGCACGGATCATGGAGCACATTAGGAATACCTGAGCTGAAAAAAAACCCAATGGGATTCAAAAGGAGCATAAATTATCTTCACATTTGTATCTGGTTATTGATTTATACTGTCACTTCAACACACAGACTTTTTGTTTCGCTCCACTGATCCACTGATTTTAGTAGTGCTGGGAATCCATAAAAGAAAATGAATTCAGTTTAATATATTTGATGTGTTTGTTAGAAAACCCTTCACTGAGTTTGAATAATTAGAAATAGTTCATTTTATCATCACTGTCAGGTCCTGGCTCTATCAATATGAGTCGGTTATAGAGATCTAAAGGTAAGTTGAAGCCAGTAGCTTATTGGACTATATTCTTGTTGGAGCCAAAGTGTGGTGATAAATTGTTCATAAACTGCATCACAGAAGACTGCTTATTATGTCTTTGAGTTACATCACTGTCTCTCTAATTGGCTTTGATATTGCTGTGCTTATTTTAGGACACTTCTGATGAGTGAAGAATTTTCTTTCTTCCACTTTGATATAAATGTATTATCTGTAGTTCCTTTTGCACTCTGTTCAAATTTCATTCCAGTGCTGTGGAGGACATTAAACCAATTTCATTGCATTAATTTCTGCCTGTCTGATTGCTGCCCCATTTCTGTGGGCATGAAGCAAATCATTAGTCAGAACTAAACTGAAGAAATGAGACATATATTAAAATATTTTCTGAAAAGTAAGTGTCATGTTCATACAACTGTTTTGCCCTCGGTTGGTTCAAGGGCTCAGCTCTCCTGAGCAGTGGGGAAGTTTGGCCTTGCACCAGCCACAGATGTAGTTCAGCTGTCAGCATCCGACATGAGGCCCTCGTGGACTGGGTTAAGTGGAGCCAGGAGAAGATCCAACATGATCAGCTCTAGACCACACACAGGCATCTGAGTGTCCAAACTGGGGAGTTACGGGCGCTTTCTCTCGAAGGTGCTCTCCCACTGCCCTGTAATTCCTGTGCTCCTGGCTACTCAATGTCCCAGCAAAGGCAGCAAGTGTCCCCCCACCCTCACCCACCCAGCAACCCCATCCCACAGTAGCCAGGGGGCTCTGGTACTCTTACACAGGCAACTGAGATGGACTGAAACCCCTTCAAGCAAAGACCTGCAGCTGAGGTTATTTCAGGCCAGGTCCTCTGACTGTTGGCTGTTATAAGGAAGATGGCAACTGCCCTACCGAGTGTGTCTTTCACTGAGCATAAAAGTTTGAGGCTTCGGAGGCCCAAACATGATAGTTTAGCCAAGAAAGTTGCCTTTTCTTGTGGATGCCCAAGGAACCTTCTGGCCACCTCAGAGGACATTGTAGAGATTCAAGAATTAAGCAGTGCTGAAGAGCAGACAGGCTGCATCAGTACTGGGACTTGAGCAGAATTTAGGCTACCTGGATGTCACCTGCAGGATCTGATCGAGGAGAAAAAGAAGTGTGCTCCCCATCCATCTCCATCCCTTTCAGGAGCAAGTGCCCTCTGTTGGGTCATGGAAAGATTGTCTGGAAGTCTCACTCTACTTCGGAGTATTTGGGGATGGATGCATCATGTGGCAAATAGATAAAATATTCAGAAATTAATGTACCAAGTCCTAAGAAACATAAAATAGTAATGAAACGACTGCAGCCAAAGAGAGACAGCTGCAGCCAACAACTCCGTAGAAAGTTATGGTAAAGTAAGAAAATCCCTTTTGTGTCTGGCTGAAAATGGGGATGCTGTGGACAGAACTCATCCTGCTGAGCTTCACTGACCAACAGAGAGCAAGGGAGCAGGAAAATGGTGAGCTCCTTAGTTTATTAAGCATCTCTTCTGTCCCATTGCTTTCATCCCCATTTTCTACGACTCCTGAAGGGCGTGATGCCTGAATTTTTAGTCTGTGGTGCCCACAGCCTTCACTCTTCCCTCTTCTGATTCACTGTACAGTTTTACATTTGCTTTATGTCTTTCAAGGCAACTTGAACTCTTAAATACAGGGAGCAGCCATATTCTCCTGAGCATGAGACTTACTTGGCTCTGACATTTTGTGAAAGGATAGGAACAGACTTTTGCACGGTTTCTCACTACCTTTACTGTCCTTGCACTGCAGATGTTGCAGCCCATGAAAGGGCTGAAGAGATGCTAAGTCAAACGGTTTGAAGGGACAAATATGTAGTCCACATCTAGTCTTGTGTGCATTAAGCAAGGTCAAAGAAATCTGAGGAGTATTTGGAGTCCAAGAAGAGGAGCACTGGGAAAGGTGAGGAGCAAAGCGGGTGCAAAGAGGATTGTCCAGAAAGACCAAGAAGAGTATGTATCCCTCTTAAAGAGTAGCATGTCTGTTATGTTCATAGTGCTTTACTTTAGAGTGGTATCCTGGCTTTCAAACGCCCTTTGTAAACTGAATCTGTGCTAATGTGTGCCCTAGGAAAGCTCTCAGGAAAATAAATAGGTGGTTTTCAGTGCTTTCTGCCCTGTAAATACGGTCATCCTGCATCTTCCTTCTGAAAATGATACAGAGTTCAAATGAATCATGGTGACATTCTCAAATTATTTCTTTCAGCAATGTAAGATGAGCTTGACACACGATATTAATTACTGAGATCTATCTTTGTGCCAAACACATAATCCACAAAGAAATCTGATTCTGACAAGTGAAAAAGGAAACCCCCATTTCCGAACTGCTCCTCCTGAAAGCTACCTCCTTTCAGGGGTGGTTTCGGGGTGTTGCTTCCAGCCTGTGTTTCTCACAGAATGCAGAGATTTCTGGTCCAAAATTCTTGATTATAAGGACAGTTTAGTAAGGGAGTACCCCAGCCCACCGCCCTTTGTGGGGAGCGGTGTCTCAGTGAGGATGGAAAGACACTTGGGGCACACAGAAGAATGGTGAGAGCCATGGGCCATTTCAGGGAGGGTCAAGGATCACAGCCTCCCCACTGCATTGTAAGGTGTACAGAACATCACAGCCCTGTCTGAGTCATCCACTCTTTCACAAATCTAATATACAACTTCTTCACATGCTGATTGAACATCTATGATGTGCAATATGATGAATATTGTACAGGTCACCTCTTGAGCTACAGAGATGGGAGGCAGAAAGAGGGAAGCTGAGCTGGTTTCATTATGCTCAGGATCCTAACTCTGATGGAGCACTTCAGTTAGCTATTTATTTTAGTTTTCCTTTTTGCACTCCCATGTCACTGGAGAGACAGCCAAGAGATCCTTAGATTAGCTCCTGGTGAAGCTCGTGTTACAGCTGTGAGCCATTAGCTTGTGGCACGCTGGAGGTCTGCGCTGTGCCATCACAGAATGATTAATGTGGCTCTTGGGCATGTCCATTTCTGAAATTCTAATGGAGTCTTGCTTGGAGAGGGGGAATCGCACAGAACGACACTCGGTTGCCTTTGATCAATGCCAGGGAGAACTCTGGATTGCATTTCCTGCTCTCTGTCTCCACTAATTGACTATACTTGTTGATAGGAAGTTTTGGCAAGAATTTGATATGTGAAGTGATAAGGTACATGTTTGCAACAGAGTTGCCATATATCCTGAACCCTAATGAACTACCTGCGTGCCTTCCTGATGCCTCCAGGTGGAAAGCCAGAGTACATCTAGTAAATAAATTGCTTTCCACAACCGCCTTCAAGTCTGCCCCCTTTAAATGAACATGGACATGAAACACAGCTGTGAACCTATGCCACAATTTTTCATTTTAATTTGTGATTTTATCCAAAGCAATAGTCTTCTCGAAGCTGGCTTCATCACAGTTCAAAGGTGTTCAACAGCACATTAACTATTGCTAGCGCAGCTCCTCAGGTTTTCAGCTTGCTGGGAGAACTGCTTGTTGCTGTTTTGCATTCAGTGCTAGCCGCATGCTGCTCGGGCTCATTCCACTTCCTCCTGGATTCATATTTAAGTGGGGTTATCTCTCAGGAGGAAGGCTAAGTTAACTTGCTGAAAAACTAAAGAGCTTTCTTTCCATAGAATGAAAATGCAAGTCTCTTTCAATCTCATTTACGTGGCTGTTACACCAGTGTGGACACCTGATTTATGGTGCTGCCTGATTTACAACTCTCCAAGATCAGATTTAGCCCTAAGAGTTTCTTGAGGTAATGCAAGTGGAAACATAGCTGAAGAAGAGAAAATGGAAAGGAAAATGCAGTGTAATGGTTACTAATGAGAGGAGTAATTATAGGTAACTGGTGATTCAATATACAACATGACTGAGCTAAAATAGTGACACTCAGATTTATGTTGAGCTGCAGCAAGGGGCGGAGGGATGGGCCCACCTTCAGCTGAGCTTGTGCAGAATCCCTTTGCTAAACTGAGGTCCAGGAAACCAGTTTCTCCTTTTGTGCTCTCATTTTCATGTAGGGTCATGAAAAACTTGGCAGGCAAGTGGAAACTCACTTCCTTTCAGGTTGCTAACCTGATGGGAAAAAAGAAAACACTGGCATGCTCTGGTTCTGAAGATGTTGGCTCCAGCGATTCACTGCCTGGGTGATTTTTGCTTTTCATTGTTTATTAAGATTACAGTGAGTTGGCACCAAAACCATGAGGTCAGGAGTCCCAAATTAAGCAAATAAATAAACTTTCACACCTACTTTAAAAAAATTTCTGCAAATATGCTTTTCCATGAGAACAGATGGTTCCATCATTTCTGCTTCTGCAGAATGTTTTGTTTTGGTAGGATACAGTCATTATCTCTGTTGTTTTTCTTAAGCTTTTGCTTTATGTCAGTTTTCAACATTATCACATATCTGGGTGCATTAGAACCCATCTCTGTGACTGCAACAAAGATAAAGTGGCTTTACCAATTCTTTTCATAATTTCTTGAAATACTTACGGTTTTCATTCTGATTTGCGATGAAATAGCAAAATTTCCTGCGCCCAGAAATTCTTGTCAGCTCTCATTTTAAAGCTATGGGCCAAGGGGCACAATTTACAGTGCTAGATAAATAACTTGCATGCACTGCCTACACTGAAAGAAGATGGATTGCATGTGCTTCCTTCTCTCATCTTTGTCTTGTAGACCATTTTGTTTGATGGACAGCCAAGCAAGGGCTGAAATGTGCTTTAGATAGACTTCAATAGGTTTTTTTCTCTCCTTCCTGACCAGTGGGATTTAATTTGCAATGTTTAGCACAGAACTGTACACTCCATTTGGTACAACTTCAAAAGCACAATAATTACAGGAATAAATCACCAATATCTGCTCAGTGTTTGTGGAAATGAAGATTATAAAGCACTAAAGAGCTGCAAGCACTAGCAGCTAGAGAAGACGGTGCTGGAAAGTAGTTCATCTCTAAAGTTACCTCCTTAAGGAAGAGAGTTAATTATGATAATAATCTTATTCTTTTGTTTCTTTGGGGACCAGAACTTTGGAAACGGGCCTGAGCAGTGGTATAGGCAGACAAATCTAGCAAAGCCCCCAAATACAAAAACTGCAGTATTCAAGGCATTATCTTGCAGAGAGAAGAGCATGGAGGATACTTTTCCTACCTATCTCAGGCACATTTGGATCTTGCTCTTTAAAAATATTCCAGCTTTTGGTTCCTATGGAAAGTAAGGGAGGTTAAAATGTCCAACAGGTGTTTATGTCTGCTACGTAAAGTCATTTTTATGCTCTCTGTCCTCTTGAAGCAGTCACAGCTAGCCCAAATTTACAGCCAGATTTGCTATACAACAGATTTAGTTCGGATTGCTTGGCGTAGGATGCAGGAACTTACAAGCTTGACCCTCTTCCTGCCCCTCCTCCCCTCGTCCCAGATATAAGCATGGCAATGCTCAGTATTGCAGCAACGCGTATTTGTGGATGCTGCCGCCCAGTTGTGGCTCCGTACAGTGCATTACAAAAGAGCTCTGCAGAAGCCACTCTGGTGTGTTTACAGACACCCAGCCTTTGGGGTTTTTTTGGCTTGACATGCACTAAAGCAAGCAGGAGCTCAGCTACTGAAGAGAGGTAAATTTATTACAGACAGTTGTTGAGATTAAATGCATCACTTCATCATCCTTGAAGGTTTTTGGAAAGGTTCCACATCTCTCCCACATTTCCTGAAAGAGTCCTCACAGAAGGATCTGCCATGGCTCATTCCAGCACTAGCCAAGAATTGAGGGTCAGGGCAGGAAGAGTGATAGCTGATAAGGCAAACCAAATCATAAATGAGATACCTGGAGGGGTTTTAGACAGTCCTTGAGCGCAAGGATTGAGTTTCTGCAGTCTTTAGTTGACTTACACCGAATGAGGAGTGCAACTGGCCTGTCAGTATCAATTTAGACTACCTTGCCAAGGAAAAGCTTGTTACCCGGGTGAGACTGTATAGTCTCCAAATAAAACATTTCATAAATGAGCGCAAGTGCCTAAAATTTATATCGCCGGGCTGGCTATTTTCTTTCTGTGATAAATGCCAATGCTGAAAGGCAAGCAAGAAGCAGAATCTATTCTATTCTTCAAAATTTTGGAAATTAGAGGTTCCAAACTGTTTAAATTTGGAACCACTCAAATGCTAAAAAGACATCAAAACCAATATAAAATATTTTATAAATATAGTTCAATACGACTCATTCATTTTGCTTTGATTAAAGTAAGAACAAATCTCTTGTGACATTTTCAAAACAAAATGGGACAACCTCAATAAGTCATTTACTTTTTTCTATCTAATAATAGTTTGGAAACAGTATCCAGAGAAGCATTTCACTTTCAATGAAACTGTAAAGAAAAACCTCTTCTGGCTGAAATATTTCAACTAGCTCTGGGATTGAAAACGTCCTGGGTTAACATTTATTTTACAGACAGTCAGATCTATTTCCTGGCAAGACCACCTGGCTGGTGAATACCAGGGGATAAAACCAACATATACAAGTCTCAGGATAAAGGTTTCTGTCACAAATAAATCAATGTCCCAGCAGTACATAAATGGAAAGTGGGAGAGACTGTAAGGCTGTGATCATGTGAATTTATTAGAATTCAGGTCATGCTGATGTATGAAAAATGCTGTCGGGGAACAATAATTCACTTTACTTTGGACTGGATAGATTAGGAAATATGGCATCTTGCCTTAGTTTTCAGAGCTGGTATTTCATATGCATGGGAAATGCGAAATTCACTATGTCAGTAAGGAATGAAGCTGTAGGGGAGAGAAAAACTGAGGCTTAGCCAAAACTTCGAAGTGACTAGTGACACCGGATTGCTAATGGAACCTTATTTTTGGAAGGGTAGTCTAGAAACATCTGTGTGTCTTTGATGTCTCTTCAAAACTGGGCATCCAAAAAGTGAGGAACACATCCTAACTTAGTAAGTCTTGGTCTTAGTGATTAATTCTAGACTCGGGAAGAGAAAGCGGGTACCAATACTTCTCTGGACAAGAGAGACTGAGTACTTGGAAGTAATTTAGCAGTTGTCAACACTGGTTTACAAGAAGAGTAGACAAACACATAACAAAGAAATATGATCTTTTTATTGTACTTTTTTAGCATCTTGCTTTCCCATTTTCAGACACCTTATGCTAAGAACCTTTGTTTATTGCCCAGAAGTGGGCTTCATCAAGTTTATTAGCATGGTGTCAAGTGACATCAAGTGGTCATTTGAAGAAGTCATTTGTGTCTTTCCTTCAGAGCAGTGGCCTTGGACTGCTCTGCAGACCCCCAAAGGCTGAGATACACAGAACTGCAGTAAGAGCTCAGTACTGATCCATGCTACTGTATTAAAACCAAACATTCATAAATGTGTCCACTCTGTGCACGTACGTTGTGCAGTATGTGAAAGATTACAGTCTTACCATGATTCCACTGAGCCAAATATTTGGGAAACAAATTCTTGAAATTACCCAGGATTTCTCTACTTCCTCAATCAGCTATAGCTGTTGGTATCAGCCAATACATTCCTAAATATATTGAAACAGAACTTGTTTCATTAAACTTCATATTCTGACCTTAACAAATCCATGGTCCTGACCATCAATGTTCATTTCACAAGCCTCTGAGAACTTTTGTAAAATGCAGGTGGGCCATGTTCTAGGAGAACGGGTGAAACAACAGGCTTGGTAGATGAGCAGCCCTGAGCAACCTGCTCTAGGAGACCCTGCTTGAGCATGGGCTTGGGACTAGACAGTCTCCAGGGATCCCTTCCAACCTCATCCATTCGGTGAGCCTGTGATTCTGTTTGGTTGCAACGATATTGAAATACCTGTTTTGAAAACACTTTTGTGTGTTGGTTTGTTGTTGGTTTTTTTCCTCAGAAGGCCCCTATCCTCACAATATGGTTCCAATCTGCTAGAATGTAATTTTCTAGTGTAAAAACAGTATTTCACAAAACTTTCAGCTGCTGTAGTTCCCAGAGTTGCTGTATAAAAAAATTCCAAATCCATAATAACCTGCTCAGCTCTGGGGGTAGAGACACCGGTACTTGAAACCTTGCTGTCTATACCAGTTCTGGATTCCTACCAGGTCTGATGTATTGCTAACTAGATTCTGTGCATGTTTTTCAGGGAGGCTGAAGACAACATAAATGCTATAAATTCAGCTCAGTTATTCTTTACACAGGTTGTTGCTGTCTCAAAGTCTCAGAGTTCTGCTGACAATTAATTGCAGCAATTTTAAAATTTTCATCTCTCATTTTAACAAGTACTTTAGATTTAATAAACCTAGTAACTAGATTAATGTCATCTCATCCATTTCTCTGGCTTCCTTTGTGATGCTCTGGTGGGATTATACAGCTTCAATCTTTTTTCAGCTGTTAAGGTTGTATTGATAAATATGTAATAGCAGAGAAGTGAACAGCATACTAAAAGTGCTGTTAAGAAGTTGTGAATTGAGACTGCTTATAGCACCTGTTGTATTCCTCATCTGTTCAGAAGTGATTTGTTTTTCCTCAGCATTTCAATTAAGGCATGTTGAAATAATTTGAGGTATAACTATTAGACATGACACATCCCTCTATCTTTAGAGGTTTAAAAAAAAAAAAAAGAGCCAGCTTGTCTAGGAAGTAGGAATATTGACACATTCAGGCAGCATCTCTTACTCCGTAGTGTTCATTTCTACCAAAGATTCCCTGTGTGTCTGATAATTTAAAAGAAAAAAGGACAGAAGTTTGCTGCAACTTTGGAAAAAATAGTGACAGGGTTTAATGCTCTGTGGTGATGGGATGGTTCCAGACCCATCCGAGAAATTTATTTCTGCGTTAGTAGACAAGATCTTTTACAGGACATCGCTTCCTGGCCCCGTGAGAGGGACCTGCAAGCGTGAGGGGCTAGAGACAAGCTCTAATGCTCATACAGCATCCCAGGATAGAGTCTGTTGCCATCATATCAAGGTACCTCCTGAATAACGTCATCATATAGTGATGATCGAGACCATCAAGAGAGGAATGGACCAGTTCCCTCCTTTGTAGCATAGAGATAGCTATGGCAACTCTCCAGTTCCTGTTTTGTTCCAGATGAAAAAAGCCCTGAAAAATGGAGTTGCTTTATTTTTTAAAAATGGCCAGAGAAGATATGTCTCATCCTGTAAGGGCCTTATCCTGTAGGTGTGTTAGGTGTAGCCCTGAACAGAGCAGGCATTTCCAGAGAGAGCCACTGCCCCACCTGATTTCTAGATGCTTAGCCAGTCTGTGGTAGGAATGAGAAGTGCAGTATTGGGAAGAGTAGTTTTGGTGTTGGGCAGAAGAAGAAATGTCAGGAGGTAGCTGGAAGAGGTTAACAGTACAGGGTTGCTGTTGAGCAAAACTTTTCTGATTTGTAATTTTGGACTTTGGGTCAACTTTGGATCTGTCTCCTGCTCTGCTTACCCTCTCCCATAGCAATGAAGCAACTTTAAATGTTACTGGAAAAGGAGCAAACTTACTTAAGAAAAGGCTCTCTTTTATACCATGCAAATTCAGACTATGGGAAGCTTTGTCTCAGTCCCTCAATGTCATTTTTCAGATGTCAGTACTTTTATTGCAACTCATCCCACTCCAACCTGGGTAACCAGCTGCTGAATCCAAACTTTACAAAGGTCCAGCAGTGCTTCCTGTCCCAGCGTACTCACATTTCCACGTAAAATTATGTTTGTATCAGTCATTGATCAAACACTCAAAATGTCACTTTACCATTTTTACAGTCACCCTCCTGTGTATTTTCCCTTCCCATCTTGAATTTCTTCCATCTCTTTAAAACCTTTGTTTTTACAGGAGTGGCAGTGCTTTTCCCAACAGGTAAAACTATTTCCATTCCAGGTATTTGCCAAGCAGTTAATAACTGTGTCCTATAAATCAAATGACCTAGTGCTTTCTGAAAAGCAATGGAAACTTCTCCATCAGTGGGAATGTGTCAGTATTTTAATTAAATGCAAAATAATACTCATTACATCTAACAATGCAAGTAGAAGAGGTTTACGTTTTATCCTAGTAAATGAGCAAACGGTCCAAATCTCGAGAGCAGCAGAATGAAATGGAATTAAGCTGCCTGTGATGGTTTCGCCCCTAAAATAATCATTCCTGGCCACTGTATCACAGGTGCTTCCATTTTTCAATTTATTTCTTAATTACATTTTCCTTTCAGAATTTTTTCTCCGACTTCAAGTGCCATAATTCATCTATTTCTTTTCCTTCCTTTCTAAAAGTTACCTTAGACTCAGTCAGAAATGGAAGTGGGGGAGCAAGCTGGAGCACTGATTGAAATGGAAAATGGTATCACTCTATTAATGTCCAAAATAACAAATGGAAAAGTTTCCAAAAGGTAAAGAATAAAAAAAAAAATCAGCCAAGTGTACAAAATGTCAGCAAAGTACCCTTTGATTGAGTCAGTTTTTTTCTGTACATTAAACCACTTCCACAGAAGAGTCACCAAAAGGGTTGGCATGTGCAGGGGCTTCAGCACGCTTGCAAAGCGCAGTGGGACATACGACAACGCACTGCTGCACGGGAATGGTGAGGTGCCCGAGAAGGGGGATCCAGGCCCTGAGATTCAGTGTGTGGGCACCTATGGAACCCTGCACGCAGAGGATCCACAGCCAGGAATTCACGCCTGCAAGTGGAGTCTTATAGTGGCTCTACGCTATGCCACCACCCTGTGCACAGGCTTTGCCCTTCAGCATCACAGGGTTGCTCTGTGTTTTCAGAGTAGTCCAACCATACAGCAATGCCCTACCCTTTGCCAGGCTTCTAGGGAATATCTATGCTGCTAAACGAAAGACAGGGAGCCAGCTTAAGCGCTGGCCCTCTATCATCCACATTGCTTGGCTGATAACTCACTCTCCAACTCTGGTGTGGACCTCTCCAACTCATTTCTAGTCAAAATCAGGATAGAAAGCGTAAGCTCTAAACAGTGTAGATGTGAGCCAGCTGGTTCCACTTGCTCTTGGTGTCTGGTTTCCTTTAACAGCACAGACATGGCCTAAGCAGCTTTCTGGAGGAATTGCCTGGTTGATGTCGTATCCCAAAATAATGCTTGCAGTTCTTTAGGGTGGAAAGTTGCTGGTTAGGCATTGAGTTTGGGATCCCTGTTCATTCAGAGGCTTCACAAAGAGACCTGTGGAGTATCAAAAGGGCCTGAACTCCTTGAAGTGTGTGGGAGAATTTCCCCTGGCTCCAGGGGCCCCGCATCTGACCATGGTTGCAGAACAGCTCTGGGAACTGCTGCGGAGACCAGAGGTGGGCTGGCTGTGCATGGGCTTCTAGGAAAGTGCCCACAGGGTTTCTCTACATCAGCAATAGCCTTCTGCACGTTGCCTGACTGTCTTCTGGCCAGTTGGAGGAAAGCAGAGTTTTTGAGCAGACCGTCATAATGAGTTAGTGCCTTTTCTGTCCTGTTCATATCCCATAGGCGCTGTGCTCTATTGAGATGTATTTTTGCTAACAAAATCTGAAAGCCTATTAGGAGTGACTTTTGTGTCTTTATCAGCAAAAATGCAGATTTAATCCATTAGGACTTGGACATTTCATTAGCATGGAGAGAAGCTTTTATTGCCTGCTCAAGCTCATAAACTTGTCTCCAACTGCAAGGAAATGGCATGTAGTTTGAAATCCTGGAGTTGGGTAGTACATGTGCTCAGGTGCCACATCAATCTCACTTGCCCCAGGGAACGCTTGTAGCACTGTACTAAGCCTACACTTAAAGGTTCCGTGAGGAGAGACTGCTACTCATCATTTCTGCTCTGCAGCCAGCAGCTTTGCCTCTGCAGTCACTGTGTTGGGAGCTGAAGCGTTGCTTGGGAAAGTGCTACTTGAGTAGGGATAGATACTAAGCTACTGGCCAGCTAAACTGTCCCTATGAGCTTCTGACATCAAGAAAGCAGAGAAAGGAAAGGAAAAGTAATTTATTGAGAGTCATAGGTGAGGACTTGGCTGAGGTTTCCACCCAACAGCATCAATTCTTTTCTTAGAGGGATGAAATAGTGAGTGACTCACTGGAGGAAGTCTTGTGTCCTTTCTTCCCGCTGTTGCTCTGTGCTCTCCCACCCGTGCTCTGCTCACAGTCCCTTTGGCTCTGTATCACCCTCACCAGTGCTTTGCCTCCCTGTCTTCTCCTTTCCGCTTCTCCTCTCTCTGCCTCTGCATATGCCTAACTGGGCTTTCGTACTCCACTACTCCTTCTCTTATATGGTTCAGCCAGGTTTATCCTCCTCCCTTCTCCCAGCCTCAGGAAGGGTTCTCTTCTTCATAAGCTGTGGAGAGCATAGATTTGAGCCTTGAATGAGGGCACTTGTTCAAAGTTTCATCCACAAACCTTCAAAGGAGGTTTAAGGATGGCTCTACTCCTGGAAAGAAAAGTTAAGTCTACTGTTTTCTCCCCCTGAACCTTATATTTCATCCAATGTTTGAAAAAATTATACATAGGCTATTACTGTCACAAACATGGTGTAGATATGCTGCAGGAAGATTTACGTGTAGTATTGGTTGAAAATGGCAAGAGCTGGTCCCTGCTGCATCTTCTGCCACTATTACTTGGGTGATGGAGCTGCATTTATGGGATGTCAGGGGAATTCTGATGAACATTGGTATAATCCCCAACAAAATCTAAATACTGATGCTCTATTCAACCTCAAGACTGGAATAACGTTATTCAGAGCACCTAGCGTTAGACCCTTGCATTTGAAAGCCAGTCCCCTGTATTGCCAATGCCGCTGTATTCCCAATGGAGGGAGACTGCCTCCCCTAAAGAGCAATTCAGAGTGGTGATACTACCTCTTCAGACCTGCCTCCCCACTTACGAGCAGCATACAAAGTGAGCATCTTCTGTTGTCCCTCAGCCTCTCAACCGCTTGCCTTTTAAGTTGCACCTTCAACTTATCTCCTGAGCAATCTGATAGCGGAAATATGTCAGTGAAGCAAACCTCAGTAACCTGACACAGCAAAAAATGGTCCTGATCCACAAGTACAGGATTCATTAGTAGAAAGACAAAATAATCAGTGTATTTATCTGACCACTTCAGCTGTTACGCAATAGCTATTTGCAAAGCCAGGGTTATGTCTCACAGCTGGCACAGCCTGGCTTAGATAAATATAAAACTTGCTGTAAGGGAATAGCTCGTAATTGGGTTATGCACAGTTTTTTTAATTAGATTTACGTAAATGCATACAATGCATTGCAGAAATCAATAGCTTGAAGAGCTTCTTTGGTTTTATTGTTTAATTCAGCAACATCAAGTCAGCTGAATTTAATAGCATGCTTACATTTACCCCAGCCCTCCAAAAATGGCACTCTTAACATGACTCACGGCACGTTTGAAATGTGCGGTGCTGCACGATGAGCTCCACTGAGCGGGTCCACAGCACGGTGCTCTCTTTTGCCAGTCTGGCCACTTGCAGACTGGGCACTCGTGGACAGTACCTGTCCAGTACAAAGGAAGGAGGTAGGAAGTATTTTAATTCTAGGAAGAATTTAAGGATTAAACAAAAGTTGTGCCATCCAAAACACTACGGGTGAATAGTAATTAATCTGACCTGGTAGGCTGACATGAGCTTATCAGTTACTGGAATTAAAGCATTTACCGTCTCTGCAAATGGTAGCAATGGTAGAGAGTGAAGCAAAGTCTTTTTGTTATGACTAGAAGTAAAAGCTTATGAGCTACACATATCATGTTTCATAGACAGGGTGTGCTGATTTTCTGCAGAGATCTTAAGGAAAAAATAATTGTTTCATTATTTATTTCAACTGAGAAATTGAAATTGTTAAAAATAATCGCTTTATTATTTACTGATAAAGACTTTCTTGTCTATATCCATCAACTGAGAGGAAAAAGGCAGAAAGAAAACAGTATTATCAGCTATTTCTTAAAGGGGACAAGTTCAAGTGCTGTGTGAGAGGGATTTAAAATACTCTGAGGGTCCCAAATAGCTCTATACTGCATTTTTTAGGGAAAAAAGTAGCAGATTTTCTTTTCTTCTCTGTTTTGTTTCCTACCTCAGTGTGGTCTGGTTGGCACTACTGTTTTTCCATACCTAAAGAAGCCTTTCTGCCCTTAGGAAAACTTTTACATAAAATAAAGGTGAGACTTCTAGAACAGCTTGGTATTGGGCTCACTTACAGTCAATGGAAAGCAATGGCCACCAAGTGCTTCAAAGCTTTTACCTTAAAAGATCACTTGTTACAGAGAGAACTGTAACTTTCCAGGAACATCATCAAGTGCAGAGTTATACACTCAGAAGTTAACTGCCAGGTTTAAAGAGCTTGTGCAAGGTCCATTTTTGCAGACTTTTTATGATACAGTCTTTAATTGACTGATCGCCATCTAAACCTCCTGCCTTCTTCAGTACCTCAGTGGACACTGTTCATTTCTCCTTGCTGGACGAAGTGTAGTTTCCAGCCTTTTTGACTGCTGCTATTTAGCCCCAGTATATTGTTCCTCACTAATTGGGTTTTATCACTGTAGTAACATGACCAGATTTTGGGGTGTCTGAAGATGCTCAGAGAGTTGTAATGGAAGCTTCCAAAGCATCATTGTTTTTCCCTGGAAATCCCAACTAGATCCGTCTGTTCTTCCATCTATGAGCCTGAGCTCTTCAGCTCTACCCTTGCAACCTGGTTTTTTGGTCTCTTTTTCCTATTGTACCATTCAATCCTGTCTTATCCCAAGTTCAGACCCTGTCTTGTCTCTTCATTCTGTCTGTCTCCTCCATTCTGTCGCTTTGCTGGGTCCTCCTCCCAAACTCTTGTCTCCCCCTTTCTTTCCCCCAATCCCTGCCCCATCAGTGCTTCATGTTTTGGGTGTTTTTCATCCCCTTCATCTTGGCTGCGTGTCATCCTAGCTGTTCTCATACAGCCTTTCCGTTTACCCAGTCAAGTGCTACATAACCCTTCAGCAGTAACTGAAGAGAACCAGCTCCACTTCCACCACTGCAGGCTGCAGCACGTGGTATCGCACCGGGCCATGGCCTCTGCTCCACACTGGTTGCATGTGAGAGGGATCACACATCTCAGAGGCTGTGCAATCTTCTGAGACCAAAGCTGCCACCTTCAAAAGTATCAATAGTCAAGGTCAGAAAAATCCACTAAATTGAGCCTTATAGTTTGGTGGATTTTCACAGCAGCAGGAAAAGGCAGAGCTGTGACCCCAAAGATCACACCTGCA
The DNA here is from genome assembly GCF_035582795.1 of Mycteria americana. Taxonomy (NCBI): domain Eukaryota; kingdom Metazoa; phylum Chordata; class Aves; order Ciconiiformes; family Ciconiidae; genus Mycteria; species Mycteria americana. Next base: position 66,626,222 of record NC_134369.1, on the reverse strand, counting down.
CTAAATTCTAGTATGCTTATGGTTTCTAATGACACTAAGCAAAGCAAAACAAAACAAAAAGGCTTGCCAATATTATTTTAAGACAGCAAAGGAAAATATGCTTCCTGTTCTCTTCTATTCTTGTTTGGAAGTTCTACACTTTGTTCCTAACTGGTTTTCACCAAAAAAGAAAAGAGAAAATAACCCCACAATAACCAAAACCAAAACAAAAAGCCTAAGCAGCCCCTGCCTTATATGAATTCTCAGAGTGGAAAATTTTAGTGATAGTATGGCAAAGCTATAAGCAACTGAAAACAGGTTCTCTTAAAGGAAGTATTGTATTTATCAGGCCTTGCATGCATGCACACACACACACACCCTGAAATGGCTCAGAGACCATCTTGCTTTCAGTAAGTGATGTTCCCTTTCATTAAACAACAGAAGTTAGTGTTGATAAATGCATACCGTTAATTTAATTCAAAAAATAAAAGCCATGTGTATCCCCAACAATATTTGGTGCTACCACTGATTTATACCATCATAAAGGTTAAATTTAAATTTGATTAAAGGATGGGAATTGTGATTGTTGAGGGCTAAAGCTTTCATTCTGTCTAGAGCGCAGCTAGAGTGAACAGCAGTAGCACATTTGTACTTATACAGGCTAAGAAATGGGCTATACGAGGACTATGAAAACTAGCACTTAATAGAAATAAAATCTTTGGACCAGCTAATTTGTGAGTTTCCATGTTTGCCACTTAGTTCAGTTTATTTTTCCTTCTGTTACCGTTTTTTTTCCTCTTGTCCTTCACCTTCTGCTGTCCACAGCAACACTGTAGTTCCAAAAAAAATAGGGTGGTCGGATGGGTGTGGTGAGACCTGTCTTCACGCAAAACTTCTGCTAAGTGGACTGACACCATGGCCAGAAGTATCCAAGGAAATATTGTTTTCCCCAAAAAACCCCAATGGCAACAACAGCTAACAGAGTTCTATGCTTGAGCACCTTCATCAGAATTTCCTGAAAATTATCCTGGTTGTCTCAATGGATTGAGAACTGGTGACCAAAAGGTGGTTTTCAGGAAGATTTAAGGTGCCATTTATATCGGTGCACAGTCTTGTGCTAACCAAGAAAATTTACAGTCAGTAGAGCTGTGCAGACCGGACTTAAAACGTATCATCTCAATTAAACAGATTTAAATCAGGCATTACATAACTAAAATACAAGGAGTCGCTTTGGCTCTATAAGCAGGAATTGGATCATCACCTGGCCATAGATGCAGAATTTGCATATGGCAAGAAATATGCAAATATGCCAATAAAGTATTTAAAATGAAAACAACAATCACTAGAAGAAAAAAAGCTTTCAGTTCAGTCTTTGCAAGAGTCTGAAATAAATTCCTTTGTAGAAATTTGAAAGTATGCCCAGGCAAGATACGTATGAAAAGAAATCTGAATTTGAGGTGGGAACATGCACCTGTCCTATAAAAATGGTGGGGTTTTTTTTGCAGAATAAGACATTCTTCAATGAATTTTCTAAGACTCAGTTTATGCAGGGAAATGCTAATGTTATTGTGTAAAGGAAGCTGCTGGGCCAACTCAAATCAAGTTTGGACTGCATCCTATATAGTCTGTCTGGTTAAAACAGGAGTAAGCATATGCATTTTCATTGCTTGGATTTGAACAGCAGTCTCCAGAATAACTTGGTTCAATATTTGGCAGACAGGGAACAAGGAAGAAAAGCTGAATCTTCAATAAAATTGTCGCTTGTATTTACAAGAGTAATATAGACCAGAGTAAGGTACTTTGAAACTGCACAAAAGAACAAACAGGAAGATGGAGCAAGAGACAGTCAAAGCCACAAAAAAAGATAAATAAGTGTCAAAGCTGTGGTGAACTCGACAGATCCCCTAAATGAAAAAAGGAAATCAGTTCCACGTGGCAGCTAGGAGCCAGTAACAAGTGAATTATAAGGACAGGAGACAGCAGAAGAAAGAAGGTCCTGGGCTAAGAACTTGAAGAAATGGCACAAGGAAATGGACACTGGAGAATACTGTTTACCTACAGTTTTGCTTACTTGCAGTACATGGGGAGCATATGTAGTGTTTCCTGTCACCCTTAAAAATAAAGTCGGGTGGCTGGTGGCCTGGTGCATCACTCTTTTTGCAATTAGTTTCATGGTGAGAGGAGTAACTGCTCATGGTGTTTGTGGGGATACACTAGCTCACCTCCTTTGAGCCCCAGCTGATGTGTAGACATGAAGTGTTCCTTCAGCTGACCAGTTCAGGTGGAGAGGGTGAGCTTTCCCTCCATCAGCTGGCCGGAGTGGTGAGCTGTGGTGGCCCTAAATTGTGGTGGTGCATAAGAGACTGAGCACTCCAAAACTTTCAAACCTACTATTATCCCTTTTATATTCCATTATTCAGCCCTGACTCCTTCCAGCTGAAACTGTTCTGACTATATAGTAAGGCTAGATTTTTGCATTACATATCTTATGGAAATCCATAAAGCAGAATTTTCAGAAGCAATGCTATTGGTTTTCAAATTGGACTGTTGAGACTCTAAATTAATGTGATAGAAATGCTTTTCCTGGGAAATGTTGTGGAGAAAGGAGCCCACATCTCGCTGATTTCTTTTTTGCTCATTTTTCTGTTTTAAGAACTCATATAGAAGGAGTCAGGCTTTCTGCAGTCATCTGGGTCTGATGGTTATTCCTGACACTGGTCACATCACCCTGGAAAGCTCTCAGGAGATGTCTTCTTCCAGGTTCTCACAGTGCCATGGGAACAGAAGCTGTTGGTAACGCTGTGGGTATTGGCACTTCCCAGGAGATTGGTCTGGATTGTGTCTGGTCAATGGCTGCTAAGAATAAAGCGATTCCAAAAGATGGTAGTTAGGGAATCAGATTGACAGATCCTTGGCCAGAAAGAGTCACTCTGATCAGCCAGTCTCACCACTTGCATAACGAAAGCCAGATTCAGGCAGCAATTTATGTATGAAGATCATAGCTCTTCTTGGAGTTGCTTTAAATTCTTTTAAATGAGGTTCTGTGTATTCTTAAATACACCGAGGGATGGTGAACCCACCACTTGCCAGCCAGAAGTTTGGGAAGTCAGTCACTGTCAGCGCAACAGCAGTCCTCTCTCTCCTCTAATGTGAACTGGTCCAGTGGGCTGCACACAAGCAATAAAGTCATCACTGATTAACTGGGGCATCTTCCCCACCATGATCTCGGCTATGATCTTCATCACTTTCTCTTGGTTTAACTGAATAGATAATATACTTGTACCATGACTATACTTGTACCATGAAAACGTATGGGTTGCGTACCAGAACCGACAGTTATTGTTGAGATGCAGGAGCAAAGTCCAGACAGGCCCCTCTTCCCTCTCCCACTGCTGCCCTGCTTGTTGCTCTTACCCCTGTGAGTACTGCCCAGGTGGGATCCTCAATGGGTTGAACGGATAGCAAAATGCTGTAGATGTAGAAATATTAAAGGTCCTTCGTTTATCTCATTGGAACTCGTTTGAGGATCCCCCTGGCCAGGAGAAGCAAACCAGCCATGAGTGGGGTCACTGTATGTGCTGACTCAAAAGCCATTCTGCTTCAGTAAGCTTTGGAAATTTGGCCTTGCACAAATTTCAAGGAACCTAAATCTTTTAAGTTGTCTACAAAGGAAAATTATGAAGAACATGTTTTGGAAGTAAAATGCTTTAGTTCATTTCTCCTTTATGTTCATATAACATAAAACTTTTTAAAGCAAGAATGAAATGTTTAACTTTAAAAATCCTTGAAATAGTATGGTGTGACATTATCTGCTTTTTTCTTTACTTCTGTTTGTTTCCAAAGAAAAAATATTGGCAGAATCAACATGATTTTAGTATTGATTCATACTTTTGTGAAGCTGTAACAAGCCGCCTGTGGCGTTTGCTATAGTTAGTTACAGTCAGGTAGTCTTTCAGATAAACTCAGACTTGCCTCAATTCATTCGTGGGAAAGGCTGACCACACATCTGGGGCTGGCAGCTCCACTCAGTAAGGGAAAGAATCTGCTACCCTTTCTTCCAAGGTTTGGTATTACACGCTTTAATTATTGCCAGCTATTTCAGTGAAACTGTCTGTGCAGTAAGGTACTTCTAAATGTTCAGAAAAGTGATAGAACCCAGCTCTACCTCATTACCACGGCTATAGTTAAATGGTAAAGGCGGAATAAATTGCTGGTATAATTATGTATATGCCAGATGTTCTTAATCATTCCACTTCAAGCCTCCTTTGCTAACTGCAATTTTGAGCCTTTTCCAAATCTAAAGGAATTGGTAAACATGAGTAATTAACAAGAAATTAAATGGATTTTAGAAGTGAATTACTGTAGTTCCTGCAACACTATATAATATAATTAGCACCTCTAAAATCAATCTGGGCTAGAAGATGTGCTTTATGTGGCACAAAGGATGTTTCATTTGTGGTTTGCACTAAAAACATAGTCGTTGTGTTAGTGTGGTTAAACATCTCAACAGAACCATACCAGGCAAGTAAGGAGAAATTTATTCTTACAGCTGATTTATTAAAATAGAAACAGAAAGCCATATCTCAGCTGGTGTAAATCACAATATTTGCACTGACTGTTACATGCTGAACTTGCACCAGCTGAGCCTGTGGCCCATCCTCCATTTGGATTCATGCAAGCAAAGGTCTGTTGGTAGCCCTATTCATACTAAATGATTTTTGGCTCTGTAGCTAGAACTCCTCTTGCAAATGAGACAAAGTTCCTGTAGCTGAAAGCAGAAGATACCCTACTATTAGTTCACGTTTATTTTTTTATCGTGTTGATATTTGGAATCTTTCTTTTCTTTGCTTTCCAATACTCTGAGGATACGAAGAAAAAAACAAAGCTGTAACACAGATTGTCCCAAAGAAAACAGATTTCTGAGCAAAGTTTTCCTTAGAGGCTCAAAGACACCTGTGCTTTGTCAGAGCTCTGTGACATACCATAACAGCTCCATCTATCTGGGAGAATACAGGTATTACCAACAGAGAAAGGTGGGTACGCATGGGATATCTGTTACAGGAATCACAGACGTACCGGTGTTGGTTGGAAAGGACTCTGGAGGTCTACAGTCCAGTTTACTGGTCAGCTGTGATTCTGTCTAGCTGCGTCTTGAAAGCCTCCAAGGATGGACATTATAGCACCTCCCTGTGCAGCTTGCTCGAGCATTGCAGCACCCTCCTGATGAAAAAGTTTCTCCTGAACCTCCAAAATGGCAATTTGCGGGTGTTTTGCCTTGTTATACGATCTGCCCCTACCGGGTCTGTCTTGTAATTACCCTTCAAGTAGTTGAACTACCTTTCGAGCTACCTGATCATGCCTTAGCCTCCTCTCTGCTGGATTAAACAAGCCCAGCTGCCTCACCATCTCACTGTAGGTCACGTGCACTCTTTAATTTACGTTGAACCCAGTGTTCACCATAATCCCCTGCTCCTCTTCAGCAGGACTGCTGCTCACTGAGGCAGATCCCAGCCTGCAGGAGGGAACGGGGTTAACTCCAGGTGTCTGCACCTCCCTCTGCTGAACTCCATGAGGTGTGTGTTGTCCCAGTCAAGTTTCTCAAGATCCCTCTGGACTGAAGAGAAGCATCAAAAGAGATAAGAATCCCTTTCTGTGTATCCTGTGCTAAATACAAGGCACCTCCTTGGTCTGGTCCCAGTAGATTCTTTACTTGCACCTAATTATCTTATCCCAAACTATAGCGTATTTCCTACAGACCGGGAAGGAAGCAACAGTATTTTTGTTCTTAAATGCAGATTTATCAGAAGTTAGGGTATACAGCTAGTTTGCAGAAACACTTAGATACATATACACTCAGAGTACCTATCGTGTCTGCTGCCTGCCTCTTGACTGTCACAGCCAACAAACGGGTATCTGGCTCCTTTCACCAGGATGCAAGTTGAAAAGTGGAAAGTTGCTTCAGCCATCCGTATGCTAGAAGTATGTAGACAATGCAAAGGAAAGCCTCTTGCATCATACTGATGAGATGCTCATCTGCTTCTTTTCAAACACGGTGGACCAGATCTGCTGCTGCTGCGAAATTGGCTTTCACTACATTGAAGATATGGAGTTATGCCAACCGACAGCAGGGCCAGAGCAACAGCACTTTAATGCTTTTTGCCTTATTTAACTATTACCATTTGTTACAGGATCATTCATTAGATGCAGCATAAAGTACAAGTATTTTTATTAGGTTTTTCTGCTCTCCTTTCCCGTTAGAGAGAGGTTCCACCTTCAAATGAATATTAGAAGAACATTAGTCTTAGTTATCCCTAATCTTTATGGTTTCATTTGGGTTCATAATGTATCTTTTGGTTTATCCTGTGAGCTGGGAGCTATCTATTTGAGGGACTTAGTCCAAAGATACAGTATAAGCAGATAGTTTGGTTAAGTTTTTGCAGTTTAAGTGGGTCTAAAGCACATCATGCCTGGGATTATCTTTATACTTGTGGTTAAATTTGATACGATTTGAGCATTCTTTGTGTATTGCTGTGTACAGCTTAGAAAGTAAAAGGCAGCTAGGTTAGTGGCTTATATGTAAAGGAGTGTTTGAAGGAACACGTAGATGACTTACATTTTCATTCTTTTGTACATCACTCAGGGAGAAAGTAAATATTTTGGCAGCTTAGATCATGTGATAGCGAAACAAGAGACCTCATTAATTCAGATATTTCAGATTCAGCAACAGCAGAAAGGAGAGATTATGACTGCCCAATTTGATCCAACTGAAAAAGTCTAAATCTAGACCAAGGTCAGGTACATCACAAATGAAGGAACAATATAAAGTGCATTTAATTTCCTGACAGCTGTGATAAAATTAAGATAGGAGCCCTGGGAAGAGTCTAATATACCACTCAGCCCTATCCAGCCTCACACGTTTACTAGGTGTGTCATAGCTGATTTGAAAGGATGATCCCTAAAAAAAAACTTGCAGAATTTTCTGGTTTTATTCTTTTAAGAGTTCTTGTCTTTCTGAGTAGGGCCATTCATAGAGTCAAATGATATTCAGTTGTGCAATATTACTTGGCGAAAGCATTTGTGCTCTTTGTCAGTAACTAGGGGCAAGACCACGCTTTCATTTCTTCAGCCAGCGCAGGACTCTGTGATAAGCTGTGCCTTCCCTCCCATGGGATCGCAAATCACAGCACTGCAACGGGCTTTGCTGTCTTAGATTTAACATTTGCCCTTCACAGTGTAGAATTCCTCACGGTAGAAGAGACCCTTCCTCACAAACAAAGCAGGAGCAGGGCCCTGGAGGAGTCCTGCGCCACTGCCGTCGCAAAGCATTTCCTTAAGCTTAATTTATTTGGCAGAGGCCGGAAAAGAAGGAGCAGCACGAGCTAGGGGAGAAGCAGAGGCAATGTTTTACCTCTTTATACTGCCGTCTCCTTGCTGGTCGTTCTAAGAACGGCTTTTGCTCCAGTGGGGAAAAACTTGCCCTCTTTCTCTACTTTTTTTCTCTCTCTTCAGTCCATCTCTTTAATAACTTTATTTGCATACCCATGGGAATATGTGCGTGCATGTGTGTATATGCATGTGTACACACATATATTTTTATATAGGGGTGTCTGTACATTGTGATTTGCATTGAAAGCATGTTACTACTATCTCTTATAGACTAAGGGCTCTGTCCAAAACAGTAAATGTCATATGTATTCACTCCTGCTTGAAAATGACACCCAGCATCTTCTTAGCTCTTATTAGATCAGATCTAGGTAACACTGGGCAGAAATTTAAATTGCCCTCTAACCCATGCCTATTTTTCTTCCCCATTTCACAAAGGTTAGACACATCAGTGAAAGCTGCTCTTGGCGTTCTGCCCACTTCTTTGTTCTCTTCACCCAGGTAACAAAAATCCTCTGTCCCCGTCCAAAGCCCAGAGTGTAACAGCTGGCTTCTCAGCTCAAGTAGCAGCAGTCAAGAGCAGAAGTGTTTGTGATGGAAAGTAACCCTTGGTGAAAGGGGAGGATGCCAAAATACCTGCGGGCCACCAAACATTTCCCAGCGATTCAGCTATGGTCAACTGTGAGTGCTAATTAGAGACATTGTGTCACTGACCTGCTATTAACAGGGAAGGGAAATGGGTCCGTTTCCCTTTGTCGCATTTAGTTCAGCTTACCAAAGGAGTGACTGCTTCTCCTGACTTTTGCGAAGCAGGTTGCACATCCGATGCTGCAGCCAGAGCGCAGCTCCGGCGGCGAGGGAGAGGGTACGGCCGTGCTGGAGAGCAACGAGGCCTCAGCAGTGACCTGAGAGTTCACTTGGACTCTGAGAAAGAAGTCCATATTGCTGTGAAATGTATTTGTGCAGAGTCTCTCTCACACGCACGTGCATCTCAAAGTCAGATCAAATTAACGTTTAAAAAGCAAAGAAATCCGAGGTGTCCGTAGAGCACCAAGTTTAGCGTCGCTCCTCGGCAGTCAGCTCTCTTAGCACTGCAGTTTCTGTCAGCACGGAAGCCCTGAGCACGTTTTCCCCCTGAGGTCGTGCGGGTGTAAAGGTGGTGCGTGCAGCAGTTCGATGTCATAACTTAATGTGCAAGTTTGCCTGTTATTCTCAAGGGTTGGTCAGCCACACATTTACACTAAAAACATGTAAGTGATGGCGCCGGTGTGTTCGTATGGCTGCAGGGTCCGATGATTTCACAGCTGCCAGGTGTCAAGAAATTTTGCCTAATAATAGTAATAATAATACAAAATTATTAGTTTCTGTAACCCTCAGCCTAAGCAGGTCTTTGTGCTAGATTAAACCCCATCTCTCCTCCATATACCTGTGTGTCACATGCTTGTTCCAAGGTAAAAAAATTAAGTTTAAAATATGCAGTTATCTTCCTTAACAGCAAGTCCAGAAGGGGGGAAAGGTTTGACACCCCAAAGCCATTCCCTTCCTCTGCTCTCAGGCATCAGAATAAAATAGAGCAATCATTTCTCTTCTCATCTCATCAACAAGACACCTTGGGGGGTTTCACCTTACCCTAATGCAAACCCCTCAAACGGATCTTCAGATGAGATGAGCCCACTGCCTCCCAAAACTATGGGACCAGCAAACAGAGATCAGATGTGAGAAATTTATTTCCAGATTAAAAAAACCACTAACTCGAGGTGCTTTGGGAGCCAAACTCCTGCTAATTTCATGTTGGCAGTGCTGAACTACCTTCTTTTGAAGGATTTTGAGGTCACTCTCCATCGATTTCTGGTTTGCTGCTCTCCGGATGATCGGTTCTTTGTTGCAATTGTCTGCCACATTCGTTTTAAGCTAACATTTTCCTTCATTTATACAGGATTTTATTGCTCATCATGAAAAGATACGATTAGCTAATGGAAACATGAACTAATTATTGTAGCCCTGTACCAGCAGCTTGGTTTGGCTTGACACCAGGGTTCACGTTGAACATACAACTGCAAGCCAGAGGGAGCGAGGCACAGGTCTGAATATTTGCAGGGGAGCACTGCACAGGGGCCATTGAGGTGTAGGGCAGAAGAGGCTATGTGCTGCCCAAGAGCTGGGTAGGTGTAGGGCAGAATAGGGTATGTGCTGCCCAAGAGCTGGGTAGGTGTAGGGCAGAATAGGGTATGTGCTGCCCAAGAGCTGGGTAGGTGTAGGGCAGAACAGGGTATGTGCTGCCCAAGAGCTGGGTAGGTGTAGGGCAGAAGAGGCTATGTGCTGCCCAAGAGCTGTGTCCAGCTTGGGAGGCAGCTTGAGTGGACAATCAGCTAGCAGTGCCAGCAGCGGTGTGCAACTATGCATGTGGAAGAAGCCCCTCCAGCATAGTGAACCTCAGATCTGTCCTGGTTTCAGCTGAGATAGAGTTAATTTTCTTTGTAGTGGCTGGTATGGGGCTATGTTTTGGGTTTGTGCTGAAAACAGTGTTGATAATACAGAGGTGTTTTAGTTGTTGCTGCACTGGTCAAGGACTTTTCAGCTTCCCATGCTCTGCCAGGTGCAGAAGAAGCTGGGAGGGGACACAGCCAGGATAGTTGATCCAAACTGACCAAAGGGCTATTCCATACCATGTGGTGTCATGCTCAGCATATAAAGCTGGGGAAGAAGAAGGAAGGGGGGGGAAATTTTGGAGTGATGGCGTTTGTCTGCCCAAGTAACCATTAGGTGTGATGGAGCCCTGCTTTGCTGGAGATGGCTGAACACCTGCCTGCCCATGGGAAGAAGTGAAGGAATTCCTTGCTTTGCTTTGCTTGTGTGCGCGGCTTTTGCTTTCCCTATTAAACTGTCTTTATCTAAACTCACGAGTTTTCTCACTTTTACCCTTCTGATTCGTGTGCATGCACACACATGAGCACATGAGCACACACACAGACACACATGCACATAATTTTTCTGTTGCCTGCAGAAGAGGTCTGGGTGATTAGCTGAGATGCAAACAACTGTAGGTCAGGCACCGAAGGGTGAACAGATGAGCCCCAAATGAGTGCTCAGTTGTATGGAGCTGTGGCAGCAGCACGTACCTGGGAGGGAACAGCTTTTCTCTGCATGGCACTGCTCAGTGCTTTGCTTGCATCCAAGCAAGCCCCCAGCCCTCTGTTTAGGGGTTCTAGAAAGGGTTATTCTAATTTCTTTACTGGACAAGAAAAAAGGGAATTCTGAGGCAGCATCATCTTCTTCTTCCTTTGTATGGGTGGTGCCCACATCTTTTTTCCTACTGTCCTGATTCTTCAGGTGTTCAAACGGGCAGTATCAGTGCTGGGCATCGGGCAAGCATGTGCAGGTCGGAGCTGATGAGCCCTGGGTGAAGCTGGAGATGCCTGAAACAGAAATGGGAGCACAGAGGAGCCTTTTGGGGTGAAGCCCCAGGTCACCAGGACGCCAGCACTGGCAGCATGTTGGGCTTGGGTACTGGCCCCTCTTCGTGACTTCAGTCCAGAGCTTGGCATCGATTTTTAAAGTATTTGAAAGCACTGAAAGGTTCTCTGCACCCTGCTGCTAATGAGATTTCAATGTAAGATAAAAGGAACCGTGTCTAACCCAGATTAAACTTGCTCCTGAGTTATTTTTAGCTTACCTAAACTCTTTCAACCCTTTTGGTAAAACTCATCAAAATTCATCTCTACTAAAAGGATGTAACTTCAAAGAAGTAATATGCATTAAATGTCAACATGCTACTCATTATAAATTACAGTATCATTAAATCTAACATGAGTTAAAATGAGGAAGATTTAATTTCACTATCTTTAAAACGAAGGCTTTTTAGCAAGGGAATAAACTTTGCTTTTAAAATTATTTTTAAAGTAAAAGTTGGTATAGAAGCTTTATTTTACATTGTATCATATTTGTATATAATAATAAAGGCAAAAATGTAACACTCCATTGTTCTTAGGAAAATGTGGAAATAGTAGCTTACTTAGCTCATTTTACAACCCTCTTTTTGGATAGACTTCTAATTTAAACTAAGGAACTGAAAACGCTCCTTTAAAACTGGTTGTCATGGTTATAAAATCCCGAAAGAAATGATGTGCGTCTGCATCTGCTGAGGGAAACATTTATGGCATGATTTAGCAGGGGGAAAAAAAAAAGCAACCACCCACCACAACCCATTTTCAGACTTGCTTATTACATTACTTGATAATAATTCATCACCCTCCCCAAAAAGCCGCAGAAAGGATTCTCACGCATTTTTCACTGCATGCAGTTCATTAGCAAATATCATATGGCGAGGGGTTAGTTCTGTCGAGTTCTAACAGGTTGGGGTTTTTTGTTTGTTTGTTTTCTTTAGTTGTCTTTGTTTCAAGCAAGCTTATCTGGAAATATAGAGTGTGCTAGACTACTAGCGTACATTTGCTGGCACAACTGATATCTTGGATTCCCTCTGTTATTTTTCTTTCCCTGCTACAGTTAGAAAGTCGTCTGGCCAGAATAAAAAGCCAACCTCAAAACTGCAGGTCAAACTGGCCAGAACAAGAGTCCGCATTTCTTGATGGAACTCAGAAAAAGAAAAGGAAAAGAGGAAAAGGAAAAAATTAAAAAGGAGAAAAGGAAAGAAAAAAGGAAAAGGGAAAGAGAAAAAAAGGAAAAGGGAAAAAGGGAAAAGGAGGGGAAAGGGAAAGAAACATCATCCTACTAAAGGAAAACGGAGTCTTCTGTAAGCCATATGCTCCCAGGATGAAGTTTCCCAGCCTTTTGAAGCTATAGGTTTATTAGAAATGGGTCTATGTTGGGCCAGGCCTTACCTCTTACAGGGATGCAGAAGTCTGCACATGTCTTAGAAGCTATTGTTTGGCACTTTTCATTTTTCACTAAGAAAAGCTGATTACATACACAATTTAAAAATTACTCTGCAAAAGACTGAGGTCGCATCTTTTAATCTTTAGAAGGAAGGAGAAAGACAAAGTGTGGGTAATCTGTTGGATGGAGGAAATCTCTGCAGCTCCTGGCCCTGCTTCACAAAGTAAATAGAAGATAAGGAGGATGGGGGCATCTTTGATAAATAATATGCTTTATGTTATCAGATTGTGAACCACAAATGGAATTCAACGTGTCTGCTTATACCCATTGATCCTGAGCTTTTCCTATTCAAAAACTGCTGCTGGAGAAGGAAGTCTGGTGTCCCCAGCATGAAGCAGAACCCTTCTGAGAAAGTGTGGAAAATCATGACAAACTAAGCCACTACTGAAAAGCTGTGGATATTTCCAGACCCTTTGACCTCCCTGCACCCATGAAACCAGGGATGCCATTTTTCACTGTTCTGTTTTGTGGAAACTTATTTCTAATGAATATTTTCTACACTCCCAACAGGAGCCACTAATTTATGGCAACTGAATGGAAGAATATAAGAAACTGGAGGAGAGGGGGAGCATCAGGGACAGAATTATGCTTCTCCAACCCTCTTGTATCCCTTCTTTCCATCTCAACGAATGCAAAATCTTGCCACCATTTTTGAATCCCTACATGTGACTTCTTATTGTTCCTGTGCTGCATGATCACAGATTTGCCTTTTCCCTTGCTGCCTGTTGAGTGCGAGACATGCTTTCCCATGTCTGCCCTACCTAGCCCTTGCTCAGACTCTGCTCAGCTGGAATAAATATAAGAAAGACCGGCACGCGGCAGGGCTGCATCCATCCAGCTCACCACAGCTGGTCCCACTGGTACCTTCTCTCTCCACTGCAGGGTACTGCCAAGTTGAGGCATAGTGGACCTGGGGTCTTTGAATGTTGCAACACATATATATATGAAAAACAGCTAAACACGCTCAAATTCTTCTCCCATGTCGAATAGTGTCTACTTTGCAGTCGTAGATCTTGCATATCAATGTGCTATTCTTTGAGTAGTGTCTATATCACTGATTTATAATGTTGTCCTAAGGCCTATGTATAAGTAGATGACAAGACTGATTAATCTGTCAACTCTGTCCATCCATCTATTTCTCATCTCGCTTCTTTTCTTGCCTGTGCTTTATTTACCTAGCGGGCAATAAATTGATTCAGTCTATCTCCTTATCCAGCCTTTTACTATTCCCCTGCTAATTATCAGTAAACAGACTTGGCAGCCTCTCGGAGGGTCACCCTCTGCCCCATGCCATGGGGCAGCTTCTCACCTGCTCTCAGCTGAGACGGACCATCGCACCAGCCTGCCTCTGCCCGTGAAGCCCTGCACTCTCCAGGGGCTGACAACAGTCCACTTCACTGCAATCAGATTAATTTGGAAGTATGTTACTTTCCTGGAGAAAATGTCACAGAATTGCAGAGGAGAGCGACGGAAGAGGTTCCTTAAATTGGTCGGTCCATCTTCCTGCCAATCAAGGGCAGTCCCCGACAGTGCACGCTCCCGGCTCTGCTCCAGCGATGTTTTCAAAGTGCCTTGTGCTGTGCCGCCGGCCCCTGCCCCTGAGGGCTCCTCACACCCGCCCCATCCCACGTCAGGAGCACGCAGCTGGCTGAGCATCCCGCACCTGCGCTCTGCGCTCCTGGCCGATCGCCCTTCCTCCTCATCTGTTCCTCATCTGTTCCTCATCTGCGAGCGGCACGAGCATACTCGGAAGACCTTCCTCCTGGTTGTTAACGGAGGTGTCGAGTAGCACTAATCCTGGCAGCAGCACTTGTGAAGCCAGAAGGTGCCTCTGGGATGGCATACTTTGCTGTTTACCAGGAAGGTCACCTCAGTGCCTCAGTGGGCAGTTTCCATGCCTCAGTGGGCATAGTTTCCAATAGTTTCCATGCCATAGTTTTGTCTTGGTTTCAGCTGAGATAGAGTTAATTTTCTTTGTAGTGGCTGGTATGGGGCTATGTTTTGGGTTTGTGCTGAGACCAGTGTTGATAATACAGAGATGTTTTAGTTGTTGCTGCACTGGTCAAGGACTTTTCAGCTTCCCGTGCTCTGCCAGGTGCAGAAGAAGCTGGGAGGGGACACAGCCAGGACAGTTGATCCAAACTGACCACAGGGCTATTCCATACCACATGACGTCATGCTCAGTATATAAAGCTGGGGAAGAAGAAGGAAGGGGGGACGTTCAGAGTGATGGCGTTTGTCTGCCCAATTCACCATTACGGGTGATGGAGCCCTGCTTTGCTGGAGATGGCTGAACACCTGCCTGACCATGGGAAGGAGTGACTTAATTCCTTGCTTTGCTTTGCTTGCGTGCGCGGCTTTTGCTTTACCTATTAAACTGTTTTTATCTCAACCCTCAAGTTTTCTTACTTTTACTCTTCCGATTCTCTCCCCCATCCCACCGGGGGGGAGTGAGCGAGCGGCTGCGTGGGGCTTAGCTGCCGGCTGGGGCTAAACCATGACAAGTTTCCAATGCCTCAGTGGGCAGTGTGCTCCCCTTCATGCCAATAGGACAAGATACAGATACAGAGATACAGGTTCAGACCCTTTGCTACAATATTTAGCCTGCCCTGGACTTTTTACCTTCTAACCCTCTCAGTGAGAGCCTGTTTTAAAAGAACACTTTAAGTTGCGCTGGTCTAATGAGAAACAAACGCTTCATATGGTCTGTATAAACTGGGAATTCCTGACAATACCTATGACATTTGGACACCTTTGAAAGTCAGTGGGCTAGCACAGCACTGGGCTAACATGGCCAACTTTTGTTCTGACCTGCCCACACGAGTCATTTCAGCGTGGGGTTGGTGGTAGGTTTCCATGACCTGCTGCAGAAATGGTTGGACTGTCCCAAATGGTGCCCCGTTCAAGCTCTCAGGCTGCTTTTCCATCCTGGGAGCCAGAGACAAGCCTTCCAGAAGCAGCCACCTGCCTCTTCTGATTTCAGGTACTCCCATCCTTTTTTTCAGCATCTCTGAAAATCAGAAAGGGAGCAACCAGATTTGTAGAGAAAACTCATGTTTGGGATCTCTTTAAATACCTGTCTCTCCCATGCAGAATCACAGGCTAGCTTTAAAATTGTGCCCTGAATAGGGAGTAAACGAGTGCTCAGCGCTCTGTCTCTCTTGCTTAGCTGCCGTGGGAGTGACAGGCACTGCTGACAGTGGCAGGAGCTCTTGGGAGGTACGAAAGTCTGCGAGAGCTGGGCAGGAGCAAGTCACTTGCAGGCACGGGGCGAAATGAAGAGACAACAGGCAGCAATGGGTGCAGCGCCCGGCAGCCTTGAGCCGGGGAGCTCGTGGAGACAGGAGCTGTCACATAGATTTGTGCTTTCTCGCTGCTTTAGTTATTGGGCACTTCCAAGCAGAGACACTTGTCATTTGCAGGGGAAGACCAACCCACTGGATTTCCTCTGCAGATGTATTTATAAAAAGCCTGGGCAGAAGCACACCTTTCTTCACAGTGTAGCTCCATTTGTGGCTTCCTTTTCAGCAATAAAAAAATCCATACATCCTTTCTTGACAGATGCTTCCTTCACTCCTCCTGAACCACACATTCTCCATGTGCGGAAGAATAATAGATACTACCAATGAACTTACCCTTTCCCTTCATAATCTGCATTATAATAAACATTTAGCCAGCTCGTCATAACACGTTCACACAAAGCTTTTGGCAGCTCCTCTAAAAACAAATTTCTTCAAGCCTTTTGCAAATGGGCTCTCCAGCAAGAATGGTACGTATTACTCTTCAAGGACTTGTGTGATGACTCTAAATACTGCATTTCACCTGCAGGATATGTATTTGCAAAAATACAGGAGCCAATGTTTCCATGCCTGTGTTTGCACAGCACAATGGCAATTTATAACCAGCAGCCCAGGACACTAACGACGTAAGGTGTTGTCACCTTAGCCCCCCCCAGCCTGGGTAATGGGGACAGAGAACTCATCCAAAGGGTTTCAGTGAGCTGGAAGTGCCCTGTGTCTTGCCCGTCATGACAGATCTTTAGCAGGATCAGGTTCCAGTTTGGCATCCTCAATGAGTTGACTAAATTTTAGGTGAGACGAACACAGACCATAGGGAGTAGGAATAGGACCACAGAATAGGAAAGTAAATGTTCAGATCTTGTCTCTCCCTTGGTGAATGTCAGCAGAGCTTGAGGCTCTGCATGTCCATTTGTGATGGCAGAGAAATTAAGGTATTTTGGTATTTACCTCTGCTTTTATTTACCATTTCTTTATACAGCACAATTTATTTATATGTAATTCTATAAACACACCACATACTTGTATTTGTTTGTTTGGCAGCCTTTGAAGAGAAGTGGTTATGAACAGGAGAAGCCATTGACAAATGGCTTGCAAGGCAAACCTCTACTTCCCACACCCGAGCTAAGCAATCAGGACATATTTTCTGTGTCTTTCTATCTAACCAAGGGCAGAAGAGCATCTCCAAAAAGTTGTGGCAGTGACTGCTGAGCAGCTGCTGGTGCTAGGAGTCAAAAGTACTGAGCAGTGCTGCCACAAAGGTGTCTGCAGAAACTATTGCTGCGTGTCAGCTCAGCGTAGCTTTTTAAATATCATCTGCCCCATGCTGCCCAAATGCTTCAAACACTCCACCCTCAGGCTTGCAGTACCAGCCTGCTCATGCCTGAAGATGATGATTTGTGAACTTTCTTAGGTACAACCAAGTGAGCAGGAAACTATACTCAGGCAGACCTGGCTAGATGGAAATCATTGGCGGTCAAGGTGGCCCCAAAAATAGCTAACATCAGCAGTATATCTCTCTCTCTATCCATTTTCTGAGTTGTGCACTAAAGAAGTTCAGGTAGCTTTCAACGCCAGGCTCAATTTGTGCTCTGAAGTGAGCAGCTGTTTTATTTCTATGCAGCAAAGTTAACCCCTGAAGAATTTCCAGCACTGAAGAACTTGCTCACTCCGTCTTCATTACTTTGCCTAATCAGAGGTGTAAGATGGTCATTTTAGCCTCGTTCTCTGCCAAATAACATCACTGTGCACAATAAGGAAAAAAACTTTTTTAAGAAGTTGCCTGTAAAGGGTGCACTGACGTGAGGAAGGAGCCGGTCTGAACCAAGCCTCTGTCTCTGCCCTGCGCTCCTGGCCCGTCTTAGCTTAGACACGTTGTTTATAGATGGATGCTAAATCAGTGGGAGCATCAGCCCTGGAGAATAAATCTTCAGCCCAGTGTGTTGGATGGTGCTCCCGTAAAGGGAGTGAGATGTGCATATATATTAACTTGTTTCCCTGGCTTTCAGGGCTTGTTTAGGCAGAGGTAATACGCACAGGTAAAGCAACCTGCAAAGCGAAACGCTTGTTTTGTCTCCCCCAGGGCATCGGCAACCTCGGGGACTGATCCCACACATCGGCCGGCATCCTTGCGCTTGCAGGGGTAGAAGCCCAGCCCTGTCTGGGGGGGTGGAAGGAGTTTGGGATGCTGGTGAGGATCACTCCCATGGATAGTGACCAAAGGTGCCAGCCTGCTCAGGCACAGCTGCACGGCCACACAAACCAGTGCTGTCAGCCAGTAACAAATTAGCTCCTGCAAATAAATCCACTCTTGCTTCATCCTTCGGTCTCCCTCCACCGGCCTGGCAGTTCCCTTTCCAGTGTGGCTCCCGGGGCTGGGATGAACAGCCTCGACACCGTCCCAAATGCCCACTTGGAAAAAGCTGCTGTGCTGATGCTGCCAGCTTCCTATCTGGCGAAAGCCAACCCTAATTACAAAAAAGCAGCAGCAGGAGCGGTCTCTGCCGCTGGGTTTACAGCGATGGAAATTATGACCTGTTCTACCAGTGCCTGCCATGAAGGCTGTAAGCTGTCCTCCCTCCTGTCCTGAGCCCGAGGTCTCCTCACCGCAGCGGAAGATGCTGAGAGTAAGCGCTCAGCAAGTCAAAACCAGAAAAGGTCAGCGATGGGTATTTTTCACCTTAAATAAATAGAAAATATTTTCTCCCCAGAGAACCTGTCCCTACAGACAGCAACACCTATGTGTGGACAGCTAGATTTGGATGCTTTACCCTCAAACTGAATTAGTACTACCCTGCCCGTCACAGCTGTAATTACGCCTCTCACACCCTGGTACCATCACTGGCCGGGACAAAGCCTGTAGGATCTGGGTCAAAGCCACTTGCAAGGGACTAGAGAAACTCCACCAATTTCCACGTTTCTGAGCTGAAGGAGTGTCGGAGCAACTATGGTTTCAAGAATATGTCAGCAATGCTGTGTATATACGTGTCAGAAAAGTCACCGGCGCCTTGGCACAGGTGATTCTTTGGGGAATGCCACTTGTGACAAAGCTAATCTTACAAAGATGTAAGAAGCAAAGGGAGGAAATGTCTTAGAAACTATTGGAACTTGCGATTTCCAAGTGAAACACTTCTGCCTCTACCCCACCCTCCCAATCTTTATTTTTCATTTGGAATGTAATTAATGTATGGAATTGTTCTGAAGCAAAGGTATGCTGTTGCACCAAATAAAACGGAACATTTTATGAACAAAAGGTTATAAGCAAATACTTACTATCCACTTAGACAAAATATTCCCTCTTTGTCCTGATTTGCTTGGGGGAGGGAATGAAAGGCTACAAAAGCTTTATGAATGAGATACCTGTGCCCAGCTCAGCTTGATTTATTTCCTATTGTCTTCATGCTAGCGAGGAAGGCCAAGCATTGTTCCTGTTGTTCCGTATACAAGCTCTATTCTAACAACAGATTTATGTGTCTCCCCCATCCCCAAGCCTGCTAAAAATAAGATTATGGTTTGCTCATTAATGTCCACAAATTGTGTTCTGCTGTGGCCAGGAAAACAAGAGCTATCGCTTTTATGGTGCCAGAGCTCAAGAGAAGTAACAACACAAGCACGCAAGGTCAATAAAATGCACTTTTTATTCTGTATCAATGAAAATATAGCCACATGTAAATAAAGACGTGTGGAAAAAAAAAAAAATCAACGTTGATCCTCCCTGAAGAAGTACAGTTCATTGTGCTAAAACCCATAATCCTTTGGGTTAGAAACAGTTGTCTGCCAATGCTTTTAAAGTGACCCACATCTTCCTTGTTGTTGAATTTTTGCAAACAGAAAAGTGCAACAAGAAACTTGCTACAGATTAACCAATTTCAATCGACCGCATATGGCAACGTCCAAAAGTGACAGGCAGTCACGTTTAACCAAAGCGTTCCCACGCATTCCTCCTCGGCGGTCACGCGAGTGAGTGGTCAAGGGAGCATCCACTCTGTATGAACTGATGTGTGATTTTCAGTAGAAAGATGGTCCTTCCTTGATGTAATTCATGATCGCTTTGCAGATTTTGGATACGGTAGCAGAGGTGCATTCCTTTTATAGCTGTTCAGTTTCAAATGCTTTATTTTTTTTCTCTAGGTTTTTATAAGCTTCCTGCTGTCAAAATACAGTTCTCAATTGCTTTTGTAGAAATAATCCTGAAAGGCAGAGGCATTTAAAATCCCCCCAAATCCTCAGTATATTAACAACAGCAAAAAAGATAGCTGGGCTGTTCAAAAATATCATCGGTAACATGAATGCCATTTGCGCTGGCTAGTGTACAAAGAGCAGCAAGTAGTAACAAAAGAAACATTATCCGAGCAATAACCCTTTCCCCCAATTTCTCCCTTGCAAAAAAGAGTTCTCCCAAAATATTTTTCCTCCCCGCAGTCCAGTGTCTGTGAATCACATACATTCAAGAGCTGCAGTTACTCTGTAGATCAGTTTTTCCCATATGAGCTTTTAAAACCAGTTGCTTTGCCCAACTTCTCCATGAAGGTTGCGCAAACGTGATTAAACCAGCTGGTGCTTTTTCAGCTAATGGGACACCTTGCAATTTGAAATCAAAACTAAGGACCTCAGGGTAAAAAAGGAGGCTTTAAAGCCCATTATGCTTTGCTTGGGAAGAAAGTCCTGCTAACGTTAGTGGACCGATTCCCACAAACCAGGGATTAGCGTTGCGGGATCGTCCCTGTTAGGTGCTTGGGGTGCAGAGCGAGATGTCGCAGCAGGAGCGTGGGTCAGCGAGCGCTGGGCTGGCGGTACAAGGCTGCCTGCTCCCAGGGAAAGAAAAAGAACGGCCACGCAGCTGCATTTCCGCAGAGGAAAAGGAAGAGAAGGCCGGTTATGCCTAGGAGGGGTGCTCAGCACAGACCGCGCGCGTACCTGGCGAGGGCAGGCTGGGGTGGTTTTTTAGATTCAGCCTCTTGCTGTGCAGGCTTGTATAGCAGCTCCTGGCTCAGTTTAGTGGTCAGTTGGGGTGGGGGGGGGGGAGCCTAGGGAAAAAAAGCTAGAAAAACAGTACAATGTTTTGACTGTAATGAGGTCCTCTGCGCTGACGATGAGTCCTTAAGAAAAATCTTCCCCTGCCACTAACGGTGAAAGCACTCTGAGCATGCTGATACGAGGATACTTCACCAGACACCACTGGGGATCTGGGGGTGCACAGAGACATACGCAAGGTCATGCCCACCCCTCATCCCCCCTTTCCTCCTATATTCCCCAGATTTTTCTTCCTTTTAAGAGCCTAGGATGACCAGTTACCTAAATGCGAATGGGAACTCATAAGCATTTCAAAGGGATGGGGGAGGCAGGGGAGGAATCCTAAACCCCATGCCAAACACCCATGGCCCTCGTGGAGCCAGGACTTCACCCTTCAAAGCCTGGTCTGGGGTGGAGGCTGCACTTCATGAAGTCCTATGCAAGCTGCTCCTTCCCTGCGTGATTCTCTGCTCCACTCCAGGTGTGGACAGACATGAGGAAACACAAGCAGGACTCAAAAGTTGAGCACGTCAGCCCATGTCTGAATCAGCAGAACTTGGATACAGGGGTGGCAGGACAGGAGGCAGAGTCTCACAGTATCTGGTGCACAACCTCCTGTCTTTGTCATCATCTCTCTCTGTGGCAGCAAGAATAACTTTAACTGTGCTTCTCCCCAGAGAGGGTTTGCACAGCTTATGTACATATCTGGCTTGTACAAGCATATTCTAGACAGTCATGAATTTTGAGCAGTTACTTTGGATAGAAATTACTGACAGTTCAGACATCGAGAATAAGTCATTTGGATTCAAATATGTCTTAATTAAAAAGTGCCCTTTCCCTGACTGGTTCAGATGATTTTTATGGCAATTTACCTTGCTGTCCCAATCTTCAAACACACCCTCTACGTTTCTGCCTGCATTCCACATGCAGCATTTTGTAGGGCATGAAATCTTGGAACCTTTTGCATTAGACAAGGACCTGAAATTAAAAATCTGGTTTCTAAAATCCAAAGCTCTTGGTTTTGAGAAAGCTCAGCCCGTGCTGAAACTCGCTGTCCTGGTCCCTCTTCAAGAACTGGGTTAGAGTTAGAGAAATTAATGGAAAGATTTCCACTGACCTTAATAAGAACATTTACACAGGATGCTTCAAGTCTGAAAGTATTTACCTTCAAAACAAAGAATACAATTTAGAAGATCTGCTGAGACACTTTACTGAACCACTTGGTCAGTGGCTGATATTTAAGCAGGACATTAACAAATCAGCCCTAACTAGAATTCCTATTAGCATATTATTTCTTCTGAACACAAATAGCAAAACAGATCATTATCTCATTAAATCTCCTGATGCAACATTACTTAATCAATCTTCCCGTTTCTACAAGTTGCTAGCCTAATAATCTAGGCAAGCAAAAAGGAAGTCAAGGAAGAAATGAAGAGTGAAAGAGAAAGAAGGAAGGAAGAAAGAGAAAGAAAGGAAGAAAGAGAAAGAAAGGAAGAAAGGAAGAAAGGAAGAAAGAAAGGAAGAAAGGAAGAAAGGAAGAAAGAAAGAAAGAAAGAAAGAAAGAAAGAAAGAAAGAAAGAAAAAGAAGGAAAGGAAGGAAAAAAGGAAGGAAAGAAGGAAAGAGAAAGAAAGAAAGAAGGAAAGGAAGGAAAGGAAGGAAAGAAGGAAGGAAAGAAGGAAAGAAGGAAAGAGAAAGAAAGAAAGAAAGAAGGAAAGGAAGGAAAGAAGGAAGGAAAGAAGGAAAGAAGGAAAGAGAAAGAAAGAAAGAAAGAAAGAAAGAAAGAAAGAAAGAAAGAAAGAAAGAAAGATAAAAGAGATAAGCAAACAAGGAAGGGAAACACTGCTTTTCATTGTAGAAAATATTCTGCTTCATATTACACAGCTTTCAAAGCACACAGAAATTAACACAAGATACGCAGCTACACCTGCATGTAAAAGCACCAGCCAAGTGCCATATGCATAACAACAGTAAATAGGTATGTAAAGTTTATGAAGCATATCATGTCCTAATTCACGTGAGAATGGTTTGCAGTAGTAATGGGATTTTGTTACATAAACTGTGCTGATAAGGCATTGGAGCTTTAGGCAGTTAGCAAGTGTATTTTTACTACCGGGATGTTATGCGGAAAAAATATTTGAAGTGAACCTTTATCTCCACTGCATCCCCACAAGCTGCAGGTTTATTGTGGTGTCCCACGTCCCTTACACGGCCACAGCTCTCTTAAAGGGCAAATAATGGGCAATCAGTGACAAGCAAGGAAGGGAACAAACCTGTCCTATGAGAGATACTGCAGTACCAGCTTTAGGAGCATCTTTGAATCCCTGTGAAGCTACTGGCAGGGGAAATACATCGGGGCTAGCTGTGAAATTTGCACATGCTAGTAAGACAGTGCTAACTATTACATTTGAGGATACATGCTTTGCGTGCAAGTCTTCTGGGGAAGCTGATCAGCCGGTTCTGCACTCCACAGAAAAAAGCCTTAGTTCCCCTCGTCTGAGTACAGGAATTTTATTGGGACAGCTGAAAGGTACATTTACAGAGTTGCTTTGCACTTTAATGCTAATGAGCTTTTTCACTGGTATCAATAAATTCTCCTGCTCACATGTTTAGCTTTCCTTTGGCACGCATTGCCAGATAAATCCTTTATTGTCTTTCTGGTAGCTTGCCCAATTCCCACAAGGCAGATTTTTAAAAGCCAGATCCTGCCTCATTGCTAGCTACTGCCTCTCCCACTCGATAAATTGAATTTACCACTTGATAGAATTATGCAGTTGGTGGCACTCGGCCCTTCCTTTAAGTCAAAAAAACCGCGGCTGGGAATCTACAGAGCACCAACAGGCAGTAGGACGAGCTGGGAGGTGCCATGGCATCCTTGCACCCACAGCCCCTTTCGAAGAGCCACACTGTGGGAGGACCCTGCAGAACAAAACCCCTTCTGTTATTGATTTCAGGAGAAGGACGTTCGCACTGACGTACTGATGACCGCACAGCGGTGAGCTCTGAACACGCAGTGAGTGCAATGGGGTTGTTGGTATTCAAAAGCTGGGTTTAAACTACTAGTTTAGGTGACATTTCAGCTCTGTCATTTTTAAGTACCACCTGACTGAGCTTGTTTGTAATGCCAGGACTCCTAATTATACCTAAAATAAAAAAAAAAAAGAAGCTGTTGCCAAACAGCATTTGATGATACAAGTGAAGAAGGCAGTAATTAATCCTGCAGGGACAACAGAGGACTAATTAGAAGCAGAGCAGAAATTTTGTTTTGATTTAGAAAAAAACCCCACTTTTTCCATGAGAGCTCGGGTAAGACACCCAATTTACAAATTGAACTGTGACCTCCGTCTAATGGTCCTGGCAGCAGCCCTGGCGGCAACTGGATTCCCAATTGCTGAGCCAGACAGCGCAGCGTACCGCACCGCTCCTCGCCTGCGGGCAATGAGCCGTGCGTGTCCTCTCCTGCCCCACCAGCTGGAGGAGGTGGGCACCAGCACAAAGGGGGGGGGTTTGTGCCTAGGAAATCAAAGTGATGACAAAGAGCTGCAACAACTCGGGAAATTCTTCTGAAACCAAGCCCAGGACAGGAAAGCACCTGCGTGTCCTGGCACACCACACGTGGAAGTGTTGAGCAGAGCCCTAGGGTCTGCCCGAGGAAATGAAGAGGACTTTCACCAGCACTACACGGCATCAGCTCAAAGTGCCGCCGGTGGTAAAGTTCACCTAAGGTGTAACCGGGGGAGGAAACCTGAGGAAATGGTCACACGCGGCAGTTGCTCGACTGAGTGCGAGGCTGGTGTCTCACTGGAGTTCCCCTTCTCAAACTGGCTCATTAAAAACCGCAAACACTCCAACCCCTGCCATTCTACAGGACACTGTACTGTTCAAGATTTTCCAAAGATCCATAAATAAAAAAAAATTAAGGTTTAACAAAATAATGCACTGAGATGGCACAAGGTTTGCCCTGTGACTCCGGATTTATTTGGAGACTTGCTGCTAAGCCACGGATCGGAAAGGATTTTTTGAGTAACCCTGTGAGGGATACGGAGGAGGTTACAGAGCCTGGGAAGATAGCTTTTCAGTTAAACCTAATAGGGCCAGGTGTAAACCTTGGAACGGGCCTAGAAAAGCAGGGAATAAGCCTGGGAATGGGGCTGGGCAGACTCTAGGGACATGCACGGGCCCCACGGACATACCCAGACCCTTTGTACAAGCCCAGACCATTTCAGCAATGGTGTCCACACACTGACAGTGAGAGGAGCAGCCCGGATCCAGAGGGGTGAGAATCACCCACTGATCCAGCTGCTAACGAGGAACCTACTTGTAACTGCCCTTCACACGTTTCCCATCGCTTTGGCTGTGCGTGTCTGCCAGCGCAACACGGAAAACCAGCTCAAATGCTACTGCGTTTTGGATGGCATCTTCAGATATCGTAATCACCTTTCAGTGGGCTGGGGAAGAGGTTGGAAGAGGGAGTGGGTGTTGCTGATGCATGCGTATTAGTCCACTGCTTCCAGAAACTGCATGGTCACCCAGATGTTTTTCTCAGTGTTCGGCATCAAGTGTGGATGTTAGCTGATGCCCAGTGAAGGGCTTAATTTATTTATATGCCTTAGTTTTAGAATATGCCAAATTTCTTCTGGTGTCTGCTTGATGAATATCAGCTCTTAGAAATATTCCTTATCTTGAAAACCGGCACCACACTCCTTAGTACGGTATTTAAATTGAAAACCAGAAAATAATGGAACATAACTAAGAACCTTCACATTTTACCTCCTCTCCCATTTGTGCTGTTAAAACCTACAGAATCACCGAATGACAGAACAACATAGCTTGGAAGGGACCTTTTGGAAATCATTTGGTCCAACTCCCCTGCTCAAAGCAGGGCCAACTTCAAATATAGAGTCCATACATCGATGCTACATAGTTTGGATATTATATGTCCCTTTCCGACAGGTCTTTGGCAAGCTGCAAGAGCTTTGGCTCTCCTGAAGCCCACATTTTCACCTAAGGCCATCTATATTTGAGTATCCCCTAATGGCTCTTCCCTCTCCCACAGCTGTCACCCCAGAAAGGGCTGCCAGCCCCATCCTTAAATGCTACCTGAAGGAAAGAGGAGTCTGCCAACTTCCAAATAAATAAGTTATGAAGACACAAACAGCCACTATGCAGAGACTAGTAAGTATTGACTTCAGTGGAATATTGTCACCATTTTTGGACGCCATTCTTTATATCCTTTCTTCTCCCTCTCCCCTCTCTCCTCCCATTGCACAGCGCAGAGCCAGGGCTCTGCTGTGGTCTGGGCAATCGCCTGACCGTCAGTCACTCTCTGTCTACCTTGGAAGCTCTTCACTACAATTTTTCCTTTTGTTGGACATTTCCAAGCCTTGGCCTCCTTCCACTGCGTGACACAGCTCAGCAGTAAGACTCCTAACATCCCCAATACCCCAGAGCAGCCAAAGATCCACACAGGTGGCATGGACTTTCACTGTCCAAAAAGTGACTGGTGATCCCCCTGTGCCTTGGCATTGTGCATCGTGATGAAGAACATCTCAACTGCTATATACCTGTGAAAACGGGGGTCTCTGGACTATCCTGCCATGGCATTGGGGTAAAAATTTAAAAACCTGATCACCACAGGCCAAGAACTGAGCATCTGAGCGTCTTTATGGAGCTCTCATTAGCAGTTTAGGAGCTGAATGCTTCGTTTCTGGCCGCATGCTGAGACATTTCGATGTTCCCTGTACTGTTAGTCACCTGTATGAAAGTGTTTCTGTGCTGGAAAGATGGTAAGTGGTCCCTTTTAGAGGTACCTTTATATACAAATCAGGCTGGGAGCTTGAGTTATGCACTGGATTCACTTCATTTACCCTGTAGCAGTCTACAAATCAAGTGTCTAATCTAAAGCCATTACTCTACAGTAAATGATGAGAGACTGGCACCTCCGGAGCATGATTTATCCCACCTGTGTGAAAGACCTGTCTTAAACGGGCCAGATCTGAGTCCCCATTCCAAATGGGTAGGTATACATACCTATGTGTGTCTATACATCCTTTGCAGGCGGGCAGAAACATACTCTGCTATTTCTCAGTCTGAACTGAATCTGCTCTGAACCAGATAACATACAGCCATGTCACTGGGGGGGGCAGGGGGTGAGGTGGGCTGAGCCCAACCTAATACAAAATCCTTTTAATAGGGCTTTTAATTAAGGCTAATTGATGTATTCGTGGCAGGCAGCCAGATACAGAGTTGGTGCACAGCAACAGTCTCAGACTGTGGGCCAAGCAAGCTTACATCTCCAAGCAGAAAATAATGAAGAAATGCACTTATCTGCTTTATAGACAATGGAAAAAAAAGGTTTGTGAGAATATTGCCCCAGATGCCTGGTTCCACCTGCCTTGTATCAGGAGGCTGATTAACATAACATAATAAATTAATATAATTTATTTATCATGGCCTGGTCAAGCCCTTTCTGAATGCATCTATCATTTGAGTATTCAAAATCAATATATGCCTTCTTGTCCCACTCTGCAATACAAGGTCAATTTTCTGTATGACTAAATGCACCCTCAGTAAGGATGATTTTATTTTGTTTGTCATTTGTTAGGTATCACAAAGCTGATCTTTGCACAATATTCTTTATGTCAGTATGAAGATTTGCTGCTTTTCCGCCAGAAATAATGTGGACTTCTTGTCTATTTTAGCTCCATTCAGCATTTTGCTTTAAGAATGTATTTAATTTTGAAATGAGCTATAACATATTAAAACCAATTAAAAACGTAGAGATCATGTCATCCGTTTGTACCAAAAAAATAAGGAGAAAGTTATAAAAAATATTCCCAGACGTGGAAAGCTAGCTGGATCAACCTTTTCCTCCCTGTAAACTCCATGGGAAAGCAGCGCTCTGGTGGCACAGACAGAGATGAAGGACTGGGGCCATCCGGGAAAATCACAGCGTCACCTTTTGAAGGAAAGGATTTCTTGAAGGAAATCAGTGCAGATCCAGAAGTGCCAAGAAAAACGCAAAGGACTGCTGTTTAGTGCTGACAGCTCTCACTGCAGCTCAGGGCGGGAGAGTCACAGAGCCCAGGCTGCCACGGAGAGATGCCTTTCTCCAAAGGAATCCCACTTCTCAAACCCTCTCTAACAAGTGTGTTAGCAGCAAGACTATAAAGCAATATAGATCCTATAGACCTGAAGATATGTGTTAACACAGGAGCTTCTGGTACAAAAAAAGAACGGGAAAAAAAGCCTTTACATACAGCCTATTAAAAACAACAATAACAAAACCTGTTAAAACTCTCTTCTGTAGGAAAATGGTATTTGAACACTTTTTTTAAAAAACGGGTATCACTTTGATGCCACCTCACTTAGGAAAAAAATATTTATTTTAACAATCTGTCCAATTCTGACACCCAAAAAGATAGGTTCGTGTTTTCTAAATGCTCAAAATCCAAGTAAAAAAAAAAGTGTCAGTTCATTATAATATATCCCTCTGCCTCCTCACTCCCGAGTTCCATATTAAACCTTTGACTTTTTATTTTCCCTTTCATTTCAGGACATCTTTTTCCCCAAAAAGCCTCCAAGCTATTTCATGAGCACAACATCTGTTTTCTGACCCATGCAAACGCTGACGTCTGTATAACGGTCTCAGTTACTTCCAGAGTGACTGCTCACGGCTTGCAAATAGTACAACATTATTATTTCTGCAGCTGCCAGTTCTCCAAAATTTTCTGGGATCCAAAATACACTTTAAGGTCCAATATGATCATCAGATTCAACCTTCAGTTCACACCCGTGTGACAGGGTTGCTTTCCATGTGGTGGTAAACGAAGACTGAATTTGAATCTAGCAATGAGCCCAAACTTCGGTGCCAGCAGCATCGAGTCCCTATAGTTGTGCTACTTCTTAAGAACAGGGAAAAGAAAAATGGGCAAAGCTTAAGTTTGTCACTTCCAGAGTCAGCTCTGCTCTAACCCCTGTCCCCTGGCAAAGACAGAAAGATGGAAAAAGGGATTTACAAATACAAATTCAGAAGAACTGAGTCGTCACTACAACAATTTTTGTCAGTTATTATCCTGAAGTGCTGTCCTATCTCTTATATGTAGTATTACACAAAAATGCTATTAAAGGTACTCTACTTCATTTGCTTTGGAAAGTGTTTACTTTTCTGTACACATTTTATTTCTATTCCAAAGTCCAGAAAGATAAAATCCACTTGTGTGCAGGTAAAATGCTTTGAACACACAAAGCACAGAGTAAGTGCTAAGGACGCTGTTACCTGCACGTGGCAGGAACATCGGTACAGGTATACAGCTCAAAGGAACGGAAAGCATGCAGTCGAGAGCTCCATCCACGTGGCAGGTAGCTGCTTGAGCACTGGCTTAGGTGGAAGACACACGCCTGTGTCCTTATTGCACTTAATGACTATAGGTGGTTGCTTTCAGTACAAGACTATGATTTATGCTTCTTTAACAGAAAAGGAATGCCCCAGTCAGCAGCACGCTCGATCGCATCATGCACAACCGCGAGGGGACGGGAAAGCTGAACCAGTGCCCCGGTAACAACTCCGTG
This sequence comes from Mycteria americana, assembly GCF_035582795.1. NCBI lineage: Eukaryota > Metazoa > Chordata > Aves > Ciconiiformes > Ciconiidae > Mycteria > Mycteria americana. The sequence goes on along the minus strand of NC_134369.1, from coordinate 66,597,089 downwards.
AAACAATATGTGATGCTCCAATCATGAAGTTTCGGAGGCAAAGCGCTTCAGAATTGTATAAGCCAAATTTTCAGAGCAATAGCCACCAGAGTCAATCCCGCAAATTGGGCCTCCGGCTGCAGCCCCGGCACACAGAGCCTGGGATAGCCCATCTGCAGGCTGCATTTATCATGTTTGCAAAGACAGCCATCACGCTACTGCCTCGTACAAGGTACAAGCTGGTTCCACTGAACTTGCAGTGGGCACTACTGGAATATCAGAGTCAAAGCAGCACTAGAAGAGGATCTGGAAACACCGTATTTGTTGCATGAACTTGGTATTTTACACTATTTATAGCTTTTAGCCACTACACATTTTAACCAGTCAAGTTGCACTTGAACTGTAATAGACATTCCGGGCTCAAATAATTTTCAAGGTCAGATTAATCCTGTTACGTGTTCCCACATTGTAAACTGGCACAAAGTTATACCTGACTTGCAAGATAAACCTAAACAGAGATCCCTTTGCATGCCATGCAGTTCCATCTAGAATTAATATCAGTTACAGAGAAAGAAAAGAAGTCCTTCACAAAGGCAGAGGAATGCCATTAAGGCTAAAGCTTTCTAACAAAGTCATGCCCATTACCCTGCTGGCTCTTTTGCAGCTTCACATGGCGGCAGATTCATGCATTCAAGGAACTTTACCAAAATCTGGCCCCCAGACAGCCTGTATGACTCAGCTATTCATTGGGCAGTCGCCGTGTGTCTGTCTTAACCAGCAACCCAAGTCAGGCAAGAACATTCAAATCTTCAAAGCTTGGCACTTAAATTGTACCCACCAGGTCTGTAGTCCAGCAGCCTGCAGCAAGCCCGTAACCCCCTAACCCTATAACCCCCTGATTCTTTCAGAGTGCCAGGGTAGGATTTAGAGTAGGACCTTGAAGGTCCTGCTGTTTTGCAGGTGCAGTTTGTCCTTGTAGACCAAAGCATGGTTGCAGAGTTACAGGTTTGCACTTGTGCCCGAATAGCAGCTGCGAAATACAGCCGCAAGTTTTGACAGCAGCAACTGCAGCTGTGGAAAACTATAATGAGCAGGCAGCCTAACCATCAGGCTTTGGGAAGAGCTGTCCCTTTCGGTGGCTTTTTATTCTTCCTTTTTTTTGTCTATAATTTCCTAAAGAAAGGAACTGGAGAAGGGGCAGAAACAGGCCAGAAAGGAACAGAAAAGGAGAAAGACCACCATCGCCCAAAAAGCCCCCATGAATTGACACAACAGAAGCAATGACTTCTTTGGCTTTCTTATGAACTTTTGGGAGTTTATGGGTTTGGATTTTACAGAAGATATGTTCACCCTAAGAAGCAGGTTCCTAATTGCCACTACTGCAAATGATGGTTTGTTTTGGTCTGTGGTTTTTTTTTTTTTTCCCCCCCGTTTTTCAGGAAGTGATTCAGTTTAGTTTAGTTTCCTAATGTTAAGTAACGGAGCTGCTATTGGTGTCTGGGAAGGATGCCCACTAATTATAAACATGTCTTTTATTCACCTGATTGATAGTGATGCCTTGTGGTACATATATGTTTTACTCCAGGCACTTTTGGAAACATGGGATCTTGACGCAAGAGGCCATTTAAGTGCGGAGGGGAAATCCTTCTCTTGAGGGAGCCATTGCACTCTGCTGGGCTGGCCTCAAGCCGTACCGGTTAACAGCCCTGAAGCTGCGATGGCCATTTCTGCTCTGCATGATGTGCATCTAGATTCAAAACCAGTGCAAATGGAGAGGCCAAAAACCCCACCACGCTCAGGTGCAGACCCAGGCAGAGTCCAAACCTCAGCTCCAAACAGGAGAACAAACAAGATCCAGCGCAAGAGCCTGCCCTGCTGCGAAGCCAGCAGCACCGCGTGGAGGGCAATGTTCCAGCCTAGGAGGTGGAGATGGGGTCTGAGCATGGTTCAAGACTGGTAGATGCTGATGGGAGCCAGCTAAGAGGAGGGTCAGAGCACCTGACACAGACCTAAGGGACTTAGTACGTGTGACGACTGGCTGGGTGGGCACTGGAAGCCTGCTCTTGAAGCGTGTCCCCCCCTCCATGCACTGAAACCTTCCAGGAGTCCAAGGCAAGAGCAGCGGGCAGCACCCTAGGGAGGACTTCATCTCCCCAACACGCCCACCGCTCTCCCACCCAAACATTATCATCCAGATGCCTTGGACTAAAGGGAATTTCATCCTGACCAGTTATTTTCTCTCCTTCTCAAAGGCAGTTGCAGACTGATAAACATCCTCAGAAAAGAGAGTGGAGGAGGATTAACTGCAGCCTTTTAACTTCAGGCTTTCAAACCTGCTCATGTGGCTCCCGAGGAGCTGAACTACAATTGCTCTCTCCCTTGCTCAGACCTCGTGCAAAGTCCTTCTGCGAGGGGCAATGGGGGGGACAGCGGGAGAGCAACCTCAACGCTGCGAAAACGGGACATCCTAATGAAGATACTGACAGAACCGGACACCATCGCTGAGTGCTGCAAAGAGAATCTACATAATGTTACTCCGACAGTTCAGTAAAAATGGCATCAGTAAAAGGAGGATTTCAAGAAAGAAGTTACCCCCAGACACGCAGGGAGTGCAGCTGAGAGAGTTTCTGTTAGTTTCATTTTGTTACATAAATCACCATTATTATTTCTTACTTACAATGATAAAAGAGCAGGAGGATACTTGAAATAAAAGGCTGTGCATGCACAATACCCACACGAATAAATTCCAGTGATCCGCCCCAGCACCGGACACGGTGCCCTTCCCTGGCCACTGAGCTGAGCCCTCCCTTTAGGAGGAGTAGGGGAATTCATCACCAAATATACAGTATATTGTAATGGAATGATACCAGGAAACAATGCTAACTGGAGTCTGAACGTGTCCTCCACGTGGTCACGTTAATCTACTGTTTAACTCGGCAGAAAAGACAGTGAGGAAATAAAAGCTCAATTCACCCAGCCTGAGATCAAAACTGTCATGGCAATATTGGCAGGTTAGACCCTGATTCTTTAAATAGTACATTGCCTTTGTTAAACAAAAGTCATTCTTTTATTACATAATAGAGATTATAAATAAATGTAAAGTGTGCATGCAGTCAACTGCATATTATACAAGCAATATCTATGTTAATAATTGTTTTCTTTGGCAGGCCAGAATCCAGCTGGACATGCAATATTTACATATCAAAATCCTTGGTGTGTTCAAGTCATATTGGATGCAAGTGAAAATATATATGTATATATATTTACTGTATACACACACATATATATGTATAAAGGTATATATACACCTCTGCATATATACTGTATACATATATACACATAGGTATATGCTAAAAGTGGATTTCATCTTTTTCTGATTCAGGTGATGCAGGCCTTGAAACACTAAAAATATCCTGACAGGGTATCTGGGGGGGCCGCTGGGGTGATAAATGAGACTCAGGGGAAGAGATCTGGGGTACGTTCTTTTCGGACAATATTTTTAAAATTTCTGCCACCTGCTTCTCAAGGGCAGCCATCCTACTGCTTAGCAGCTGGATATCTTCTTTGAGTTCGTGCTTGACCTCCTGCAGCGTGGTTTGTAAGGCCTGCTCAGGAATAGGGTAGAAAGGATGCCTAGCATCAGCCTGAATGGGGCTGTGCTCCAGGGGGCTGCGAGTCTCACCAGCTTTATCCAAGCGAAGGTCACTTTTTGTTATTCCACTGTCACAAGAGTCTGTTTTCCTCAGTGGGTTTTTATTTACACCGTTCTCCGAGTCATTGCACTTGGGGTCATCGGACAGCAGCCCCATGGACTCAGCCTTTGTGACGTTGTTCCAGTCCTCCTTCTTCTCCTCGTGGGTCCCCATCGTGTTCTTCAGTCGAAGCCACCCTTTCCCGTTCCCGTTCTTCATCCGCATGGGACTGTTTACTTTCAGACATTTTTGGTCTCCGTTTCCATTTGGCTTGAGCTCCATCGCATCCCTGTTGTTCTGCTTCACGGCCTCACTGGTTTTCATGTAAGCCAGGGATGTCTGGATGGGGGTGATCTGAGAGACGGTGACCACGCTGGTGCCTGTGATGGAGGCCCCGTTCTGCACACTTCGGCTTTCCACCTGAAGCTGGTTCCTTTCTGGGTCGATGTGGGTTGAGCCTTGATTACGCATCTCCTTTTGCTGTTTGAATTTCTGGAAGAGTTTCCGCACGGGGTGGTCCACAGGGATGCTCAGCGTCACCTCGTTCTTCTGGCGCAGGCGCTCCTCTTCTTCCTTCTTGACATCGCTGATCTTCCGGAAGATGATCTACGGGGGACAAACCCACAACAGAGTCAGTACTCAAAGGACGTCACATATGGCAAACGTTACTGGGAGATGGGGAAACAGTATTGAGAGAACAGCCATTTCTCCTTCCTTTCTATCTTGATTTCTCGTAGTGAATTCAAATGGAGCTGATCAAGACACAGTAACCTCAAGTATATGCCACTGCATGGATACATATATATATACACAGACATTTTCTTAAAAGTATAGATTAAAGGTGGGTTTCACCTTTACTTTTGATGCAGAAGATAGAGCCTTGAAGAACCAAAAATATCCCGACACCAAGAGAAGGAAAGAAACTGAATAAAGAGAAGAAAGGAAGTGAGCAAGAACCCGAATACCGTGATACCTACCTACCCATTGCTCATACTCATACCTGCTCTGCCGCTATCTTTAGTACAGATCAAAAGGAAACAGTAATTCAGTGGAGACTACCCAGCTGTATGTTTAACTCAGCGTACACACCCTTCCAGAGACTGGGAAATCCAAATGTGCTCAATACTTTTTAGCTCTGCTTACTGCTAGTTTTATAACAGTGGCTGGAGGGTGCAATTAGGTTCCCCATGTGCCGTGTTCTGTGGCTTCGCACAGCAAAACAAGCGTTTCCTGGAGAGTTTATATGTCTAATATGTTTGGGCGTACTGGGAGCACCATGGAGAAGCAGCCTAAGAGGGGTGTGTGATTATAAAACCAAGCGATATCCACTGTTTCGTGATGCCATACCATTTAATGCTGCAATTATTTCACCCTGCAGCATCTCTCAGGCCTCTATAGAAAAAGGAATCTGAGCCTCAAGCTGTGGAAGGATCCACAGAGTAAAAACCTTTCTGTTCATTTTATGCATGTTACTCACATGAAATAATTGGGGTTTTTTTTAGGTTCATCCAGTTTTCTTGAATGTGGGACTGAGGCAGGATAGGGAAACTCTGGTTCTCTGGATGATGATACTAAAGTGAAAAGCAGCACGTGATTAAATGCAAATATGGACTGTGTAGGGATAGTGTTGGTAAGAAAAGCAAAAGAAAGCCCCTGCAATACACAAACAAAACTCTGTGACAGTTAGATGTCTGTTTTGAAGTATCTGTTTGAGTATCTATATTTCAGTATCTATTTACTTTTTATAAAAAGGCTTCTCACGCCTGTCCATATTTGCAAAGGAATAGTTGCTTTCAAGTTTCACATCTTCAGAAGTCGGCAGAGGAGTGCCACGATGGCTACAGCTCCTCCCCTGCATGGAGCTGGGATGAGCTGGACTTCAAAGCTTCATTAGAGAGCCTTCAAACGCAGTAAATATATCCTTGTGTGCTGCTGACAGATACAGCTGCTTATAATAATTTGGAAAGTTAACATCTTTATTAGAATCCCAGTTTAAAAAAAAAAACCAACAGAGAAACATGGAAGATACGTTCATCTGACTCTTCTGACCTAGGGGCAGCGACACGAACACTCGTTTGGAAGCTCCCCTTCATTAGTGCCTACCCCCATGGAGCAACTCTCCCTCTCGGACAAGCCACTGGGGACAGCAAATAAATGCAAGAGAAGTTGCCCTTGATTCAAAACCAAGTAATTACATTTAATTGAAGCCACGGTCTCTAAATGAAGATTTGGAAGGTGGGTTGTGTTGTTTTGTTCGTGCCTTTCTTTCCCTGGAGGGCAGCGTGGCACCTCTGGCACATGATGCAATGCTGAAAGCAACCAGCTGTAAGGATGCGTCCCCAAGATGGGCTTCAGAGAAGATGGCCGGTTCCTCTGCTGGTCTCCCCGTCTGGCTGTGCTGCTCTGCCCTGTGCTGTGCCTGGCCAGAGCGGCTGGGTCCGAAAACATCTGGGGTGGGGAAAACATCCTCCACCCAATGTTTCCCTGCTCTGTGGCCATGGCCCTATTTCACAGCTGGAGCACCCTCCTCTCCCCCAGCCAGCTTGTGCCTGGCCGGTGGTGGCTGGAAGCAGTCGGGGATGCTGCGAGGCAGGCAGCTGCCTGCAGCCTGGCAGGGGCTCGCAGCGCTCCCGTCTCCGAGCAGCACTGAATGCCCGGTCCAGAGAGGCAGGAGGTAACTTCGGTAACTTCTGTCCTGCCAGCCGCTTATAAAGACCAGAGCGACAACAACGAAGACCACAGCACCAGCTTTTGACTCCTCTCCAAACACTTGCCCTTCACTGGCAACTACCCTCATCTCTCTTTTTTGCCCCAGTCTACTCTTGTTCTTTCATTTCTCCCTTTTCTCCTCTCAGTTCAAAACTTCTCCAGCCAGAGGTTATCTCCCGTGATTGCTGCTGCTGCCTTCTGCAGAAGAAAAGCCAAGACTTCATTAATTTGACACTGCCTGTACCTCACAGTCCTGAAGTGGACCCTTCAGAAAGCCAGGAAATTACTTTGTTTTTCTCTGCCGGAGGCTTTGCCCCAGAACCACTTGGCCAGACGTCACTCGGATGAGCCGAGCCCACTGGCACGGGGGTCTGAGCCCAAGCGCTGCTGTGCCTCAGCATGGGGCCAACGCTTTGGGGGAAGCTGAATGTGTCCCTGCTGCAGGGATGGGCAGCCAAGGTGATGAACGCCATCAGATTTGCAGTGCAAATCTGCTCTGGCCAAGTGAGACCAAGGACCCAGTAACCACTCGCAGATGTGGGCTTTCTCCCCGCTTTACATACATGCAGCGGAGAAGACACGTTCCCAAACCCCTGCTGTCACCTCCCCAGGAGGAGGTTTTCCTTCAGTCTCTTGTAGGACGCAAGCAGGAGCCTGGCAGAGCTCTCCAATAAATCGTTTCCTCTTTCTCTGCTTGGGACAGAAACCTTGAATGATTACGGGCAGCTCCTTTGAAGAAGCAAGCCTGCTGCAGTCTGAATTAGCGCTGGAAATGCCTGGGGACTGGGAAATCCAGGGCTTAGCTGTGAGTCAAGAATTCAGGACTGGTCTACCTTGGTGGAGCTGTATTTCCAAGGAAGCAAAGGTGGGCTGACGCACAGCCCTGCGCCCACCCTCCCCTCGGCTTTCTCATGAAACCTGGATGTGTTCACAGGTGTTTGCTATTTTCTTTTTCACTCTGAAATGCATAACCAAGCAGACCCTCATATCCCAGCTGACACTGTGACATTATGGCACTTTGGCGACCGGGGTCTTGGTCCTCGTTCACGCACTGAACTCCTCTGTCACCGCAAGGAAACCATTTCATCCCTGCATCACCCCATGGAGACCGTCCCCTCTTCAGGACATCCACCCTCAACCGAGGGAGCGCTACGCCTAGCACAGCAGGGATCTACTCTTAGTCAGGACTACTCAATATCGTTACAATATGTACAAGTAAAAGAAAAGAAAGATCTTCTTATACAGACAAAGAACTGGGGGAAAAAATGAGATGTGAATTCTAGCAGTAATAGTTGTTCTGCATTACCAAATTTTTCCATATTAGGAATGTTTTCATGTGGTTGGATTTAATCCACTTCCACAGTGGTTTAACCTATGCCAGATCAGGATTAAATGTGTTTACATGGAGACTTAATTCTATTAATGTCTAGTAACTATTACTGGCTATTTTTCTCTATAAATAACAGAAAAACACCTCATGCAATCTGACATTCCTCAGCAAATTGGGAGAGGCTTATTTTGAAATCTTAAATTGGATGAGCTATTTCAGTTGTCCCTGACCCTTTTCAGAGAGGTTACACATAGGCCTGTCCAAACCTATGTCCCAGGAATAGACAGAAACCCCAAAGGAGTTAATCAGAAGAAAATGAATTAACTGTGTATATAGCACATCTCAAGGAGTAAAGAGCCATACCCCTGTCTCATGGCAGGTGCTAAATTCATTAACGTGACGGAGATTCAGTGTAGGACTTCATTTCTTTTACAGATATGAAAGACTGCCCCGTGAGACACAAATCCTGTCTCATGAGACCAGGTTCGTGTTTTTCTTGCTTTTAATGTATTTATTTTGGGAAGGAGGGAGAATGGAGGTGACATTAATTATTGAGCTGGCGAAGGTTAAGTAGAAGTCAACTGATGCCAGCCCTGGGAACTGAAGTGTTTGGGTTATCTACGAGGCAGGCACAGAGAAGACAACAGCAACTTGAGATTCTCCATCTGATCTTAATCCCAACCTCCTTTCCCTCCCCTCCGTGCCGACTTCCAAAGAGGGACCTTACCAAAGGTACTGGCAACAGGTACATTGCTGCTGGAGCAGCTCCTGTGAGGTGCCAGCTTGTATAACCCAACCCAAAGCCAAGTGCAGATGAGGGCAGCAGCAATGAGAGGTCGGGGAGCCAGCTCAAGACTGAGACACACACAAGTTCTCCCATGTACTGCTGAACTGATCAGTAAAGCTGTGGCCTTTCAAGATGCTTTGAAATGCATCCCTTGCCTACTGTCTTTTTTTGTACCCTCCATGACCTTGCTCCATTCACAAAGACCCCTTAATAAGTGACTCCAAGGAAGGATTAAAGAACTGGTAAAAGTCTTGAAGAATTACAGTAAGTTCATAAAAGTGGCAAATATTTGAGCAGAGAGCATCTCGTCCCGTTCCTACAACATCCCATGCTGCTGTTAGTGGTGTTCAATACGCGCCTGCCCCTCACCACAGAAATTCACAGAAACGTATAATGGCACAGCAAAAGGGCACACAATTGTCATGGCGATGAATATAGCGGGTGTGCACCCAGTGAGAGAGAGGGAAAGCCACACAAGGCCATCAACGTAAAGATTTTCACAGTGATTAATAACCTCTGGGTGCCCAAGCTGAGGCATCCTACAAACATGGCTGATGGCCAAGGGATGCTGGAGTCCTGCAGCAAGGGGAGACCCTGTCCTAGGAGAACTGGCTTGACTCAGCTCACCAGGTCTTTATGCAGCGCCAAAAACTGGAACAGAAAGCAAACACAACATTTCAGCCGCCACAGCTACATACAGCCATGTAGAGCAGACGGAGGAGCCCTGCCACGTGGCTGGATTGGGGCCGCAATCAGTAACCGACAGGTCACACTCATTAATGCATAGGCTAGGCTAATGTGGGTGTTGGTCACCTCTCAAAAATTGCTTCCAGAGGTAACTATCTTGTCTGTATTAATGTCTTGTAGAAGCCTCATCTCCCTCGCATCTGGCTACTCACAATCTAATGTATTTGTCCAGATCGCTGTATTTTTGTTCCCATTTAATACAGGAACATCCTAGAAGGCACTTTAATTCAATATTGTGGCCCTGAAGACAACTACTCACTGTTCCCCTTCCCAGCAGCACCGAAAATTACATCAGTGAAATGATGCAGGTTAACAAATTTGAAGAAACAAATAGGTCTTTTTTTAACCTGGAGCATGCCAGTGACCCATCTGACAGCACAGACCCACAGTTGTACTGGAAAACACTGCAGATGGAGCGAGTGGGATGAGTGGATGGAGCGAGTGGGAACTTTCCAAGCTGGCTGCAGCGATGGAAGCAGCGTGCCAGGGAAATGCACCGTCCCTCGGACCACACTGACGAGCTGGCAGCTCCCGGCTCGCCTGCGCCTGGCTGAGACCCGCGGAGCAGCTCCTTCACCGGCTTTCAGATCCCACCAGAGCGATTTGATCTAGTCCACGTCCTACAGGAATGTCTAATTCCCATAAAAAGGGTCAGGGTCCTCACAAGGTGTGTTGGTCTTGGCACCCTTTTATACAGGTCCTTTTTTGGCAATAGGAGAGCTGTCTTCCATTGCTTCCTTGGCCTGAAACGATTCAAGGCGAGTCTTTCACACAAGCTTAGCTGAAGCTAGCAAATGGATTTTAACGTTTTTGATGATATAACCAATATCAGACAAATACTGCAATCACATATACCTCATTTTCTTCGGAAAATGCTAAAAAACCCCCAACAAATACAACTGAAAATAATAAGGAAAGCTTAATTCATGCCCAGGCTGCACAACATAAACCAAACTTTTGTAAAAATGTTTGCAAAAAATACTATTAATTTTTACATCTTGGAGTGCATTGTAGAAAAGTAATTGCCATTTTTCTCATGCTAATGAGGGAAGCGAATTTGTGTCAGATCCAGGATTTAGACACAGGATACACCAACCCATGCAGTGCTCAGACGAGCGTGCTATTTTCCTGCTTCTAAGAACAAACTACAAAATACACCCAATTTCCAGAGCACAGACACTCAGAAGAGGGTTCAGCCACAAAGCTCGTGTCTGCATCTGAACTCACCCTCCAGGAGCCCTGCACAGTCGAGGGAGAGAAAAAGGCACTTGGAGGATGTGAGTCATTTCACCTGCAGCTAGATGTTAAAACAGGTCAGATAAGCCGTACCCTGAAATGCCTGTTTGTCTCCTGTGCCTATACAAGGAGCTTTGTGCACGTCCCTTGGATGCAGACATCCTCCACGTGATGGTGGGTAAGAAGTAGCCAACCCCCTGCCTCTAGCAGTGCGAATGTCAGGGTTTGGTGCAGATCGTGTAAAAAGCCTTCCTGTACAGCTTTTCTCTGTGTGTGTGTGTGTGTGTACTATGCCCTTCATCTGATGCTATTTTTATTCCCCCCCCAGCATGCTGGGTTATTGCCAGTTCCCGGCTGGGATGCATTCCCCACCCAGCCTCAGAGACCAGCCAGTCCTTCCAGATAAACACTATTATTTTAAAAGCCGCAGAGGGAGGATGAGCGACAACTGCGCAGAAGACCATGCCAGATTGGCTGGTCCAAGTGAAAGCTTGTGAAAAAAGCAAACATTTTGCGGGCACAGAGCAATCAGATGAACCACTAATAGGGAAGGCAAGCCCTCCTGTTCTTACCACGCTCCCCGGGAAAACCTTCCAGCGGTTGGTGGGGAACCGAGCTCGTCTCCCCGCAGCTCCTAGGAAGCTGGAGTCCACCTGGGATGGCTGTGGCTGCTCCCGTATAACCACCCTTTTGCATGGCAAAGCTCATCCCACTCCCAGATGCTGCAGGACAGATCCTGCTCAGATCTCTCCCACCGCCGGCACTGTGCGCTGCTAAGGACTGTCATCACCAGCAAACCCTTCCCAGGCCATTGATTTGATGTGCTCAGGTGAGTCTAGGATGCTTCATCCCCCAGTCCTTGAGGACTAGTCCTCTCTTAGGAGCCTTCAGTTGTCCAAACAGGAGATACCTGGCACTCTCTTTTTTTTTGATATTCTGAAAACTAGGCCAGTCAAGCCCAATTTCTCATGTATAACCTTTGGTAAACAGGCTTGCTCCAAAGCATGGTCAGAAACCCTCTAGTGAATATGACAGCGACAAGAAACCTGGCAGAAATGGAAGGGAGCTGAAGCCACAAAAAGCGAGACCCAACAGAGACTGAAGCCAGGGCACCTCTTTCCAACTGCAAACTGCATTTAGGCCGCTTCACCTAATTTACTCCTGTAAATCTCCATGTCCTCTTAGCTCACTTTATTAATCTGCACTCTGAGGATGCAGAATAGATGGCCTGAAATGATGGCTTTATTGTTCTTCTGCTCTGTACGCTCCTCAGATAGCTTTACTTTGATGTGAAATTCAGCCTCAAAAACAAATTGCTCTAACAACTGTTTTAATTGCTCTCCAGTAAATTCTCCTTAATCCTCCTGTCCCAGGAACTGTTTTGTGTTAAACCATTGCTCCATCTGCGTGTGGGAAAGGAATCACTGTCCTTGGCTGTGCAGTGAAAATGACTGACTGCTGAGCAATTAGTTAATCTCCGGGATAGGAATGTTTGACTAAACAGTCTTTCATGCTGGATTTTGGAGGAAAAGAAGATTTTTGTAGGTTAGTCTGCTGGCTGCTTGAAAGAAACAGTAAATAATAGCCTTTCTGCAAATTTTCATTGATCCTGACTTCACAGACACGGTAGCATGCAAAAGCAAAAGCTTGCTACCAAGCACATTTTAATTTTGCTTTGGAGAAACTGTATTCATGTCATTTCCTCCTAAGCGATTACAGAATTGACTTGTAAGAGATGTGAAGATTCCCAATCCAAGTAACAAAGTGATGTCACCTCAACAAAGAGAGAATTATTTCCATGATGCTGAAAAAGCCCTTTTCAGGGAAATTTAATGGCATTTTATGTGCAAGAAAGGGGTTAAATCTGTCATCATGACTTAATAAAGATCTCTGTCCTCCAAGTTGCTCATCTAAAGAAAAAGTGGGGCACGTAGGGAGGGAGAGACCCTTCAGAAGAACCCAACAACAGCCAATAACTGATTTCCCAGAGCCCAGAACTTCCATCACCTCATTACTGCTTGCCCTGTGTTTTAGAAATTGGTTACTGTAGGTCAAATTTTAATCTGGTTCCATTTTGTGTTTGCAATCAATTTGCATGGCACCCGACTACTCTTGCAGAGAGACATCTGTGCCTGCTGACAGTCAATTAGCCTGATCTGCATTTGCGAACAAGCACGCATATTAAGAAGAGAGTGGTTGAGAGTTTTGCCCCATCTCCTTCATACTTGGTATGGATCTGAAGTCATCCTGTTTTACTTTAAAACATGCCTGGATTGAAGAAGAAAGAGAAGAGAAGCAGGCAGAGATCCAAGTCACATTTGTCACACCCCCAGAGCACCATGGCTCGACACATACAGCACCAGGCTGGGATTCAGGAGGATGGATTATTCTGCTGGCCCGACCTTTGGCCAGGTGGGACGTCTTGTGCAAATCACACTGTCTCTTCATGTCTCCATCTCTCCCAGTGTAAGAGAGGATAATAACGCTGCTCTCATTTCTGCAGTTAATTGGAAATCCCTCTATCATTGCTAACTATTTACAACCGAGAGACTAGGATCCATGGCTGGTAGCAGAGAGAGGCCACTGTTTTGGCCTATTGCCAAAAATGAGACTGTTCATTAAAAAAAAAAGCCTTAAAAAAATATACATAGGTGTTCTCAGGATTTCAACTCAAGATTAAGGGCCCAAGGCACTGCTGCACTGAGACATCTAGGGCAGTGCACAACGGCTGTGCAATGCTACGTGAAGTCCTTTCCCGATGCCCTGATACATCAGTCAAACCTTGATTAAGGGTAGCATTGACACCTACTTTGCAAGGAAGGATCAGTCAAATCGCTCGGGTTGAGTGATGGGCACTGATTCTTCAAAATGGTGTGACTACACGTTTAACTAACCATGTGCTAAGCTAAGCAGTCAGATTGCCAAAAGAAATGCCAAAGCCTCTGACTCTGTTTGCCCAACTGCACACGTTTACGCCAACCACAAGAGCATTTTTTGAGAGCAGCTCAGTCTCCTGAATCAGGAGCTCTTCTGTTCTTCCAGTTTCCCTGACCTGAGCACCTCCTGCCCATACATTCAGCTCTTACAGACGCCTCCTTCTCTTTGTACCCCAGGGGAAAACAATGCATGGATTTTCTGCTGCTGCAGGCTTAGCTGTTATATCTGATGCCTGCTGGGCTCTGTGTTTCTGCTCGGAAAGGGATGCTGAAGAAGGGCACTGTGCACCTTTGGAAGTAGGGAGCTTTGCCGTGGTTTTTAAACAAGACTTTGGAATTGAAACTGATCACTTCTTTCGCTGCTTTGCCCTCACTATTTTCTGTTTCCTTTGCTTTAACCAAACAGCAGATGCCCTAGCATGTTGTAGCACAGCCAGATTCAGACCCATTTCTCCAATACTATCGAAGACAGCAAAACATACCTTCCACATACAAAATTATTTAAAACAATAAACCAGAAAGGCTACTTCATTTATGAATTTATGGTATATTTCAACCAGGGTCTATTGCTGGTTGGCCTAGTTTAGCGTCAGCCCATTGCAGAGAGGCGTATTGACCTGTGTGGCCTCAGAAGAGACTGAACTGTGACCATGATCCAAAGGGACACAGTCCCTCCTATGGGGCTCCTCTCACAACTGGGGGCAATGAAACCCATCTTTAGCCTCCCAATTCCTTTTCAGGACCGTAAATCCTACACTGAACTCAATACAAAGACTAAATTGGACTGGGGAGCTGAAATACTTTGTTGAATCAGGGCCTAATTTGTTTTCTGTATACAACACAGAGATGCTTAAACATGGGGAAATTGAGCAGAGAGCAATTTTGGGATAACTCTTGCAGTGTAACTATTACTGAGTAGTGTCTCATGGGGACCCTTGTTCCCTCTCACTGGTTAGGTTTATCCACTTTGTGATTTAAACTCACGCCTGCCTTTACTCCGTAACAACTCTCCCATGTAAACAAGTCTAGCCTGGGTTGGTCATTTGGTGGGTGAGAAAACTAAATGGTTCCTCCTGCTCTCTGCCCCCTGCTGCCAACTTCTCCTTCTTGCAGATGTGCTCTTGATGGAGAGTATCATGTACTCATCTCTCCTTCCCCTTCCCCTTTCCCTTCCCCTTCTCTTCCTTACTGAAGCAGTTAGCAGAGGGAGCAAAGGGCAGGGGAGATATTTCTTCTACTTCTTTGCCTGGCACTAAGGCAGAGAGAAGAGCAGATTTCTAACACTCTTGCTGGACTTTCTTTCCTTCCATCTTGCAGATATTTCTTGCTCTGTATGGCACAGAGCTCCTGCAAGATGGGAAGCTGAGGTAATTATAGAGACCACGGGGGATTTCCAGCCCCTGGGAACAGGAGCCCTGCAGAAGGCTAAAAAGCTAAGCTCAATAGACCCAAGATCTTTCACTGGATGTGGAGGAGAATCCCAGCAAAGACGGTCTCAACCCACCACAACAAAACCATCCCATGACTTTTAGAACTCCACATTGACGAAAATAGCTGGTGACACATACCACCAAGTGGGGCACTACGACCATGTTGCCATCACCAATCCTGCCAGCACACCACCATTAGGTACCATAGGGCTCAAGAGTTGAAGGGAGCTTCCCATTGCCTCCTAGCCCAGCTGTGGGGTGGTGTGCTCGCTGCGAGACAGTGCCCCTTCAACAGGACAGCTTCCAACTACATCAGGCAGGCTTGGTCCTGGCAAACTTGTATCGGCCATTGGATCAATATCTGCTATTGGCACCAGCCTAATGAAATGTCAGTAAGCAGCAGTGTCAATTGATTCAGGCTTTGCTGTGATGCAGATCAGTTACGGTCTGTGCATTTTATTACAGATGATTAAAAAAAGAAACCTTTCAAAGAAAGCAGCCTTCGCTTTGCCCAGTGCAGTATCTCCTAAGAGTGATATGCTTCTTAGCATAAATAGAGAAGATAGTTCAAAGCTTCCAGATGACAGTGGGGTGGTTTGAGCTTGGGGCAGACTGCAGGAACGGTGCTCTCTGGGATAGTGAAAAGCGCAAAAAGACTTTTCAAGCTGCTCTTCAGCCTGATTTAACTTGGAACAGAAAATCAATCATCAATAATAATATGTAGTACTAATCTACCACTCTTCTTTCTCTGTATTGGAGAAAGTACGACTCGTGTTGCTGCCTCTTTTGCCAGATGCCGAAACCAGGGCACAGAGAGGTCATATATCACTTGCCCAGGGTCATCGAGCTGCTTAGTGGATGAGCGATGGGGATGGAACCAAGGTTTCCAGCCCAGAGCCCCCGTAGTAGGAAAAGCCATACTGTAAAAAGATTAAACATATAAATATAAAGATATTTATTAAAGTAAAATAAAATGATTAAGATAACAATGCACTTTCTTTTCACTACTGTCCAGTCTGGGAAATATAGTTCTGGATTTTAAATAGTTGGAAGGGCTCAACTGTGGTTGCAGTTAATTGCTGAAATTAAATCCAGTCCAGGACAACTTTACTGCTGTTCCAGTTTGTGTTGGAAGAGGGGTGGGGAGGTGGGCAGCACTCTCTCTGTTTATTTAGTGAAAATTTTCAGAAGGTCTTGCCTTTATTCCAATGAAAAATGTCACAGTCTTCATGTCTGGCTTCTGGCCAGCCCTGCTTGTGACAGACCCAGTATTCCTGCATATCTCTACCACAAAGCCACACAGAACACGGGCCCAGAGGATTTGCAGAATTTGTGTTTTGTTCTCTGTGTTTTTGCCTCTTCTGGGTTTCTGCCTGAAGACAAAATGGTCTCAATAAATGCCTAAGAGAGACTCTCCATTTACAAAGTAATACATCAGCAAAAGAATTGAGAATTGTTCCCAAAATGAACTATTCTCTCCTCTCTACTTTAAGTGGAAATTTAAATTAATTGGAATCATTATGGGTTTTTTTTTTCCTTAAATATTACTGTACCAGACTATAAAGTGCCTGAAATTTAATCTGAAGCCTTCAGACTTGAAAAAGTGCTTTGCAACTGAAAGCTTGTTGATTTTTTTCCAGCTATATCCACTGGTCTAACAAAAGATAACACCCCTTGCTATCATCCTTGCTTCTGACATTGAGGACATTCTACCTGGCTTTCAGAAACTTTGGGTTTATATGGAATGTGCTACCAGCTACTCTGTTTGTTCACTTCATCGTTTTCAAGGTTTTGTTAATTTATTGAAAAGCTCTTATAACAGGAGCTTCAATTAAAACAATGTACGTCCAGTGCCATGCGACGTAGAACACCATCAGTTTTGCTTGGAAGTGACGATTCAGAAATGAAGAAATAATTTTAAAGGGCAGAACATACGAACAACAGACCCAAATGAAAAGGGACAATGGGCAGCCTCTGTACCTCGAAGAGCCAAGGCATCAAACCTTGTTGTATCTTTCCATATTACAGAACAGAGAGGTAAAATATGCTGCTGTCACTGTCAGACATTCCTCGCCTGAACCAGGTCTAATAGTGGAGACTAGTTTGGTGGGGAAAGCCACTGACTCCAGATTCAAGCTAACTCAGAAACATGGTAGTATTCCCGCGTGGAGCAGGCTTAGGCTGGTGGCTGGGCAGTCATTTGCTTCTTTCCTATTTGCTTCTAGATCCCAGTCAAGGACCTGATCTTTTAAATGCTCGTGGGGCTGAAAGTGAGGGCACATCTATGCCACACCACAGAGAAGGGCACAAGGACCCCTGCTGCAGCACAGCAGTGTTCCCCTGCAGAAAGGCAGGATTAATTAGGCTCAGTCAGAGCTGCTCTGATCTGGCTCTGCTGCTTTCAAGCCCAAAGCTCACACTCACTGCACCACGGTTCTGCTTTCAGCCAGCCAGCCATGCCAAAATTACCTCGGAGTTACTTCTTTTCCTTCTTGACCCATAAATACAGCCTATTGCCGTATCAGAGAAGACTAAACCTGCCTGGACCAAATTCAGGGAAGTGCTGCCAGTGCTCACTCCCTTTCTACAGATCTTTTGGATGAAGCCCAAGCTTAAATGACCGCTGGACGTATTCCCGTGCCTGCTTTCCCCACGGGATGCCCTGCAAACGAAGCCAGAGGGATGCTGCAAGGGAGAATGAGCTGGGGCAATTCAGCAACTCACATCTCTGCTTCTCAGCTCAGGGACACCAGCACAAAATCCACTGGCAGCGTGACCTGGCAATTCCTTTAAATTGAACTCGGAAAAGATTAACACCTCTGGCAGATCATTCACTGACTGAAAGACAGGGTCAGCCCACTGCATAATAGATGCGAAATAACTCAGTTAAACCGTTGGGAAATCCCAATTTAACAGGAGAAAAGACCAAAAGGTTATTTAAACTTTTAATATCTACTTCATTTAACTATAGAAAGCTCTGTGAAATAACCTTAACAAGTATCCCTGGGATTCTTCAAGTGAAACATCTCACCCAGCAAGAGCTAAAATTTTCCCAGTTGAGAGCTCTCAGTTGGCAGTGTGTGAGTAAGGAGTGCTGGCTGTTGAAACATATTGTAATTGCCTTTAATATGATCACAGCCAGTGCTTCAGTGGGGAGAAACCCCTCGAGGAGAAAAAAAGACCCAAGACATAAGCATGCAAGCATTGAGGAGTATCCAGTCAAGAGGAAATATACTATGAAGAGGATGTGCTACTCTCACCTAAGCATCTCCCTTTAGCCAAAAGTGGCTGGCACAGAGCTGCCACTGAGGCTGCTTTAGCCCAAGAGGTTGAAGGAATTCGTTTTTCAGAGGCATCTGTAATTGTCAGCAGAGCAGGGGCCTTCTATTTATGGCATAATCAAACGAAAAATTTTGAGAGAGCAAAGACCCCATTTCAAAGATGTTGCTAATGTTTCCTCATATCTGAATCTGCACCAGTGAAGAGCTCTTCCTTTCTGGGGCAGAAAGTCAAGGAAAATAACCCACAGCCAGAAGAGCCTGGAGGAGAGCTATCCACCAACTAGTGAGCTTCCTACGACAGCACAGAAATACGGCATCAGCCATGTGGAACCTCACCACAAAGAGAAGCGGGCTGTTCCCTGAAGATTACTTGTGCCGAAATGAAGTTGCTAATGACAGTCGTCTCAGAGCCTCTTGTGGGCAAAACCAGCGGGTTGCCTACGTGACAAACACCCAGGGAGGACGAAGTGCTCTGCCTGTCCCCAAAGGGACAGCTAGACGTTTTTGCTAACCTCAGAAGATGTGACTGAGGAACTCAGCAAGTGGTGACTCTGCAGAGCTTTGTATTTATTTCTGAAGGGTATCAGCAAGAGGAAGAAACAGCACAAAAGAGTTAAATAGTGGGGTTATTGGGATGGGATAAACAGATGGTGTGGTGAAGAGCCATTTCCTTCCCATTTACATGCTGACTGCATTAAATCAATCCCTGGGCTTTCATTGCAATAAGCTAAGGCTCTGGTGGAGAGGATTTTAATGATCTGGCTATATCCTAGTTGTGGGTATCATTCTATTGTGTCCCAGCATTTAGTCTATTCCCGGGGAAAAAGGTCCTTCAATTTTTTTCATGTGATTCTTGGTGATCTTCCCTAATACCTGTATCGCAGCCATCGCCTCTTTTCTAGATGTGGATCTCTGTAAAGCTCATCAGCACTGTTTTATGTTCCTATCCATGTATTTACGCACTGACACAGGATGCTCCTTAGGGGCTGAGCCTGCTGTTTTTGCAGCCTTAGCTTATCTCATTGCTCCAGACCCAAACAAATTAGTTTGTAATCCTCGGTATTGTATACTTTGGCAAATCTGGCTTTAAAAGTGATCAGAAATGACCTCCTCATGTAGAACTGGAGTCAGTCCAGTTGATTTGTCCCCTCTTCCTGTCCGGGGCTAGTTAAGAAAACCCTGTACCTGCACAAATAACAGGTCTTTGCAATCGATAACATTGATGATTCTGCATTTCCCCATTTGTGACTATGCTGCACCCTGTTTACACACTGTTTGTACCCTTTCTATCGCTCCCTGTGCACGCACAATTAACAAAACACCAGCTGGTACAGGATAAATGCTGCTGCGAGGATGCAGAGAGACACCAGGCAGAAGAAGTACATATCTCTATCTCTGGCTCTGTTACTTTTCATCTCAGATGCTGCGCTTGCTTCCCAGAGGTCCTTTTGACCTCTGAGACTTCGGCTAAAGCATCCTGCCTGTTTTTCTCTGGTTTGATGTTTTTTCTGGTGTCTGAAAAACCCAGCTAACACTAAGCCTCCCACAGGAGACAGTGGTTCTTTGGTCACCTTCTTCCAGGAAGGCCTTGTCCAGGCACTTCTAGGAGGATGACTCTTCTCAGCAGGGTCGGGCACCCACCTTAGATGCTAGAGGATGCCTACAGATGTGCAACTGTGCCAGATGTTCCACCCATGGGGCAGGGCTGATCCACAGAGCGAGAGCACCTGCTCACAAGAAGGCTAGCAAGGTTAAAGAAGGCTGTTGAGGATTTTGCAAGGTCAATCTCTGACCCAGCAGGGTCCTTATCTACCCTATTAGCAGCTATCTATCTGACACGTTGGATTGAATTTGAGCACAACTGGTCTGGGAGGAAGCTCTTCATGGGACACATGACTGATGGACCGCAGGGCAAACAGTGCCTTGGTTCAAACTTTCTGACAAATGCTTTAAGTTATGGCTGATGGTTCATGAGGATCAGTCGGGCATCTGTTTGGTATATTAATGCATGGCTGCGTTGAGCTTGCAAATTATTATTCATGTAGTTTTGTAGAACATCTTGAGGTTATTGGCTAAGTCCTTTAATAAATGGAAACAGGGACAATTAATAACACATAAAAACCATGCATGATTCAGTTCATCCATCTACATTTCTACTGTAGCCTTCTTCGGCAGCAGGGCTAATACAGCCTGGCAGGAGGATGGGGGTCATTCATAACTGAGCTGCTCTGAACTACCAACAACTGTTGCATTTAAAAATGGATTTGCCTTATACACATGATGGAGATGGAAATTCATTACAATGGCAGGCAGTCAAGGAAGGCAGAATCGGTGAAAACAGTGAGGCTAGACACAGAAATTAAGTGCTGAGATGCCAGGATGCTCTGATAAGGTCAGGGACATGGAGAAGGAAAACTGGATGACTGTGCACTGAGGGGCAAGAGATGGGCATGAATGGAAAAGCAAAGCTAATCTTGATAAAAATGCTACATTTCAGCTGACCAGTAAAAATATCCTGCTTAGAAATGGCTGTTCTTTGCTGCTGTCATCTGCTGGTTGCTTAGGGCTCCATTTTCACATTTTTAAGGGAGTGCAAAGTGCTTTAGGCTCTCAGAAAAAGCCAAAGCCTGTTCCTGTGGAAACAGGAGTGCTGTCCGTAATAAAAAACAGAGGACAATGGACTGTTTCCAAAAGGGATATGTACTCACAGAGCACGGAGAGGTAAGTGCCCCTGCTCTGGAGGTACAGTGACTGATGGGAATACTTAGATAGGAAGCAGTATACAAAATCTTTTTGGCAGCTAAGACAGCTTTGTGAAGTACTAATAAAATAATCTAAAAATCACCTAAAAGTCCAAGGGGAGGTGCCAAAGTTCAAAAGATCACTGACAGTTTAATGGACGGTGTCAAGAGAATCAGAGACTTTTATAACTGCTTACACTATGCTCCTTTTTTTAACAGTAACTTACATCTGAAAACTATATTATGTTTTTGTTATCTTTAGGAAGGGAAACAAATTAAGACTAAGGGCTGTGAAAACTGAGAAGTAAAAATATGAGGAAAAAACATGGATTAGCAATGTATATTCCTTCCTAAACACATGGAAGATTTTTGCCTTTCAGCAAGTTGCTCAAAAATGCAATAATAGGGGACTCAGCTTATTTCAGGTGCTCCCCAGAATCCCCCTGCCCCCCCCGACAGCTCTGCACACCTCTGGCATATATGTAAATCAGCTACTCTCAAAATTGCTCCTCCAGACCTCCTTTGCATGGGACCTAAACTGAGGCAGCTTGCTAATCACACCAACTGGCTGACAATTAAAAAAGGCACAGCCAGTCAGCCATCATTAAGTTGGAAGTGACAGGCTGGGTTTTATTTTTAACTAGAACTAGTGGGATTCATGCAAACTTCCCCACAAAGTTTCTCTTGCACTTTTTGTACAATTTAATCCTTTCCTACATGCACTGTTTCTTTGCTGTAGAAGGCAGCCCAAAGATAGCATTCAAAGTAAGGTAAATCTGGGATTTGCACAGCTGCAATGATTATCACATGCTGAACCAGCACGTTTGGGTATTATTGCATTTGTGAAGGGTGTTTGGATGAGGTACTTAGAGACATGGTGTAGTGATGGTTTTTGGCAGTGTTAGGTTTATGGTTGGACTCGATGATCTTAAAGGTCTTTTCCAACCTATATGATTCTGTGATTCTGTGATTCTGTGATTCTGTGCTGCCAAACCAATAGATGGATGGATTTATACTTGCACAGAAAAGAAAGACCTTATGCAGGGAGTTTTATTTAGCATTTTACAGGCTCATAGTATGTAACTGGTGAGGAGCCTTTCTGTGCAAGCCAAGGCAAAAACCTGTTCGGAGAGGGGAAGGCAAGGATAAAATCAGTGCTCTCTCTAGTGCAAAACAGCTGTGAAATTGTTACCGATCATTTCTAGATTGGACAAAGCAGATCACATTTTGGGCAGAGCCAGCAAAATCCCACTTGGGTGAACGCTAAAGCTCTGTCTGCTCCTTGTGAAGCCTATGGGAATCAATTTATATGATCCCAAGGAAAAGGCAGAAGTTCTCTTTCCCCAGCCATGCTTTTGGGTGCACTGCAACTGGTATTCCCAGTCTTGCAGAAGTAAGGTTTGGGGAGTGAGAAGTCTGGTGTAGAAACTCATTTTTATACCTGCAAGTCATGCTGTGCTCTGTTACTAAAGCATCTGGTGTTCTGCTCCAGGAAGCAACGACGGAAGCAACCAGAGCACTTGGAATTAATCATCTCAGTTTTGTAACATCTCCCCCTTTTACTGCAGTTGGAAAAGTTGTAGATCTACATGGTAACTAGGCTCAGCAGCCCATGCAAGAAGAAATCCATTGCTCTAGGCTAACTGTTTGGAGAGGAGTGAGATAACACAACAGACCTCCTTCCCCACTTTCTGTGCAAATCCTAGCTGCTAGGATGCCGGTGGCCTTAGCGTTAAGGCACGGTTGTACGTAACGGAGGTGGCCCACAAGCAGGGAACCACCTGCAGCAGTGGCAGCTGCTGGGCACACCGCGGGCATCACAAAATAAATTGGCTACTCTCAGCAGTAACACAAATGCGTTTGTAACGCTCCCATGGCTTACTGGGCACCAGAGGAGTCACACAAAGCTATGGGGAGATCGGCTTTGTTAGGACACCTGCCCAAAAGAGAGCCTGCCACGGAGCTAAGCCTGGCAAAGTAACAGCCCGGGAGGGGAGCTCAGGGACAGGGACAGCGATCCGCTGAGGTCTGCTGCTGGCTGAGCTGCCGGTGCCCGTGTTCATCACAACATCAAAACACAGGGGCGGCTGATGATAAAAACCTTCTTAACTGGCAATCAAAAATGAAATAACAACGTTGCTTCCTATTGCACCATGCACGTTCCCTCCCCTTCCCTAGCAGTTGGAAGAGATTAAAAGCATCAATTTTAATTGATGAGGGGAGGTGAACACAGAATATTTATTTTTTAATATTGCCAAGATTAAAAATAGTAAAGCTTTGATTTATTTTTTTATCATCATTCAAGTCCTGTGCAAGCAACACTGCCCTGAATCAATATTAGCAGACAGCCTGCAGAAGGCTTTCTGAGTCAACTAAGGAGAGACTCTTAATTGTGACAGCTTTCTAAACAAGAAAATGGTATTAATTCACAAAAAGCACAATAGCAAATCATCGTCAATCTGGGTCTTCACTCTAACATAGCCAGTTTACGCTTCTGTTTTCCTATGGATGCTGCCCATCCCTGACATTTCCTGTTTAATGATCTGTCCACACACAAATAAATCACTCAGTTTGCATTGCCTGCCTAAAGAAGAGATGTTTGTACCTTTCGCTGGGGTTAATCAGCAAAGTGCCTTTTATAACAGCTGCTGAGTCCCTACACGCAGAAAGCAGCACATCAGCACACATGATTTTTTTCTGCAGCCATACCATACTGTTCAAAGATCCTTGAATGAAAAGTATGCTAAATTGCCTTGCGTTTCTCAACAAAAACCCAACAGTAAAATAATAGCCTGACAAACAAGATCAAATGTCCTTTTGATTTAGATTTAGACAGAGAAGCTACATGTCCAAGAAAAAATAAGTCTACCTCTGTAATGCCAAAGGATTATCAGAACTGGGCTCAGTCCTACTTTTAACAGAGTTGGTGGTGCTTTGCCTCTCGCTCCTACAGAAGCACAGTCAGGACCTCTGAGGAAGGTATTTAATTGAGAGATTATATTCAGAATAGAATAGGGGCCTGCTGGTACCCTGTGGGATTAATGTGGCTCTGAAACACTATTAAAGATGATAGTGCGTTGGCTAACCTCTGCATCTGCCTGCAGTCTAAAGGCAAAATACATTAATCCAGTCTGTGCCACGAATCCATACTACCCCAGGCCTCCCAAATACCCCAGGGGATGTACAGTGCCCTGTTTTTCAGGTAAGTCTTTAAACACTCACTAAGATACCCAAGTCCTTGAGGTAGCAAGGGGAGGAGAGATGTCAGGTTTATCACCCACTTGTGTCCCTGTCCACGAACACTGCCACAGCCTGGCTGAGCTCTGCTTCTCGAAGGAGAGGAAACCACTCTGCTCCCTCTGTGCCTCCAGGGAGGGGTTCAGAGGTGCAATTGCTCCCGTACCCCCGATTCCCCACGGTCTGTATGAGCCGAAGGGTGCCCAGAAGAGACCACCGTAAGGGAGACGATGAAGTGGCAAAAAGGAGAGGGAAGGGAGTGAGGCACGCAGAAAAGAGTCAGGTTCACAGCTACCAAAAAAAAAGTGAGAAAGCAAACCCACCGACAGCTTTTACAGCAATCGCTCTGCTCAGACAGCTGTCCCATGCCGTCTGGCAGAGAGGCGCAGAGGGGTGAAGTTAATGCTGCCACAGCTTTCTCTCTGAATTTTTATGCTGCTCTTCTACCTAGCAAAGTCATGCGTGGTCCTCCAAGGACTAACTTCCTTGCTTTGACTGCCTCAAACTCGAAAATCCCCATGCCCCCAAAGAGGAGCAAAGACACAAGGAATTGCTCAGGGGAGCAGGAGGTGGGAGGGAAGAGCTGCAGAAAATCTCTAGCCTCAGATCTGTAATCCTCACTCCGAAGGAATCGCATGGGTCTCTGGATGGCAGAAGGTGTAGCATGGACTGTGCTGGGCTGTCTGTAACCACACAGCTGCAAATACACAAGGAATTACTCCATTCCCCCTACTGATAAATTCCTCACGTGGGTTTGGCCCAGACCCAGTAGCAGTTTCTAAAGAAATCCCCAGGCATGGACCAGCCAGGGACCACTGTCAGCTGGCAGTTTGGATGAGGCCACGTTGTTTGAATGTTTGAAGTGGGCTCTTCTGTCCCATGCACGTTCAATAGACAAGTCTGGACACCATCAGAGGTGGTACGAGATCTAAATCAGTGAAACAGCCCTTTAGGAAATATTGCAATGGAATATTAACATACCTGGAGATAGCTGTGAATGCAGTGAAGCCAAACAATAAAAATAATAAAAAAAATTGTCTTAAGCGAAAGCTTCTTCAAGCATAATGGAGGCTGCAGAGTCTGCTAAGATGTGAACAAGATAAAACCATATTGATTTTTGAGGATATAACTTATTTCCTCTGTAATCATGCTAAACTGTTGCTACAGCTAAACTATAGCTATAGGATTTCATTTTCTGGGACAACATGTTTATATAAAAGAAGAAAAAAACCCAGATAACTAAAGACCAGAGAGGGACAGGAAAGGGCAGAAGCATCCTGAAACAAGGTAAAACAATCTTTCCTTTCTCACATGGAGATGGAGAAAGGAATTTGGTGAAATTAAAGGCAAGGCTGGCCTGCGAGCTCTACAGTGGGAGCACGAGGAGGTAAATTCCCCTCTTATGCCCAAACTGAGCTGACCTTATTGCTTGGGGGGAAAAAAAAAAAAAGACAAAAAAAAGGAATGAGGTGCGTTACTTTTGTTGGAGTTACAGGTGAGGAGGAAAAGTAAAAGGCGAGACCTTTGGCTTACACAGCTGAGAAAGTGTCCTTTGCCATGGGCACGAGAGAGTTGCCTGTTACTGCAGTAACGAAGCAAGAGCTGTAAACACCCAGACACAACGCCACGGGCAGCAGCACGGCCAGGAGCTGTGACTAACGTCACTCTGTGTTTTGCCCTGGAGAAGCGAAGAGGGGCGTCCCCGTGCCTGGCTGGGGAACCCCTCTGCGTCCCCTTGCCTCGGCTGGGGGCAGCAAGCAGCGGGACGCATTAGCCTGCAGATGCTTTGGGTCCCTGAAAAGATACAGGCAGGGAAAGGAAACGTGCCGTACATTTTGCCATCAAGAAGTTGATCAAATTAACTTTCAATAGGCTTGAGCGAGCCACTGAGTTACAAACAAACGCCGAGTTAAGTCATGCCAAAAGCCTGCTGGCCATATAAGCCATAATAGAAATTGATCTGCTGGATCTGCCCTTCCAGAGGGGCAGATTGATCCTGCACTTGATCCCGCACTCCCTGGGACCCTTGCCACTGGCTCAAACCAGCAGAGGAATAAGCTGCACATGCAAAAGAAAAGTACCAGGAGTGAGACATGGGTGAGGACCGATTACCAGCCTGGGGGTGGGCACGTTCCCTATCACAGGATGGGGAGTCCAGGACCCCACTGAAGCCCCCACCCAGCTGATCTACGTTATTAGTCACAGCAGCTCCCTAAGCAGCATGTTTTTCTCCCCTGCTTCTCTCCATTAATAATGATGGAAAAACTTGTTTTTCCCAGATAGGTTTCGCCATCGTCGCTGTCCCACATGGAGAAAGCTCCCAATAATAGACTGAGAAAAGGTAAAAATGAATGACGGACCTGCCAGTGATGGAACACTGGGCAGAGGAGGTGCTCAGCACATCCTGCTCCGCAGTTACCCCACAGCTTTCTGTTTGCCAGAGCTACCCAAGGATGATGCTCTAATCCCTTCCCATTGAGCAAGTCAAGCCCCACAGCTGATCAGGACTGAGTGTGAGCACCAGCTGGCAAAGTGCAAAGAGCTCTGAATTAAGCTGCCGTAATTGTGAGTGGCTTTCAGAGCTCAAAACCTGCCGAAGTCCTCAGGTTCACCAGAACATGTGCAACCTTCAGCATCAAGGGCCAATACGCAGAGCAATGTTTTCTGCCTCTGACATTGCTTCTGCATCAGGACGCTCGCTAATACAGCATGCCATCTGGAGAATCTTAAAAATGAAAAAGAAGGGGGATCCTGAACGAACCTTGGTACAACCTTCACTTTTAGGAGACATGAACGCAGAATTCAAATTAAAATAAAGCTTTTCTAAAAACTATGTGACACAGAAATGGTGAGTGATTCAGTCAAGAAACACCATGCGATTCATTAAAACCTCAAGCAAAAACAGAAAGCCAATTTAAAAAGAAATTATTCTAATCTGAAATAGAAAGAAAAGCAGGATGTGCGTTAAGACAGTCTGATAGCCTCACCCACTAAAAAGCCTCAGAGATTCACACTGTGCTGGAGGAATTAGATAACATCAGTCGCTCAGTGTTGTCCCTGGCTTTAAGGACGTCACAGGGAAAAGAAACGAGCCTCTCCGGATGGTATTTCACTGCCTTAAAGGCACTCATTTTTCCTCGCATCTCCTTGGCTCACTCTCCAGCACACCTTCCAGAAGCAAATGCACCAGAGGTCCTATATGGACAATTGTCCTCTTCCCTGGCTGCTCCTGACTCAGTTCTTTAACACAGCTCATTTTGCTCGTGGTAGAAAACAGCAGTATGTGACCACGTACCTTTAAAGCTGTGGGTGAAATCTTTACTTTACTGAAGCACAGGAGAATTTTAGCTGTGATTTCAGGAAGGCCAAAATTTCAGTTTGATTTTTTTCTTGCACTTGGCTAGACCATATTGGTCTAGCAGTTAGCTGGAGATGGTGCGTTAGCTGGGGCAAATGGAAGCAATGATGAGAAAAGGAGAAAAAAAGCTTTAAAAATATTTCAGCTGAACACTCATTTTCTGTGGGAACACATTTGGTAGCTTGATGTAGGCCTTCCTTCCTGAATTTTGGCCATCAATAAAATGTACACAAATTTATACAAGTTTGAGCCTCCTAGAAATCTGTCTTGGTTCCCCTGCTCAGCCAAGCTCCACGGCTCAAGCTTGCAGAGAGGCCCTCCTCCAGCTGTGTGAAATCTTGAAAGGCACTTAATGAATCAGACATTATTAATATTCTCTTCCAACATCAGAAGGCAGTAATTAACTCTTTGAAGACTCATCCTAAATACTGCTTTATAACTTTCAGTCCTCAGAGGCGGCTATGTAATCTCATTGTGATTTTAAAGAATATCTTTCCAGATTAATTATTTTTCCCTGTTTGGAAAAAAAAAAAGTTCAAAGTCCTGGTTCTGCCTTGGAGTGTGCATTAGTGACATTAGATGTGCCATAAAGATTTCAGAGCACGAAACATGATATGCTGCAGTACTTTGCAATTACGAATTAAAAGTCACCTCGCCACCCTGGGCAGGAGAGATGACTGCAGGTTGAAAAGCTAGCAGGCACGCTCACTTTATGGGCTCATAAATGCAGCGTGATGGCTGAGCTACCTAACACACACAAAAAAGAAAACAAAAATTCAGAGTTGATAATAGCATGCTGAGCAGATGCCTTAAGTAGGTCATTCAACATGCCAGGCCTCTAAATGTTATTTGGGAGTGAGAAAACATTATTTTCCCACTTCAGCACGACTTTCTCTTCCCTGTCATGTGGAACTAACCTTTTGTGCTCAGTACTATTATTAATTTATTAGCCTTTTGAACGTCTAAATTGTTTTTCAGTCTATGGACTACATCTAAGTGCTTGTTGAGGGACAATGCAGCACAAACACGTGTGTGTGTGTGTGCATCCACATACATATATATGTCTTTTGAAGAGCAGACCTGATGAAAGAACAATTCTGTCTATATATTTTTGACAGTGAGAATAGCCATTTTCTTCAGCACAGAACCACCAGGAGTGTATTTTTGTTATAATTAAATGTCAGACCTTACGAGTGATGACGACATAGAAAAAGTGCTAAGTATATTTCTATTGAAATCAATTAAAGGAGACAATGATTTTCTTTCCATTTAGATTACGTGACTCCAGCACAAACTGCTGCAGTACAGTGCAGCTCTGTCAGCCCAGTCTCACTGCCTGAACAACTGCTTTCTGTTTGCCTGATGAAACTGTCCTGGATGGCACTGCTTTTCCTAAGAGATGAACTCACCGTCAAACACTTCTGTGCCCAACAGGGAATCACGTATACTTTCAGCAGATACGAGGTTTGAAACTATCCCCTGAATAACTTTATGTAACAGGACTTAGATTGTGTCCCTGGTGTTGAAAGTAGCATGATGTATTTTGTGCCTAGGAACAATACACAGAATTTCTGCAAAGCAGGCTCTGGCTCAGCACATCTTACTGCAGTACTAGAAGGAAGACTTTTCCCAACATAGCTCTTGAGTAACGCTGTAGGAGACATCATAGGTAGAGTTCATCTGATGTACCCTAGATATTTAAAAGTTAGTGATCAAGGACTCTCTCAAAAGTCAACAGAAAGGGGATGATTTTCCCATCCCAGACTGGGCACTGAAGAGGGGCCAGATGATTGCCTTCTGGAGGAACCATTCCTCATGGGCTATGAAGGTGACTGGTGATTAGCTTGGATGTCATCACCCAGCTTTTAGTGACATGAACTCCACCCTGCATGTACCACATGGACACGACCTTTCTTTGACTCTCCATCCACTCTCATGTAATGCCCACACATGCACCCAACCAACATTTCCTCTCCTTCTGCAAAATCCAACATTTCTTTAGAAGTGCTGTTCCTTCTTGCTTTGAGTCACTGCCCCCATGGCAAAGGCCACGTACCTGACACTGAGCTATACAGTGGGCATCTGTACTGGGGACCTGAGCTCCTCAAGTGTTTCCACCTGGGTGACTCCCTATGGCAGGGCCCTGCAGGGGAACCAATTTTCTTAAAAAAAGGTGCGTGCGAGAGAAGAAACTCCATGAAAACCCAACCAGAAGGCTATTGCCCATATGCATCCCTGGACTACAGAGCTGAACTTCAGCACATTGCCCTGTCAGGGAAAGATCTGTACGTGTTTTTGCTGTACACAGCCTTGCCATGGTTAATGGGGGAAGGGGAGTCCCAGGAAGCTAGCTGAAGTGACAGGTTCACAGTTTTAAGACGGAAAGAATGCATTTTGGCACAATGTATGTGGCATTATCTTGTCCCATGAAATCACCATCAGCAAAGCCTGAGCAGAATTGTCATCGCGGGACTGTAGCTGGTGGCACGTTGCAGGTAGGCAGGATGGCAAGGGGGGGATGCTGAAGTCAAGGCTTGGAGGACATCTTAGCAACAGGGAAGCGATAAGCTAGAAACTCCAAGCCAGCTTTCAAGCCCTTCTTCGGGTCTGAAGCAGAGTTAACAAGCTTCAAGTCAGAGGTAAGCTGACAAGCTGGAACCAAACCTGATTATAATTCAGCTCTTTCAGGCTCCAGCGCAGACAGAGAGGGACTGTAATCCCATCACATCTTGCTTTTTGCCATGGGTATTTTGTGCCGTACTTGGCATATGAAAGAGCACAAGGAATGCACTAAAAATTAAAACTCCTTTGAAAGAAGCATTTGTAAGATGCTCCAGTGGCTAGAGAGAAACTAGACTCAGAAAAGTAAAATTCTAGTTGTGCTGAACTCCTGTTAACCGTAGAGGCTGAAATTGTCTGGTGAAATACTGAGGTAGCCTCGGTACATTATCAGGTACACCTGCAGAAAAATGTGTTTCAGCAGCCAGAGGATCACAGTTAATGCCCAATAATCTATAAATCATTGTTATGAGATTTCTCTATGCAAATGAAATTTATATAACCCTCATCAATCTTAAAAAAAAATCATAAAGATTAAATTTTGCAGCCGCAATGCAAATTAAAGAATCCCTTAACCTGTTTTCAAGATACGTCCTTATAGCTAATTAATTTTTAGATGGAGTGTTCTTTGAAAGGACTAATGGATAGTGAGCATTGCTGATTGATTATAAAATGAGCAGGAGGATTTAAGAAGTGAGCTGTGAATGTAAAATCACTACCAAGCTTTATTAACCTTGCCATATTAAAATTCTAAACTATCCAAGTGAGAGAAGCAGGTATTAATATAATACTTTTGCTGAGTACATTTTATTTATTTAACATCAATAAATTTCTCTTAGTTGGTCTATGCCATGCAGATCCATCAGACTGTCCTCTGACCTATATCTTAGCAGGTGAGAGACAAAACCTCACCTCTGAGGAATCCAGAGTCTGGATTCTATCACATTATAAAATATCACTTTATCCATTATGCAATGGGGGGAAAAAAGCCCAAAACCTGCAACTGTGAAGAAAAGGAAAAGAAATATAATTCATATGTCACCCTGCTAGGACTGCTTCTCAGAGCTGCAAATCTACGGGAAACTTTCATTGAGCCATCATTAACGAACAGCGACAACATTTATTGAAAGGCCAGTTAATCTGCAATGACCTGAAAATACCAAGAGTAAATTGGGGGTTGTTAAACACTGCAAACATTCCGCAAGAGCGTGCAATCTCTTGGTGAGAGAAAGGGGACAACAAGAGCAGTCACCTTACCCGTTTCCTCAAATTGCAGGTGAGCGTGAGATTCCTTGAGAACGAGTTTGCAAAAGCAGTATAAAAGTCCAACACTTTAAGCAAGGCTTCTCGTTTAATAATATGTAAATCGCAGTATGTCAGAGCCCGTACATTGGCACATGCATGGGCCAGACTGGTTTCCTTCCAGAAGATATCACCAAAGACATCACCTTTACCTGAAAAACAGCAGGACAAATTTGTTAAAAGGTAAAACTTATGCAGTGTTCTTCAGCACAAAAATGACTTCTTCCCAAACTGCCTTATGCTTCCGGTTATTCTAACATAAGCTCCCAACTGTGAAAACTAATAAGGGCACAAGTTTTAAAAGCACGTGAGGTACTTGAGTATCCTTGAGAATCCAGGTTTTTAAGGTATTTATAGATTGCTCTATGAAGTGTCACCAAGCACAAAAACCAGATTGTAAAGGTCTCCTTGTAGCTGAAGATGCAGGTAACAGTTTTCAAAGGTTCCTGAACACAGTAAGCACTTAACCAATGTTCAAGGGATTGAATGTTTCTGAGGGTCTGTTCCTAAGTGAGTCAGGAGCCCCGCTCTCACCAAAAGCCCGTGACATCCAGGTTCCTACACCACCAAGGCTTTGCAGTGCGGTGCAAGAGCCAGCTTCCAGGGCCCAAGGACCACATTTGAAACGAAGTTTAAACATTTTTATTTCGGTATGAGTGGCAACAGTCCTTCTGAAAATCTACCAAAAACCTCCCTGAGACTTTTAACCTATAAATAACTGGCTCTAAATCTTAAACAGATCCAGAAGTCTAGTTCTAAATCCAAACACATCCACTTAAGTAGAGGCTTACGCTTAAGTCTGTATTTAAATGTCTGCTGAGTAAGAAAGGGTTTGACCCCTTAGACACCTGCACATATAAATAACTTCAACCAGATGTGAAAGTTACACCTGAAGACTATTTTTACATTGGTAGGCAGTGCAGCAAAACAGCTGATGGCGAGGACCTGACCTTCACCCTGCACATTTTGAGGACTTAGGACTAGCTGTAGTCCCGTCCCACGGTCAGAAATGCTCCAAGGAGTACAGGGTCAGAGGAGCTCCATGAGATGTGCTCCTCTGCATCCCCCAGTTTCCCTCCCCCTGCGAGGAATTCGCACCCCCAGACAGCTGTGCTAGCCACCGAAGCAGGGTAAGTGAGGAGGATCAGGACATCAGATTCAAAATCACACTCCTGACCCAACCAGAACACCAGCATGGATGCAGACTGGAGAGACATTTTCAGGTTTGGACTCTATGGTTGCTCTGAGAAGCAGCAGCGGCAGCAGCAGAAAGCACCTTGAAGCATCCAAAAGCTGCCTCTTGCTTCCCAGCCTCTTGCCAGCCACGGGCTGGGCAAGGGCCACGGCATGCGGTTTGTGGCGGACACCTCAAACCCTGAAGCAGAAACCATGGTACAAAGGGCATTTTTTGTTTCAGACCCCAGTGATATCCAAGCTCTTTATTTTAGCAGTTATTAAAAGGAAACTAAAATCAATCAGCCAGTGGTGGTATCGCTATTGATTTCAGGTCCCTCAAGCAGCCCCTTGGTGAAGGTTAGTGATTTCATAGTTTGGGGATACAAAAGGTAATACATTTCAATATTTCCTCTTTTAAGAACTTGCAACATTTCACTCAACTCTATTTTGGGAACACAGACCAGAGTAATAATTTATCCAACCTTACTAATTTTGGGGGTCAGAGGCTCTACTTCTCTATTTCCATTTCTGCTTTAGGTATTGTATCCAGTAGAACATGGCCAACATTTCTCATGGAGAGTAAAATAAAATGTGCAAGTGCTTATCTTCATTTCCTTGCTTTAATTTCCTGTATAGCAGAATCAACCCTTAGAAATGTTATAACTGCATTCTCATTGAACTGCTTTTAAATAATTCTACGTATTTTGATGTAATTAAAAAACCCCGCAATACCTAATACAGACGGTATAATTTATAAAACAAGTTGCTTTAAAACACTCTCCTTATCACGGAGCATTTCCTAGTAACATATCATTTATCTAATGTACTGTTTTGAAATTACCCTTTGCAGTTAATTGTCCTTGTCTATACCCACAGTTCAAAACCTGGTTTACAGACATACTCAGCACAGTTACATAATTTATAGAAAATAGACCATTTCTGAAATGCACAAAATTGCTTAATGGATTTGCTCTCTGAGGTGGACACAGGACAGAATCGAGCCCTGCTTTCAGCGGCTGCAGAGTGCAGTTAAAAAGACAGAATTCAATAATAGGGACTATTACGATTTTCCCACTGAAATGTGAGCAAAATACTTGTTTTCTTTCCAAATTTAAGGGAATACATAGCTAATTTAAGCCAAGAGGTTGAAAGCAGTGGATGCTCACTTTGAAACTCTGCACGATGGTGCGTTACAGCATGTGTACCCAAACCACGGATAAATGAAACCACCATTCATAAACTTGAGAAGATCTCAGTGTCTGCAGTTCAGTGAGGCAGGGAACTGCACGGGGTCCCTCCGAAAGGCTGGGACATGATGAACTGAACCTATTCACTCCTCCATGAGCCATGAGTCACTGGATTTGAATGGTGAAGCTATAAGCAACTCTTACGTCATGGTTTATTCTCTTCAAAAAGTATAAAATCTTGGAAGCGTTTAAGGGTTCTTGAATTTGACGTTCCCCCTCCCACGCTTCCGAGTCTCGTCTGCCTGTTATAAATGTGCTAAGGAATGTACCGAATGAAAACAAAACCAACCAGATTCTCCAAAACAACACGTCTTTTCTCATAAATACAGAGATTAATGCACTATACTTCGTCCCTATTAACTGTAGTTCACTGAGTAGAGAGCGGTAATTATTCATTCAAGTTTAATTTTACATGGCACAACTAAATGAAAAAAACCTTTCGGAGTCGCAACAGAAAATTTAACCGGAAGGTCTGAAACACCAGCTACGCAGAGGCACGTATACGTTGTATACTCGCACGACATGTGCACACCTCTAGGGAAAGCCCGGGGCTGGGCTGGGAATAGAGAGGCACCCGGGGCTGATGCAGCCTGCAGACTTTTCAAAGTCTCTCTCTAGAGATTTCTTGAGGCCCCCGCATGTTACCTCCCAAATCTGCACTGCCCTGGGTCCTAGCAGTCTTACGACCCCTCCGGAATGGAGGCGATGCTCCGGGAAGTCCTCCTGCCCCTGCTCTCGCGGTGCCCGAAGCATCGCTGAAAAAAGGAACGCCAGAAAATTAGAGCGGGAACCGCCTGCATACATTTTGCAGTTGGTATGAGGAAAGGGAAGAGGAGCATCAGGATTTGGATACCGCTGGATTAAAGCTGGCAGGAACATGGGTGTAAGGATTTGGGGACTGAAAGAACCACGGAAACGAAGAGGACGTGCAGGGTGTTGGTGACAGGCATCATTTTTGCTGAAATAGCTACACCAGTATCATCCCAAACATGGACAAAAATTTGCTGGTGTATTATGTACACATGCCTATACATAAAACATACATATATACTCATGCGTGTTTGTATATATATTCAGAGACAGTCAAATGGCATGTAACTATACAGTAAATAATGACATTTCTATACACTATTCTATCTTTTATATTATGATAACTCTCCCATACAGAAGTGGGGGGGCAGATGTTCTCCGCAGCCTTGCACCATGGACTGCCTTGCCAATTTGTGAGACAGCAGCTCACGCCTGGACCTTTCAGGCGGAAAAAATCTTATGAAACACCCCAGGAGCCTGCAAAGGGAATAAAAAAGTCCTTGAACTCAGAGAGGAAAGACTTGTTAAACAGCACCTCAGAACCCATATATATGGGTTTAACCAGCTGTTTACAGCAGTTTCAGTGCAGAAATGTTTCTCCAATTGTTATTTTGAAATAGGTAACACTATTGTTGAGATGTTCAAAGAGCTGAGTTCAAAAAGCGGTTTTCGGGGTCGATGTGGCCTTTGGAAGCTCCTACTGCATAAATAAATGGGGGGAAAAAATTCACTCTGGGGTGTGTGTGTGGGGGGGGTGTTTAAAAACAATTGTGAATTTAATCAAAAAAAGAAATAAAGTTTTGTTAAACTTACAGGGCAAGCATAAGGAGGAGACTTCATGAATTCAAATTCCCACACAGGTCGTACAATGTGATGTCAAAAGTTGGTAGTTTAATGGTGTCCTCTAATTTGACTCACCCGGAGATCCGTAAGGTGAGCTGGGACTGGTACATGAGTGCTGTTTTATCTTAGTAGTAGATGGACTGACACAGTGGAGTCACTGAGCAACTGTCGTGATAGTAAAGCAGCATCTTAATTCTGCATCTATTTTCTGTACTGGTGGATGAAAAGCTGGACACGAGCCGGCAATGTGCGCTCGCAGCCCAGAAAGCCAACCGTATCCTGGGCTGCATCCAAAGCAGCGTGGCCAGCAGGTTGAGGGAAGGGATTCTGCTCCTCTACTCTGCTCTGGTCAGACCCCACCTGCAGTACGGCGTCCAGCTCTGGAGCCCTCAGCACAGGCAAGACATGGAGCTGTTGGAGCGGGTCCAGAGGAGGGACACGAAAACGATCCGAGGGCTGGAGCACCTCTCCTATGAGGACAGGCTGAGAGAGTTGGGGTTGTTCAGCCTGGAGAAGAGAAGGCTGCGGGGAGACCTTATTGCAGCTTTTCAATACTTAAAGGGGGCCTATAGGAAAGATGGGGACAGACTTTTCAGTAGGGCTTGTTGTGATAGGACAAGGGCTAATGGTTTTAAACTAAAAGAGGGCAGATTTAGACTAGATATAAGGAAGAAATTTTTTACAATGAGGGTGGTGAGACACTGGCACAGGTTGCCCAGAGAGGTGGTAGATGTCCCATCCCTGGAAACATTCAAGGTCAGGTTGGACGGGGCTGTGAGCAACCTGATCTAGTTGAAGATGTCCCTGCTCATTGCAGGGGGGTTGGACTAGATGACCTTTAAAGGTCCCTTCCAACCCAAACTATTCTATGCTTATATGATATCTATGTAAAGGCAAAATTTATCCTTCTCCACGTGGGGACAAAAACTGAGCTAAGAAATAACCTAGTAGACATGAGAACTTGATGGGGCCTTTGGGAGAAAGTTTGGGCAGGCAGTGCAAGAATAAATTCTTGATGGAAAACAGCACTTAGGAAAAACACATAAAAGGGACCAAGACTTCTTCTTAAGGCGATAAGGTGTTTTTCTGTGCTGTGCAGTCTTAGCTAATAGGCCAGCTACCCTTCCCTCCATTTTAAAACATCTCCAAAGTCCCATCAGTCACGCTAGCAAAAGCCAGACGTGATGAATAATGTAGGCTTTCCACCATGATATGCTCAAATCTTCTTTTGCTTATGAAAAGCAAAGGCTGATTTTGTTGCAGAATCGGTAAAACTGTATCATGTAGAGAAAATGTTCATCTAATCAGCTCAGGTACCAATAGCCATGAAGTGACGGCAGCATGCATAGAGGTGGGGGTCAGCGACCAAATATCAAGTCCCTGCAGCCGTAATTACATATACTGGTATGTATATTCAGACAAATACCTCTGCCCATGCCTATACATCTGCAGTGAAACCTCTGGCAGCAGGACAGACAGATCTCCAACTGATGTAGAAATCCAGTGAGCAAGGAGGGAATCAGCTCCTGTTACCCAGAGCAGCACACAGCTCTGAAGGTTCAGCGAGTAGGTAAGCTCTGCAGCTCCTTGCCACAGGACATCAAGGACGGCTGCATAGGTTTACAAAATGACGGCATGGATTAATGCAATAAAATCCACCTGTGGCTACTAAACACAGAAGATTTCCCTCTGGGTGAGGAAGACCTTAAAACACAATTTAATGGAGGGCTGGAGAATATTCTGGGGAAGTGTCACTGTTTGCTTACTTTATCTTCCTACTTTCTCCTGCACATCTGCTATTGGCCATTTTTGGAGACAGGTTACTGGACTGGCTGGATGTTGGGACTTAGATAATACAGCTGTTCATGTCTGAAGAGGGGACCTGGATAAGATGGGGGTGATGTAGCGGTGCAAATTCATCAGCTGCCTCCTGCCAGCTGGGACATCATTGCTCCCTGTAAGCACAGCCTGTGACGTGCAGAGATGACGACCAGACTGTGAGAGAGGGCTCCTCGCCTCTGTGAATGTTTTAGCCAAAATCTCAGCCTTTCCTATGGCATCCAGAAGGGCCAGAACTCCCTTGAAAATCAGATCAGAGCTGAGCACTGACCAGTCAGAAATCCAGCTTTACAGGACTGCACATTAACATGTGACAGGGCAGAACGATGAGAAAAAACAGCATTTCTACCATTTGAAATATTATCAAAATAGCCAGCAAAGAAACAGTAATAAGAGTCTGTGCCAAAAATCCAAGGTACTTTGCATTATTTAACACAGCGGAACCATCCCCATCTGCACCTAAAAACACAAAAGAAATTTACCTTTCTTTCAGCATTCAGGACTGCTGTAGGAAGAGCAAAAGGTCTATATAGATATTCTCCTGTTAGTGAAGGGTTTATGGTCCCCATCTCTCTCACTTTTAGTGCAAGTCTCCTAGTACTTCATATTTTTCTAGAAGCCCCAGCTCCTGGAGACAGGATATCTCCATTTTTATTTTATACAGAAATAAGTTTCTATCCTTCCTGACCGAGGAAATAAACTTGAAAGCATGACCATTCCCACCATCTTCAAAACTCATAAGGCAAATCAGATTGCCTCAAACTGTTAGTCTGATTTAAAAGAAATATATCACATGATTTTTAAATAATTCTCCTTTTCTTGCGCTGCCAAGACTTTTGAGTTCCTGGGTTTGGCAGTGAAGCGTGCAGGTCTAATTCAAAAACATTTCAATTGAGTGAAAGGAATCTTTCTGACATTGGAGGCTGCAG
This sequence comes from Mycteria americana, assembly GCF_035582795.1. Taxonomy (NCBI): domain Eukaryota; kingdom Metazoa; phylum Chordata; class Aves; order Ciconiiformes; family Ciconiidae; genus Mycteria; species Mycteria americana. Next base: position 66,558,921 of record NC_134369.1, on the reverse strand, counting down.
GTCCCATCTATAACACACCAGCTGGCAGTAAATTAAGACTGATGTTTCTTCTTATAGTTAACTATCATGCAGATAGAGACGAAAATATTTTAAATTTACAAAATAATGTGAAAAATTGAATGTTCCCTTCAACTCTGTCAGTAAGAACTAATAGCACTTTTGAACAAGCATCAGTAGGACTAAATCTTACATGGTACTACCCAGACCTGCAAGATGACTTATTCCAAGGCACGTGCTTAAGAACTGCACAGTGCAGAGCAGCATGTCACATTGGTTCTCAGATGAGTAATCCTTCAAGTATTTTGCAAAATACCTTAAGATTCAGCACTTAAAAAACAACCTGCATCACATTAATTATTGCAGACCTGCTAGCTGAAAAAAACTCAACCCTTTCCTTTATGAATCATTTTCCTCTTAGCTAATTTAGAGCTTTAACTCATTGGAACAAAAGGGACTTCTCCTATAGATGAAATAGGACACAGGTTGTTCTGTAAATTGCTACCAGGTGCATGTTACTAACCTGGGGAAACTCTCACAATTAGTCTGCCTTGGTTTACTTCACATGAAAAACAAAATAATTTCAGTATAAAGTATCAAGAGCTCATTTGATACAGGGGCAAATTCTGCCACCTTCATTCCACTTGAGAAGAAACCCAAGCTGCAAGAAAACTAATTAAAATCACAGAATTAGCTACTAATACTATGAGATGGAATTGGGCTGACAGTTTTTCATGTCATACAGTGCATCACACACGGTCAGTCTTGTCCTGCACAAAGCACGTGCCCAGCTGTGTAACACGAAGGAAATTCAAAGTGTTGATGCACAGATCCCAAACACCAAATTACTGATGTCCACGGATGAGAGCTATGGAGCGTCTGGGTCTCCTGCTCACCTAAATGGAGCTGCTGCTTGCTCAGCCTCTAAAGAACTTCCCTCTGTGTGGTTTGGTAGGAGACTTAATCTTTTGACCTCCAAACACATGTAAGATTAAGAGTAGAAAAAGACTCATCCCTATTTTCAGCTGTCATACCAAATTCAAGAAGACATGCCACTTGCACTCTTGCTTTCCTTAACTCCTCTGATACTGCGTATTATCCCCTTCCCAGACCAAACATTTGGAAAGAATTCATGAGGCAGACCTTTAATAAGTGAAACTCTGGCTTGCCTATAAACAATAAAGCCAATACACAACAGGTTGCATTGGGACTATACGCAGAACATGCTGAGAATTAACATGCGACACAGAGAGGCAAATAACAACTTAATTGAATACATATGGGATCAGGACCCTAAGTGTGGCTGAAACATGAGCTATTAAATCTATATTCATCCTGGCTTGACTATCAAAATTGAATTCACTCAGCAGCAGCCCCCACTAGGATTTCACTGCTCAATATATTTTTATCACTATGCAGTTTGAGCAATATTTTTGATCAATTCCTACAATCAACATTTGAACGTGGTGGGTCATTATTTCTCTGCTGGCAAAACGACTTCTTTAAACCTTGTTAATCAATCTGCCTGGTTTAGAGTTACTGTACAACTTAGGCAGTCAGCTGTGCAAATAGCAGGAGCTGGAAAGCAGCTTCCAGAGACACTTAGTTGGCATCACCACGTACATGAAACTCCTCGCCAGGAGCAAATTCAGGTTAATTGCCGCACGGTGAATTGTTAGGTGCCCTCTGCTAGCAGATGCCTCATTTCCTTAGCCTTGGGGACTTCAAACCCCCAGTCCTTCCTGAGACTTCTCCGCTGATAACACCTCCCCATGCAGAGCAGTGGCAGTTAAATTGTTTACTCCTGCTTGAGACGGTGGAAAATTACTGATATGCCTTCTCAGGGTCACCTCACTTGCCAGGAAAGTTTTGATAATTAGAGACAAGACTGTTTGCTCTTCTCCATTATCCTGGCAACTGCAGATAAGTTATGTTAAAATGACTGGATCTTGTTTTCTCCAGCGAAGCAGCACCCCAGCTCTGCATGTGGTGCGCTCTCTGCTACAGCAGCAGTCAGTACCTGCAAAAGGTGGGAGACCGTCCTCGAGAAATGGAGATAACTAATGAGGGGAACGTAATGGGGCACCTGGGTATCTTCATTAATGAGTCCTATAAACTGCAGCTCTACAATTGGATTCATTCTCTTACCGTACCAATTGCTGTAACGCTGATTACTGCAGCAGCTGGGCATTTAATTACGCATAAATGAGAACAAAACCAAACTATGGAAGAACAAAATGTCACAGTGCTGCAAGTTGCCCTGTCAATCACTGGGTTTCACCTGCTTTTGAGCACAAGAAACGCCAAAGCTGGGGCCATCGAGGCAGGAAAACTGCTGCTGAACAAAAGGATGGTTGTCTCCACAGTGGAGCCTGAAGAAAGCACCTGGATGGGCTGCCAGGTCTCCTGAGGACACCGTTTCGGCAGGCAGGGAGGCTGGATGTGCCAACATTCCGTGGCTGCGAGGGAAGGGAACGTGATAAGGGAAGATGGAGAACGGGAAAAAACAGCGACATCACAGAGTGATTCGTGCTGGGACCTGAGGGAGGACAAAGCCCTGCACTTGGGGCAGAAGCACCAGTGTAAGAGGTGGAGGATGCATGCTCTTAACCTGTTTTGGTGTCCCTACCTGATTCACTTTTCTAGGATATTCCACTTTTAAGAATACACCAAAACTTCCATCTGCGGGTGAGCATGGTAAAAAAAAAAAAAAAAAAAAAGGACACACCTTCTCTCTCCCTCTCTTTAAGCAAGGCAAATAACGCTACCATATTCAATAACTCTACACTATTAAAACAGTAACTGCAAGTACCAGTTCCAAAGCAAACTTAGGAAATGAATGGCTCTGCAAGGAGATGCTGGCAGACCGCATGTCCTGCCACGCTCCTGCTCCCACAGAGGAAATTAATGAGGGCAAGTTTCCAAAGGATACTTACCGCATTTCCACTCTAGCCTACTGCTGGGGGATGGAGAAGACGGACAGACTGCTAGTACAAGCCCAGAAGTTGACTTTCCCTAGGAAACCCAGTGTGATGGCAGATGCTTGGAGTATTCAAAGCAGGCTACAGAGGTTTTCACGTTAGGTAGAGGTTTTTAAACCTTGTCTCCCCCTTAGGCAGATTCACCTTCCTTGTGCGTGAACTTCTCAAGGCAGAACAGATTGATAAGAATTATGTTCTTCACCATCTGATGCACAGTCGCTATTTCAGGTGCCACAGCTGCCACTATAAATGTCTTTGCAACTATATCTGGGAGAGATTTTCTTCCGCAAGTGAATTTTTAGCAGACGACATCTCATAATTACTCAGTTCACTATTCTGTTAAATAATCTGTCAGCGTATGAAAAAACTCTTCAGTGTGCTCTATGGCTAGAGGAGGCAGTTTATCTTGCTTTAAGTTACATTTACACATTCTGCTAATCCCTGTAGTAGACAATGAACATAGCTCTGAGTCATGGGATCGCCTGTTAGCAGTCATGGCAGAATGGAAGGCACTTTCGGTAATTAAAGGTAATTCACTTTAACTAGATATGGTTAAAGGTCTCTCTAGTGAAATGGAGAATATCTTAGATAGCAGATTTACCATATCTACAAGGTAGAAACAAAAAGTTCTTACTGTCATTCCAAATACACAATATTCATTAGTAAATGCAATAAAGTTTTGCATGTAATCCATTTAGTGATGGCTTCTAGTTCAGTAAATTACGTATTTATTGGGGTTTTTTTTCATTGTAATACCCAGAAAACCATTTATTTGTTTAAATGCTGCTACTTACTCTTAAAGCTTTTGTTTTTTAAATAGCTGTAAGCAAATATAAGATATCATCACTGAGATTAATAATAAAAATGAAATGGTCCAGTAAGCTGAAATACAAGGAATATTTTACTACGGAAATTGCAGATTCAGGAGCTTTCACCATAATGACTTCACATCTGAATACGGAAACAAGAGTCATTCTTACATTAAATCTCCTTTTTAAAAACCTTAGTATGTACTAGAATACAGAAAGCTGCAGCAGGTATTTCGAAAGAGCCTGGATGCGCATTTTCCTGAGCTCACGCTCCCCAGCTGGGAGGACCCAGGTTATGCCCTCAGGGAGCCATCCCCATGCAGTCCCATCCACACACCTGCACACTGCCCAGTCCCACCCCGGTGCAGGACACGCATACACCGGCTTGTACGGCAACACGTCAGGAGTCTCCTTCAGCTACATGCTTGTCCTCATTTCTCCTCTCCTCCCCCTTGCTGCCAGCTGGGAAGGAGCTGAAGCCTTGGTTCACGACCAGCAGTAACTCCCCACGTCTGCCCTCTTAGCACATGCCAGCACAAATCCCGAGTGTAACCCTCATCTCCCAGCGATCGTCCCCTTGAGATACAAGAGGGACCCATGGAGCCCTCTGGAGCCACCCTCACTGGGAAGAAGCAGTACAGAGCTTCACTGGGGTGTGAGAGGTCCCCTAGGACGAGGCCACCCACTGGATTTGCCCTCAGGGAGCCACAGCTCCAGTTGAAGAGAAGGCAAATAGCTAATATTCAACAGGAGACGAGTTCTACAATAAATGGGTCTATTTTAAACAGGCAAGACAGGCTCTGGACAGTTTTCCTGCAAAGCCACCAGTTCTTCCTCTACATTGTTGTGCCCTTGAGGATGATTCCTGCCTCAACACTAGTGCTGACCACTCAGTCCCACCATCTGCTACACCTTTCCCAATCCCATACAAGGTACCGAGGAGTCTACATTAGGCTCTTTCCCACCCACTGCTGGCAAACCAGACACCACAGCGGGGTGACGGGGTGATTAACCTGGAGCTCCCCCATTACTCAGACTTCTCACGACTGTGGCTGGATAGATGGTGCATCCCTATCTCTTTGCATAGTCAGATCAGACTATTTATTTTCTGTAAAGCCAGTTCACTACAACCAACAATTTTGCTTCCTTGTAGAGACTGTAGGTGTTATTCTGGGCTAGAATACAGACAAGGTTAATGTGGAAATCCTCCTGAGAGACTAATACAAAACAACGTGCCTTCCCTCTACCAGGCTATTTAAAAGATGTCAAGCACATAGATGCCATTCTCTTCTGCTCAGAGACACTGTAACTGTGACCAGTGAGCCATACTGGGCAGAAAGAGCATTCCCAACGGCATAAAAGATGAAGTGTTTGCTTCTAGAGTTTGCTTCTCTGGAGACATGACATCTCCATCTTATGATAACCACCAGCCTCCTGTAGTCCCAGCTGATGTCAGGCAAGACTAGTTAATATCCGAAGCTAAGCAGAAGGCAAATATATCCCAACCACTAGCATTTCAATAGAGATCACAGTACCTAAAATAGCCACCACCTCGTCGTCCTGGATGACTTCTAGGGATCCTGAGACCACAAAGCAAAGAGCATCAACGCTTTCCCCAGCATGATAGATGAGGTCCCCCGGGGCACAATGGATCGTCTGAAACTCCACAGCTAGGGCTCGCAGGCAGCCGTCGCTAGCCAGCCGGAAGGCAGGGTGCTCGTTAAAAACTTTCCGGTTTAGGTGCACACAAATATCTGCTCTCATGTCCTTTGGGCAAATTGAGAGAACCTGAATAAAAGAAAGATGAAAAATAATCAGCTGGGAATATGACACTGGGCCAGCGCGCGCTTTATGAAATAACTGGATGGATGGGTCTTAAGATCCATCCATCCAGTTATTTCATAAAGCTTCTGGTGGGAGTTTTATCCTGAATTGGGGTAGTCTTTTTCTACCCATCTACTGCTTTCACTGCAGCTTAAAGGGTGATGTGGAAGAAGGGACTATTCTGTTACACTGTTCTCATTCCTAACAGTTTTCGCACTTGTTTTCCAGAATTGCAGGTGGCACTAGTATGTCCTGTTTGTGGATATCCCTCCAGACTTGGTGCCCAGACTATCTGCCCGCTGCTACGCTCAATCCCTGCAGGAGCACAGAACGGACGCTCAGAGCTGAAGGAGCTTGAAGACATGCAAAGACAGACCATTCACAATAGAAAACACCACATTTTGCTCACATCCAGAAAACCTAGTCTTCAAAAGTCTTGATGTAGATGACCACTTACCGACGCGTATCCAAACACACCCAGGGTTTAGTTTCAGTGCCGTACAGACATATAATAAGTAACCTGCCCTGGAGGGCTTACAGACTAGAAAATCCAAAGAGCTTGAGATTAGAGCAAAAAGAAAGTATTATGAAACCTTAAGAAATGTAAAGTAAAGGTGAGTGAAAAACTGTCCTGTGAACGTGAAGATGTCTTCATAGCGGATCAATTAAATAAGACCTTCAATTAATTTCTTACCTTAAATAGGTTTCCCTATTGAAATAGTAACACAAATACACCTGAAGAAAGAAAGTGAAAACCTGTGGGTCTTGTTAGGTTTATAAACTGTGTGTTTAATATTTGCACATCCCCCTAAACACACGAACGTCCTTATAACCCTAAAATGCATGGTAGCTAATAGCACTGAGAAATATATAAAACCTTTTAAAGTTTTCCTAAAATAAATAATAGAAAAGAGCATGAGATTGAGAGCACTCTGGAAGTCTCATATAAAGAAGACTGCAGATCAATAGTACTGATTAATTTCTCGTTGTATGGAATTAATCTGGCAGCTTGCTTTTCAGACAGTGTGAGAGACAGGGACATTGGGTCAATGTGTTGACTACCATTGAATATTAGCAAACAGAGGGAGATTCTGGTAACCCTTTGAGGCAAATGGTCATGTTAATCTTGAAGTAAAGCCACGATTTTCATTTCTGTTTAATGCAGAAGAGGTACAAAACATATTATTGTAAAGTATTACTAAAGGTCCTAAATCATAGACTGGGAAAAGAGTAAACAATTTCTAGTTTAATAATAACATTTAGTCTCTTTCTTATTTCAATAGATCCAAGTTCCTTTGCGGTCAAAGATATAATGAATGCAAAAAGGTGAAGTAGAAGTTATTCTCCTGTCCTCTGTACGACGACAGTCTGAGGCTAGAAGGGGCTACTGCAACCATCTGCACTAACCTCTTGCACTCATAATCTTCATATCAATGCCAGAATACCTGTTAAAATTATAGCCTAGAAGGCCTTCATTTAATGTTTTCAAATGATAAAGGGTAGTTGTTCCAATGGACAGCTACTCTCTCTTTTACAACATGTTCTGTTCCTGAACTGATTTTTTTTAAATTTTCAGCCAACAGTCAGCGGATCTCAGCACGTTGCCCAGATAAAAGACCTGCAGTCATCGGAAATCTCTTCCATGTGTAGGTGTTTATAGAATATGAGCGAGTCATCTCTCGATCTCATCTTGAATAAACAAGAGAGATGATGCTTCTTGTGCCTAACACTATGAAGCATAGTATCTCTTCGGAAACCTCCCCACAGCATGAGGTTTTCTCACTTACAACCACCTTCCCAGATCTACCAGGTAATTAGTTTTTATTTGATTCAACACAGAATAAGTCAATTTGGCTTAATGCTATTTTTCTGTAACAAAATGTTGTACAGAACACGTTAAAATACCCCACATAAGTCTCTTTTATCATAAAAATTAATAATAAAAACATTTGACAAGACATATTCTCTGTAAACCATCATTTGCATCAGTAAGAATGTCTTGTCCGAGTCACTGTTGACCATATCCCTTATCACATTTCCATTATTTTATTAGGGGCAAATGTCGATTTTACAAACTTATACTTACCCGAGTCATTCCATTTACCACTAGAAATATGGGCACACCTTAGTTTTTCTAGTAAAAAATAAAAATTTTGAGAGTGATTGTTTCACCTCAGCCCTACTTCTGGATCAAACAGAAAGCTCGTCTTTATTATAATAAAATAGAAACATGCCATCTTTCTTCTTCCCAGTAGTAATTTAATGAAAAATTCTGCTTTCTTTTGTATCATGATTGATGATTTTTAGCATTTTTGTCTACTCCTGAGCCTAAATCATCGTTAGAAGTTTATTACGTCCCTTTAATACTTTCAGTAATTTAAGTGCTTTTGACTTAACAAGGCCATGAGCTATGAATTCCAAACACTGCTCTTGAGAAAAATGTGTGTATTCATACATGACTGATTTCCAAATTTTATCTTTTAAGCTTCCAAACTGCAGGAAAAATTGGTTAAACTATTGCAGAGGTTGTTACTGTGAGATTCGGAGATGTTCCGGGACCCTTTGTTTTTTGGAGTGTAAATTAATTGTGTCCCTCAAGAATAAAAGCCACTTGGATACAAAGCAGCATATTGTTTCCTCACAAATACAGAGTTAAACACAGAATATTAAAAGTGAGCACTCAAAGCATTACTCTTTTTATAGACACAACAAACATATCTATCATCAGACACTGTTATATGAAGAGACAGAAAAAATCCCGTTGCACAGAAAAAGCCAGTCTTAGAAAGCATAATTCAGGAATTTTCTGATGTCATGATGAATGACATATCACTGTATAGAGGTATATGGAGATATCACTTATCAACTAGTACAGCAGTAAATGAGTAATGATCCAAGAGTTAGCTAGGAACAAATATTCTTTAGTTCAGTTTTCTTGTCTGCTACGCTGCAAGTACCGAGAACAGAGAATGAAACAGATGACAACTAAAAGAAATACGTAATATTAAAAGATTTGCAAAGGAGCTTTGACTGATAAAGATAAATGTAGATATGCGTAGGGGAAAAAAAGAGCAAAGATAGACAATCTCAATATTCAGCTATGTGTTTACTGCATGCTCCAAGGACAGGACTTCATGAGCTCCAACCTGACTTTGCAGCACTTCTTACTGTTTTTATAAATACCAACGTCATGAATTCAGAAGGAGTCTCACAGATGCCACCAGCTTCTCTATTAGTTGTACTGTAGAAAGGGATTGTTGGTGACACAGATTACAGTATGTAGTAATTTTCCTGCTTCCAAAGAAGACACATAATGTGATATAGGATCACACAGAAGCATTTGGAAGCTAAAGATAAGTCCAAAGATCCTTAGAGCAGAAAATGAGCACTTCAAATTCAGACAAATATTCTTCTGAAAATGATCCCTTATTGATAATACAAGACTTCAACATTCTTGCTGTGAAATGCTCTTACTGAGATGTCAGCATTTTTAAGGCAGCATGCAACTAAAAAGATACAAACTAGTAGCAACATGGTTGTACGTGAGTCCATATGGTGTACAAATGCACGCACATGGGTGTAAAAGACAAATTCAATTTAAGGGAGAGGATACCCTGCAACGCTCAATCTACTGTTTCATTGTTAGGGAAATGCCTTCCACACTTCATGTTAGCAGAGCCAAAGTTCAGCTGGGACATTTGTTCCAGCCTGTGTATTCTTTCAGCAGTGTATCGAAAACCACCAAGACAAATTTCTGAAGAGGAAATTTCCTTAGAGATTTCAAGACCTTTCTCAGTGAAACCTGTAGTTTATAAGCAAGGGATGATATTAAGGTTGCTGACTGCAAGGCTTTACTGATGGTTTTGGAGCACACGACTTGGAGCAGGCAGTCTGCAGGGACGAGATGCTTGTGCTGCTACAGAAGTTGCTCTGTAATAAATCTGTAGCCACAGATTTCTCAGTCAGCTTTCTCATATGCATCCCAGCAGCATCAAAGAACAGAACCTGCTACGTTTCAATGCAAAATCAGAGGAGAATGTCGAATTCTACCCAGAGGAAAATCTTGGCTGGCTGTATAAGCTGTGTTTCTACCAGAAAAGGAGCAAGGCTCCATGCCACACGCGAACAGTACACATGTATCCACAAAGACCTGAACCACTACCAAGCTGCGAGAGGAGAAAGTAAAGCACAGAATAACATTTATTACTTCCCTTCTCTGCACAGAAAATTAAACCTCCTCAAAGCCAGTATAAGACAATTGCTGAGCTCTGCCATCGTCACCGGGCACCCAGCTGATCCAAACCCCAACACAACGACACGCAATGCAGAGATTCAACACCGCTGTCATCTCCAGAGCACCCTACGGCATATGTGAAATGCTGGCGGTGAGTGAAAAGCTGGTGGTTGCTGCTAGAGACTGGGAAAGGCAGTAACCAGCTCTGGAAGACTCACAGGGAATTGGCCCAAAACGTCTCACTATCTTTTCCGCTCGAGATCTGTAAGGGGGGAATAAAATTCCCAAGGAGGTCCCATCTGATTTTTTTCCTCTCCCATCCGTTTCCTCAGCGTGCTCAGGCAGTTTAAGATAAGCCTCTTGAACAGCTCAAAGAACTCTATGGGGAGCAGAGATTATAAAGAACTCAAAGACAAGCAAATGAATTGAAACAAAAACTGTACAGACTAAGAGAGTGTCCAAACAATATCTTTTAGGATGGGTTTAAGTATTTTTTAAAAAATCTTCCCCAGCTGGAAAACTACAGGATGGCTTAGCAAATATTACAGAATCTGTTAAGACTTGTTAACAAAATGGGCAGAGGCCAGTGAATCATGAACGCTATCTATTTGCAGTTCTCTTTCAGCACACAGGATTCTCACTTTCTCGGGGTTGTAGGTAGGGGATATATTGACTGATATTCAAGCAAAGAGCTTAGACAGTCTTAATGGTGGAATAACAAGGACCGTTTTCTAAATTAATAACCATAACAAATATTGGAGATACCCAAAAATATCAGCTTTGACAGTAAATAAAATAAATTCCTCCAACTTCTAACCAGTTGTAGGCCACAGGTAGCTCTTTTTATTTTGCGGAGAGAGGCCACTCTGGGTTTTCAGACTTATTCAGCAGTCATAACCAAGGTCAGTTCTTTCCAAAAAACCACAATACCCTCTAGGCACCTGACCAAGTTATTCAGATTTTTAGAAGGATTTGGCTCATTTGAGTGTTGAATTCTTTTGCAGACCTGGCTAAAAGTGTTACATTCGGCACTGGATGGAGGCCAAAGAGACAAAGGTAAGAAAACATCTGATTGGCAAATCACGGAGCATTTTCCTGTAATAATCAGGTAATTTTGTAAGTAACTCAAAGGTGATGTATGGAACTGAGCAGTTATTAACCCTGCATGCATTAGGGCAATCTTTAATACATCACTGAATATCTTGGCACTAAGAACTGAATTTCAGCAGCAATGGTGTGCTCCGTTTTAATTGCACTAAAATCCAAGGTCACCTGGATTTAAATGCTCAGAAACCGAGATCTGAAAATCATGTCTAATAAGTTGAGTTTGGCTTGTTTTCTTGTTAACAATACATGATCTGAACCAGTGATGAAAATGATTAGATTTAGTGATATAGTAACAAAATTAACCACTTCTTAACTGAGTAATAAGTGTTAGAGACATTAAAAAATCCCTAGAAACTGCCTCTTGATTACGTTAAATTCAGTATTGTCAACACAGATAGAATCTGGATAAAGGTATGAAAAACAGGGGAAGATGAGAGGCATCACCATGTGTTTTAAGGAATCAAGTGGTTCGCCAGCACAAGGCTGGCTGGTTTGTCTAACGCACTGGGGCACACTGGAAAAATTCACCAATGACCCAAAGTCGCAGATCCCAGGTTGCTTAAGGGTTATAGAAGTCTCAGAACACTTAAAGGTTTTATTGTTTTCAGTTTTGCTATAATATCTATCCCGAGCACAACCATCACATGACCTTCTAATGGGGCAAAGGATAGCAGACTACAGGGAATTCTATCATTAAAATCAACTTTTTAGATAAAAGAAAGAAAAATAAACATCAGGAAGAATATGGCATACATCAAAGAATCTCTCAAGTCACAACATTTTTTGGAGTGACACCTTCTGGCACAAAGTTAACCCTTGGAAGAATGGAGTCGATCAATGGATTATTTTATTTTGTGCTTCTTCTGGAGGTGGCTTTATTTTCTAACATGCAGCATTATATAAAGACATTCAAGGGTGAAAGCATTAAGAAAACAGATCTGGAGAAGACCTACCCCTAGATGTGGTCTCTGGAACTGACAGCCCTCTGTCAGCTCCATCCCCTTGGTGGCAGTGCTCAGGAAAATGCCCAACCCATCCACTCGGGTACTTCTTCCCCCAGAAAATAAGCTCATGAGCTGCTCTATAGCCATGGTGTATAGCCCTGGCATTTCCTCAAGCATGACAGGTTCATAGTTTAATCTGTATCAATCCCAAGATGAACACATCCAAGAGGTAGAGATAATTGTGGATAATCTTTCCTGGCTCTGCACAGTGCATACAGGAGGTAAATAAGCCATACCATCCATAAAGGTGAAACAGAAAGCCCCACTGGTGAACAGGCCCTGCTCTTGGACCCGTGTGAAGGACAGTGAGACCCTGACCGTCTCTCCTGCATCCCGCTCTCCAAAGAACCGTGGATTGCAACTGTACCTGGTCCTAGCTCAGCTCTGTGAGGTGAGGGAAGACTTCTTGTTCACCTCGTCCCGATCTGCAAGGAACGACCAACAACCCCGCCTCTACAACGAAACAAAAATACTTGTCCAAACGATTTTTACCTTCCCTCTTCAGCAGGGAATTGTATGTAGCTGTCACACCTAATTTTGTAGAAGTTCTCTTTGGCCATGAAGCTTGGAAGCCTTCTACCCCGGTCATCCACGAGGAAATCCAGCCAGCACTTACAGACACCTCTATGTGATGGGACACCATAGGAATGGCAGCCTGATTCCCCTATTCATCTCAGGGTATCACTAATTTTTACTACAGCTCTTGAAGATCTTATTAACAGCGAACACGACTAAACTGCACTGTCCTTCTGTAGATTAATGTTTAATAAAGTTACAACCTGTGTCTATTTACCATAAACCCATCTCTCCTGTATGAAAGCTTAGTGGGCCAGCAGTGAATAGTTTTAATACTGTGTTATTTTCCCATGATTTCCGTTTCAGTCATTGCAGTGTAGAATTGGCTCTCATTATTCAAATTGCCATTGATGCTTAGGCTGAGACTAAATAGACGCCTTTTTTCTCTTTCAACCTATGGCTTTTCTGAAGGAATTGACTGTTAAAACATGATAGACATTTATTTAATTGCTTTCTGAGCAAATCCTAAGCCATACAACAGCATAGAGGTCAAGAAGAGAAAATCTCTGGGTTTTACTGACATTTTGGAACGCTATCATTAGACGAGACCTTGAGTCATCTGCATGGTAATTAATGGTTGTCCTGCTTTCATGTATAATGACCCATTTCTTATAGAAGAGCTAATATCTATAAATTTTTCATTTTCTGCCTAGAGATTTCAATAAAAACTCAAGAGATTTGAATTCAGTGTGTTTCATATATCAAATTATTATTGTAAAGATTTTTTTCAGCTGCTTAAAAATGGTCATAGGCAGAGAATGTACTGCCTCTTTTTTACCTCTCTCAAAAATCAGGTTCTGCTGGATGAGAGATTCTGTTTAGTATATAAAGGCTTCTTAGTTTTGTCATGTTTTTAGCTCTGCTCATTATTAGATGAACAACCCAGAAATCTGTAGCATGAAACATAAAAAATAATTCCATCTTGTCTGAGCCAGTGTTACACCAGGAGATAAGAGCCCATGTGCATGTGTTACATATATCATCCCAGCTGTCAGAGGAGGGCTCTCATGTTTAAGTGATTTAAGATTATGGATCAGAGGCCACTTGCTTCCCCTTAAGTAATAATAATAAATACGCTAATGCTTTTAGTGTCATTGTTAATTCCTTATTAGCGAACACTCAGAGACAGGCTGAAGCGCTGTGGTTTGAGGACAGGATTTGAAGATGAGCCATTCCCAAGGAGAACAGGGAAGCCAAAATTGTGTGCTTAAGGCACCGTCACTTCAGTGTGGGAGAACAAGTCCTCTTCCACATACAAGGACAACAGACTGGGGCTTTAAAACAAAGTTCTGTTCGGGACAGCTTGCTCTCACAAGCAGCAAGGACTAGATCTTCATTAAACTTCCTCCATGCTAACTTCCACTTTGCCTTCAGTTCCCATCTCATCCTTACCAGTTTTAGCCAAGATCTTCTTTGGAACTACACACTGAATATGTCATTCAAGAATAGATATTTGAGCTCTGATGCAACAAATCTACACATATTAAGTGGTAGTAATATTCCAATCAAGTTATTAACTTATATTTTAATTTCAAGCATATGAATTTAAAATCTTCAGTTATCAAAGAAACACATGCACATATGTTTATTTTTACTCCATCAAATTGCTAGGATTGTTCATCACCATAGGAACCTACTGTAACACTCATATAAGAAATTTCATTCTTTGTTAGTACATTAACCTTCTTGTTCTTTGAATTTGGATTTCAAAACAAAGCCATTTCAACATGCTGAGTGACTGAATGAATTGTAGTATAAATTTGTGGCAAATGATGTTGCAAAACACATTCCAGTGTGACAATACAGATATATTTGGAACAGTTTAGGATGTAATACTGTATGTTAGGCTGAAAAACATCCTTGGATGATAGAAACTGTCTGAGCTGTCTGATGGAAACTGAAAAGTTGAGAAATTCCTCACTAATTATCATATGTCATGAACACACGTGTTTTGCAAGATAATAAGAAGCTTATTGAAAAGTTCATAAAAATTAAGGAGAATGGGAAATCATGTGATGCAAAGACATCCAGACAACAGACTGGTCAGAATCTCATTACTGGAGCTTTAAAAACTAGACTGGAAGAAACCCCTAAGGTCACGTCCAGGCTGTCAGACAAAGCAGTGCAGAGAAGCAATTCAAGACCTGGGGCAGTAATCCCCTATGCCAACCTATGCTGGAGCACTATCTGGATTTAGCAGGTCAGCTGCAGGTGCAATGCAGTCCCTTTAGCCCCACTGTGTCTACGGTAATAAATCTGAGTTGACTCTGTATACCTTGGAGGTCCCTACAGTGTGCTCCCATCCACTTGCTGCTCTCGGGTTAGTACAGATGGATTCCATTTAAATGCAAAGGGTCTTACGACAGGGCTTGAAGGGGTAATGAAGGAATTAATGCAAGAGAAACGATCCACTCTACATGACTAGTCTCTGGGACTGTACCACTGTTTCTATCATTTCTCAGCTGGGATTTACAACATTTTCTCATTTGTTTTGGTGAAGCACATTATAGCACCTTCCTGCGTGGAGATAAAGGTAGGAAGGCTGCCTGGCTACGACACAGCTTTTCACCCTTTCGCTAAAACAAATCCTGCCTTTGGCTAAGGGCCTGCAGCTGAAAGCAAACTGCCTGATCCTTACGCTCATACAGACCCAGGGATGCTCAGGGTGGGCACTACAGGCCACTGGTGCTGTTGCTTTTGCAGACTTGCAGGCTGTAAGGGATACAAAACACCAAAATATTCAACCCGGTGCTCAAGTTCTTACGTTTAGCTTGTCTCTGTTCTTCTGTAACATGGGCTTTTCTGGGAAGTTCGATTAGATGCAACTACTGATGTCCAGATGCAGAGGTTCCTGAAATCCTTCCACTGTTTTAAATAGGTTTTGGATCCAGGCCTAAGTTTAGGCAAGTCTTTACCAAGGGAAAATTGTTAAAAACCTAAGTCACAGATTTTACAGCCATATTAATTATCTAGCTAAGCAGCCACTACTATCTTACAGACCAAAGAACACTGCTTACCATGAGTCGACGATTATGGCTCTAACTGCATTTTTATAATCTATAAAACCGGACATGTGGAAACTATGGAAGGAAACGTCAGTAATTAAAGCATAGGTTCTCCTAATTAACTGCAAAGCATCATTAAAATCTAATGAAACTGTAGTGGAATAATACAGGATTCTGGCTTAACTGCAAGGAGATAAATGCAAACGTTGAATTTTCACATGGCTTTGAGTTTACACAATAGGACTGAATGCATTTAAAGTACTTTACAATATAAAAGCTCACTTTTAACACTGTATGAATCAGTATTGGGAAGTTAGGGTATTAGTGTATAAGAAGTTAACATACTAAAGAATGTGACACACTGAAGCACAAGAATCAAAGAAATCAAAATCCTTGTTACTTAAAATAGTTGTACTTGTGATGGTTAACTGAATTTCACAGCAGATGATTAATAAGATAACTGCTGTTGCATCAGCATAATGCAAGACTAAATTTTTCAGTGTAGCGACTTCATCTTGGCATATCTGAACAAGCTGCATCATCATTCCACATTGTGCAATAGATCCAACTGAAGCAAGAACTTCAAGCTCTGCAAGCACTAGACATTTTAAGATATTAATCTGCCATGACGCTTCCTTACCCTCCCTCGGACACTTGCCTTTTAAGTTCTTAGGAGGGAAATCTTCATGGAAACGGGAGCTTGAATGCCTAATTTCAGCTGATGTGTATCAGGTCCACGGAAGCCACAGGAGCATCGCCGATCTCCACTGACCAAAAATCTAGACCTGAAACTGTTATATCTTGCTTCCATTCAAAGTATTGCAGGTAGAAACCCTTCCATCTGACTTCAGCTCTCTAAAACATCCAAGGCTAGACAGACTCGCCGCACATATCGTGGAGAAAGAGAGGCCCTGACGACAATTCACCTGGTCTGTCCTGGCACACAATGAATCGCTCTCCGAAGATGACCTTCTCCTTTAATCAGCTTTTGAAGAAACCTAAATGACCAGTCCTTTCTGAGGGCTAAAGTCCTGTAGGACTTCCACCCTGCATGGCTGCCAGCAGTGCCACATTTTCTGTATCTCCCTACCAAAGGCCTTAAGTTCTAGCCGAGAGATTTTAGCTCAAGGAGATCAATCTCTACTGCCATTAAATCCTATACTAATTATGCTGATGGATATGTCGATGTCCTGGGCATCAGCAAAGGGTCCAAGCCAATCAAACTCATTTCATTGCAACTCACAGATGCCAATACTTTTCAGAATAATATTGATGTAGGTTAGACACCAAATTATGTTCTCGGACTAATTTGAAGACCAATTTCCCGTTGATTTCAATAGTTAAGTACATTAAAATTATTTAGTATTTAGGCAAAGTAAGACTGGAAAGCAGAAAACATTTACCATAATGAAAAATAAAGGCATATTTCCAAAGCAGCAAAACAGTCCTTTTTTAAAACAACCAGTTTTTGATCCAAACACATACACAATAATGGAGTAGCATGCAGTTAAGAATTTGTTAGTAAATGACATGCTGTTATACAGTCCTGTTTCTGAGAAAGTACACAATGGACACAAACTCTTGCTATCTAAATTGTTACCTCATGTACTCATACCTTCTCTGTGTCAATTCCTTTAGACATGGACCAGGTTGAGACAATATAATCCATGACTCTTTCACTAAGGCCTTTTGGGACTTGATATAATTTTAGGAAATCCCTCACATTGTTCAGCATCTCATGGTATCGGTTGGTGTTGGCATACATTTGCTGGAAAATGGTGGTGACGTTTCCAAAAATAGTTGCATAAAGAAGAGCTGAAAAAAACCAAAGGTAATCAAAAATAAATATGTACGCTCCCGTAAATGCTACTCGTAATTCAAGGATAACTTCAAAGAATTTTATGTATGGTTACAAATTACTGCAAATGCATAGGTGTAAAACCGAAAATTTATCTTTATGCACACACTAACACACACATACATGTATAGAGTTATTTATTGAATTTACCCGTACAGCTCATACAGCCACTCAGTCTGCATTAATTTACAAAATCAGTCATACAGATAATGCCTGCACATGGAGTTATTTAAAAACAGCTGGTGCATTTTAACTCTATACCCTATACTAATCCAAACTAATTTTCAAATGCAGCTTCAGCCTGCCAGTAAACCTTGAAGGCACTACCCAAAGAATCATGTGGATCTCCTGTAAGATCGGCTCAGCTATCATGTGCTATGAGTAGAGAATGGCCCCAGTTCCAAAGAAGAAATGAAATGGAGAAGAAAGGAACCTGGGAAGCCTGGCAAGGAGATATCTATACAAATCGGGTGCTGTGTCAATGCCCAAGGTGTGCACAAGAAAGATTCAGAGTGGCATTTCACAGTCCAGTTTCACAGCCAGCCCCAGCAGATGACTTGGGTATGTCATGTCAACTCTAGATGCCAGTCACTAACGATTCCAAAGAGAGAAAGATTGGATTAGCGAACAACAGAAAGTCCCAAGTTTAACTCATTGCTGAGGACATGTCACTAGGGCAGGAGGAGGACACGGTAGAGTAGGAAGCACTACCTCAAACCCACTCCTGGAGTTACCTTCTCTTCTGGTTTGATTCTCCCCTTTCCAAACATGCCACCATTACTGCCAAGCTCAGCCAGTTGAGTTGTGCAACACCAGAGAATGACATGTCATATTCGAGAAAATCACGTTTTAACTAAGCCTTTCCAACTGAAAAGGTACCAGTCTCAGTATACTATTACAAGTGTGATGCAGCGAACACTATTTGATGAAGAACAGTTAATTTCTGAAGCCTAAATTCAGCAAAGCATTTAAGCAAAAACTTAAATGCATGTCTTTGCTAGTGCTGTCTTGAATAGTGGTGGATTGAAAGATGCTCTTAAAGTCAAGCAAGTTTAAGGTGCCTTATTGAGTCACAATGTATTACCCTTGCAAGCAAGCCCACAATGACATTCTTCCATTAGGCATTACAGATTTTGCAGAAAAGAGAATTATTCTGATATCTCATAACACCAATGTGCAGCACTTTACTTCTGCTCTTGACATTATCAAATACACAGAAATGTGCCTGTCATTTTTAATAATCTTTGCTTGGAGGTACTTTATAGCAGAATGCAGCTATGCATTTCCATATTGCTTTTCCGAAAAACAACTGCAGCCTACAAATGGCAAGAAATAACCCACTGTGAAAGGACAAATGCCTTCCATCTTTCAGTGCTTAACGTCTTCCCTCTACACAACACATTTCTACTTCATTCTAGAAAACTCACTTTGTTTCACACTCATTTACTGTTGTTTATCACCCCTATTTGAGAGGTGGCATTTTTAAAGAAACATGATGATTTCCTAAAACTTGTCTAACAGAAAAATTGTACTTCCATTTCTCACAGTGCTTTTTACTATGTCCATGTAAAAATTAGATGCTGAAATTCATCAGAAATACGATGTTCATCGTTTCATCAAAGTCTTGGGATTTTTCATCTCAACACACACAATCATATCAAACAAGGTTACACAACGTGTAGCAAAGATGAACACGAGGTTTCAGTTTTAGAAAACACAGCAGATTAATACTCTATGTGATATTCAGAAATAAAGCTCTTTGCAAGGGTAGGTTTTTTCCCCTTGCTTTACTGATTGTTGTATCATATCTGCTAGCTACTGAAAGGTTTTCTATACCTCTGTATCCATTCAGATATATATTTCTTCACCAAAAGGGTTGTCAAGCATTGGAACAGGCTGCCCAGGGAAGTGGTGGAGTCACCATCCCTGGAGGTATTTAAAAGACGTGTAGACATGGCACTTAGGGACATGGTTTAGTGGTAGACTTGACAGTGTTAGGTTTACGGTTGGACTCGATCTTAAAGGTCTTTTCCAACCTAAATGATTCCATGATTCTATATCAACACTCAGAGTATAAGAGAATGTGGATTATAAAAAAGTCTAGACGGATGAATGCCACCTGACTTTTTTCTTTCTTTTTTTCAGCTTTCGCCACTCTTTCGGACTTTTGTAGTAGGACAAACATGACGAAATGTCGCTTCTAAGTGCAACATCCTTCTGAAGAACAGTTGCTGATTTATCATGAACTCAGCTCATCAGATATGTGAGTGCAGAATATCTCTTGTCTTGCCCCCTGATGTCAGATGCATCTGAAAATGACTGTGACTACAAATGTAAAGAGAAGTCAAAACTGTCCCCACAGCCCTGCCTTTCTGCATGAGTAAAATTTATGCAAGCCTGTAACTACAGCTAGACTGCATATGCAGTTACAATGCATACAACTCAACTGGCCATGCAAACCTACACAGAAGACACGGGCTGATTGAAAATGTGATACAGTGCCCTGTAAGGTTGGGAAAAAAGAGATTCAACTCTGACACCTGCTGGGTTGGAAACAGCTAAGAATGCCTTGGTGAAAATAGCTTGTCTGAAGCAACTGGCACATATTACCTCCTCTGCAAAAAAACCCGACTCTTTGGCAGAGATAATTTGTAGAAAATATACAGCCAGAAGAGAAATTCTAGTTCTGTCTCTCTTAATATAGGGTCCTGGAAAGTTGTACTTAAAAAGAATATGTTTGTTCAAGAAATTAAGGATAGAATAAATCATTGGATCAAGCCTGCAGAATTGCTGGAAGCATTGCCCAGCAGTACCTCACTAAGCCAGAATTCACGAGCCTACGCACGGTAGAGTCTGCACAGACAAATCGGCATTATCCCTCTGTTGGAAATCGAAGCCTTCCTTTGCCTCCTATTGGAAATGGTAAAGACACATGGTGGAGTTCATCTAAATATTCCACTTTTCTTACAGGCTACTGCATGGGGGTCCTTTGGCAAACGTTTAAAAGGAACCTACTTAGATCTTTACAGCTTTGAAGCTTGCCTCAAAGACTCTCCTCACTTGTGGTGCTTCCCTACGCCAACACTGGTAGCTGCTGGGACTGGTTTGCTGTTTTTTGAGGGAGAGCACATTTTTCATAATTTGGCATGGAAAATCCACCTCTGTCTGCAAATCAGCTCCCATCTCTGTTCTCTATATGATACCTAGAAAAGGGAGTAATTTAAAAAAAGCTGATATTTATTGTTTTGCGGGTCTTGGTATGCAACAGAACAAGTTTGTGCTGATAAGGAAATAATAAATATGTAAATAAAATCATTTGCATTGCATTTGTTACACCTGTTGTGACACTCCTCTACAGGGAAAGGGTCCTCTGCTTGGGAAGGTCTACTGAGAAGAGGCTAGTCCACCTTGAAAATACAAGTTACCTGCCTTTGCTCTTCCCCACCCAACTCTAGGCTGGGGTAATTGCATTAGCTGCAAACACGGCAGAGATGGGACAGAACAGAGAGGGGAACTGGATCAGCTCCTCAGTTGGCAGAGGTGTTTCAGCTCAGGGAGCCGACAACCTCTGGAGCCCGCCGGATCCCCTATGCACGGATGCAGGCGTGCAGGCACGCGCACACAGGTGGACACACTGGCAAGCATCTAACGCTGCTCTTGCCTGTCTCACCCTTTAAAGGTTTAAGACTTTCCATGAATGACCCTTAGTGCCTGTAATTAGCAAACAAAGGTTTCTCAGAGCATCCCTATTTAATGAGCAAACGTTGACGTGCCAAGTGTGAACCTTACCCCTCACCTTTAAAAAACCAAAGGCAGAGGAGCGCTACCGAAGGCCTTTCACTTTTGCTGTATTTTAATTATTTTTGGCAAGGGGAACTGGCAATAAAGATCATTTGCAAAAGGTTCTGAAGGAAATAAAACACTGTGCCTCTCTTGACAGTAAGAGGATTTAAACAATCTCTACAGAAATCTCTGAAGTTATACATACACATCAACAGTTTTAATTTAGTTAATCCGTTTACAAGAAACGGGAGAGATGATGCTACAGAGGATGAAGGTGAAATTACTTTACCCAATTTCTTGAAATGACTAGTTAGGTCAAACTGCGTTTGTTCACCTTCTCTTTAATGCCTCGCATTTCTCCAGACGTTTCCTGTTATGTTTCTACAGTCATGCAACACCCATTTACTTAATTGTCCTGTGTGTGTAAATCTGGAACAGTCTTCACTAGATTTCATAGAGATCAATTTGATATAATGATGCAGAAATATTTTTTCTCAGTCCTAAATGTGAGGTAGGTGGTTCAACTGTATTTTTCATTTCTATTTTTACTCTTCAGTGTTGAAAAATCTCCCCTAAATTATATACAAGGATTTAAGTGCTACATATTTTTATATATAAAATGTGTTACTATATTTGTACATACATAAAACAGTTTTGAATGATTTAGCAATAGTGTTACACAAATCTTTATGCCTGTTTAAAAACAAGGAACTTTCTAAAAAAAAAAAAGACTCAGAGTTACCTAAATTATCGCAAAGCATTTCAGCTCTCTTATTATCCTGACTGTATGCTAAATAAGTCCAGATAGAAATATCTGCCTTTAAGAACTGAAGGCTTGACTGAGAGATCTAATTTTCCTTATGGTCTGTTCTATGCTAGAGTATTATTAATCTAAGCATATACAATATACCTTTAAACTGTAATTGTAAAGAAGAAGATGATGCCTTGATCCTGGAAGAATATAGATATTCATTTTTGCATGCTGAGGCTAGCTGCAACTTCTTCAGTGAATTTTTGGAATTACGTATTCCTGTAAGCTTATTAGATTAATATTATCATAGCTGTATCGTTCATGAGAGATTCGATACAAACCCCAATATATAGATAGTAAATATAATTAGATATAAGCCCAGTACCCAAATATCTGCTTTATTATTTTCAAAGCAGAGCAGTTTTCTGTTATTCCCTTCCACCTCACCTTAATACACCTGATTACATTGCAAAACGTTTGCAGGCGCTATTGGGTGTGACACCTTTCAGCCCAGCGCAGCGTCCATCTCCTAAATTCAACAGCCTCACTGAGATGCAGCAGCAGCAGCAGCAGCAGGCTGCCGCCGCCACAATGAACAGCCTTCTTCAAATCCATCAACGTTATTCAACAAAGCGTATTACTTGGAAGAAAATAATCCTTCTAAGCCCCCTCCCTTATCATCGTCTTACAGCACTTTTTTGGTGCCTGCCCCGTCCTGCCCCGCAGCCTCAGCCTCCCACCTCCACCCCGCAGCGACGCTCCTGCCTGCCAGCCGTGCCAGTGAAAGCACCAACACAACCCTGCGGTTTTACAGGTCTTCAAAAGGCCGATTTTAATTTTGAATCCTTGGCCCCAATAAAGATTGTGCTGTTAAAATACACTTCCCCATTCCAACAACGCTGATGCCAGTTTTACAGCAGTGTTCAGTCAGTGCCCTAAATAAATATAATTACTCTCCATTTACAGGGAGGGGATATCAACAGCAGAGCTTTCACATTTTACTTACAAAAGTACCCAAAGTAAAAAAAAAAATCTCTTTCCTCCAATTACACTTGCAGCCATATCACTGTACTATCCCATGCCACAAAATTCAATATATTTACCCTCCCATAAGCCCCAACAATGCATTGTTACACCACTTTGCAGAAGATAATGGGCAAAGGTCTGGATTCAGCAGTGAACTTCAGCTCTGAACTTCTCACCAACATCATTCGACCGCTGAAATCAGGGGGGAGTTGGACATAACTGTGTCTAGGTGAATGCACACCATGGCCAGCTTGAATCCACCATCCCCATGGCCTATATGCTTTACATACAGTGCCTGCATCCAGACGTATGTCCCGTATTGCCAACACAGGGAGGTGGTGGCCCTCCATGCATTCCTATATCCCATGCTGCAGTCACATACGATGCACAGCTCCTCCATGGGCCCAGCTGACATTCAGCCCTGTTTTCCTGACCCAACACCTTCTTAATACTATAGTAATTCAAACTCTCAATTAAGAGGATAATGATAATAATGATAAATCTGTAAAATCCCTGTTCACGTTGATGGGATATTTGTTTGATGAGAACTAAATAATTATGTAATTAAGAGGATCATCAGTAGTAAACTGTGGGAACTCACACTTGCTGTTCTTCCCTGTAGAGGGGCCAGTGCCTGCACAGCAGAGT
The DNA here is from genome assembly GCF_035582795.1 of Mycteria americana. Lineage (NCBI taxonomy): Eukaryota > Metazoa > Chordata > Aves > Ciconiiformes > Ciconiidae > Mycteria > Mycteria americana. The sequence goes on along the minus strand of NC_134369.1, from coordinate 66,535,318 downwards.
GGAACAGCTGCTTTGGAGGCAGTTAGGCATTTTGCATACTTTATGCAAAAATCCTTATAAAAATAAGGGCTTTCAACTGCACTTGTACAGTCACTAATTTTTAAATGGTGAAACTGGGAGCTTTTTTTTTAGAAGAGCACTTAGCTAACGGAAAATATTTACTCTAAAGCTCCAATGCCTCTCCACCATGCAAATGCGATGAGCTGACTAGCTATGTTTTTGCACACAGATGCAATCCAAGACTGGACAAATTGGTACTGCAGAACACAGTACCATGCTTTACTGAGAGTGTCTTAAATTAAGGCTACCGTTGCCCATAGTTATCAGTGGTTTTGGCTTCCAGCCCTGAGGAAGCGGCGGACGTGCTGAAGACATTGCCCCCCCCCGAGGATGAGGGGCCAAGGGCTGCCTGGGTCTGACGACGCAGATGCTAAGCAGCTTGAAATCACAGTTCACGCACAACGTCTTCCCTGCTCAACATCCCCTACCACAGCCACCCCGTGTTATTAGATTACTTGGTTCATTCACCTGAGAAATGGTGCTAGCCATCAGAAATACAGCCCTGCACAGGTTCAGTGGACTCCTCTTGGCATTTGGGTGCAGTTTCCTGCATTTCCTTTCATCTGGAAAGCTTTACGTGTTTTGGGTCTGCTAGGGTCTGTTTCTCCCTCATCATGTTGTTCAAGAGCGTTAAGCATCATATGGGAAGGCACAGCCTGAAAAATGGCTGCAATTACACCATAACAGGCAGCAGGGCAAATGGCATTACCCTAGGTTAAACGAGTGGCAAAACCTCACTTTGCCTGAAAAATCTATTATCTTGTAGCCGAGGGGCCTTAATTCTGGAAACTTTTTCCCTAAGAGCTCTGGAGTAAAAGGCTGAGAGTTAGGGCCTTTTCTACATATTTCATACGCAGTGGAAGTTGGGTCTAATGGGTCACAGCTTTTGGTGGTGATAATTGGGGAAGGAATATTTAATTTTCCATTTATAAGAAGGGCATGACATAAACACAGAGAATAATTAACCAGTGAAACGAGCTAAACCACTTCTTACACTAATGCTTCATCATTCCTGTTTCTTCCCAAAATCCACCACCTCCTTACCAAACGGCACATCTAGCATTTCACAGGCTGCATAAAGCCCTGTGCAATGGTAAACGTTAATTACAACGCAATCACTTCCCTAAAGGAATTACAGCGGGTGCAGAAGGAAAAGTAGAGGCAGAAGATGAGCAAAATTCATGAGAATTATGTTCACCATGAATGCCAGCAACCCCGTGCCCCTAACACTTTGCTCCATCCCTTATTTATCATTTTCTCCATTCTGAATATCATCTTTAACATTGCCTCACTTCCATGCAGATCTCTCCAGTATTTCAAAAAAAGCTGAATTGTGTCTGTCAAACAATCACCTACCCATCACATAAATCTTTCTCTTTCCTTTCTCCATCAAAGAAAGAAAGAAAGAAGCTGCTTTCCCAGAGTGCTATCTTTCGTGTTATTGCTGGCTGGCGCTGACACCTGTGGATCAAAACCATCCCATGTGCCTTCCTCTGTGTGCCTCACCGCGTCAAAACTGTCACCAGTAACAAGCACAGGCGGCAAAGGGTCTCCAGCACTATTGAACGGAAGCTCAGGAACCAAAGGGATCATCTCTAGAAAAAACTTCTTTGAGCAAAGTTGGCAGCTGTCAGTATTATCATGTGAAACAACCTGACAGCTTGTTGCTGGGTTTGAGCTGCAAGGTTTTTTTCTGTTGTTGATTTTTTTTTTTTCTTTAATATTTTTAAGGGAATTTTTTAGTGGGACACCAAGTCCTTGTCACATTAAGATGAACCCAGGATAGCAATGTTGCTGGAGGCAGGATGCCAGAACATCACTTGCACACTGAGGAACACCACCTAAATTGCCTGCCTTCTTAAAATATAATAGGAAATTTGTAAACACACCTTCAAAGTACTGGACCGTACTAGATGTTTCCAGCTCTCTGCTCCTAGGTTCTTCTTTTCTGCATATGCCAATGTAAAAGTTTGTACTGTATAAATCTGCATGTTGGTGTGTTTTAGATACTCACAGATACACATATTTACACGTGTATGTACACACAGATACACCTGTATGTAATGTAAAGGTGAACATAACAATATGAATGGGCTCAGACGTTTCTGCAGCTGCTAATTTTCCTTTCACTCTTCTAATTTGCTCATTCTTTCTACTTCTTTCAAATCTAACTTTGCTTATTCATTTAATTAAACGTTCAATTTTATCTCAGCACAATTAATAGGAACGGCTTTGGGACAATTAGACAAATGATTCCAGCTATAAAACACAGGGCACGCACAGCCTTGAGAGGTGCGGTAAACACACCTGCTAGCATAACATGGTATAAGTGCATGCTTATACCATATCTACCCGAAAATATTAATGAGACAGAGTGCAGGTAAAGCAATGCTGCTTCTATTCGGTAGCTCCTTCTTTCTGTATTTTAATTCATCAGCCTGAACTCTGTGTGAGGATAGATTTTTGTATGCAATTATAGGGTATTTTTAGGGACAAAATAAAGTGCTTAACTGTTAATACTAAAACTGTCATATTTGAAGATGATGTTTGCATCCTATTATTTTCAGAATAATTCTGCTTTGTAAAATGACCACAGAACTGGCTTCATTGAACTGAACATAATGTTTCTTACTCATCTAAGTCATCTGCAGAAGCACCTTCCCTCTAATTCTCAGTCCTGCAAATTCAGCATCTCTGGACAGAGCTGAGCAAAATTTTGTATCCAGAATTTTCTATGTGATGCTGATAGTCTATCTCAAATTAAATTTGCCTTCCCTGAAATGTTTGCACTAAAACCAAGCAGAAAAAAAAATAGATTTCCACAAAAAGTTGAAACAATTCACCTCCAGATTTTATAAAGCTAAAATAATTCATAGCAAAACATTTTTCCTCCAGTCTTTTGACTTTAAACCTTTGAAACCCGAACAACAGAAGAAAATCCCATTTTGATGAAAAATAAAGTCTTAACAGACCAAGGAAAAATGGAACGTTCATTATCTTCACGCACCCCCCAAATTTATATTATAACGGAGTATTTTCCACAAAACTCAAACCGTGAGTTCCCAGTGCAATCAGGGCCAACACGAACCCCTTTTTGCCTGATGTGTTAGCACCAGGTTCCCACTTTATCAAAGCATCTGAGCCCACGACTGGCGTGAAGCCTGCTCCCCGCTCCCACTAAAGGCAACGCCTGGGCAGACTGCTGCTCGGGGCTGGACCTCAGCACCTCTCCTGTTTTGCTGGAATAATGTTGATTTTGTCTAAAAAATTTCACGCTAATATTTTCAGCCTTCCAAGGTGAATTAACTTTACCCTGATTATCCACTTTGGGGACCTGTCCTTCATTGCAGTATTGATTTAGCTGTGGCAGACGCGGAGCTGTCACTGAGCCTGACAGCTTCCTCAGAGCTTCCTCGGCGGTTGTCTTGTAAAACAGTCAATAGCCAAGTGAAACCGAACTGCAAAAACGAGCACGTTCCCCACTTTTATACTCTGTGAAATCACACGTGCCACTCTGTGCTGCGTCCTTCCGGGAGGAGGGGGGAGGAAAAAAGTTGGCCTCTTAATTTAGCATTCAGCGTTACCAATACCTTTATGTATTCAGACTATCTCCACCGCCACCAGCCCTGACACATCGGTGGAACCACGTTTCAGTCACAGGTCACTTTGGTGTCACTCACCGCTACTCCAAAGCCAGTCCTCACCAGGGGAGAAGGGTCTTTGGGAAGGTATTCGTGTGAATGCACTTGGCGAGAGGGTTTCATCTCCTACACAATGTCGATTTGAATCCTAGTATATTTGGGTAGATTTTATGGCATTTGAGAGAACACAGCTCCTAGGAAGATGCTCTCCATATTCACGTTTGCAAGTGCCACAAACTGTTCTGCTGAAGAGCAATGGCATGGCAAAATGGCAGGCAACACCCCAAATATATTTCTGCATTTTCTATCAGAGGAGCACAAAGCCAGAGAGTTAATATATATGCTGAACTGGAGTTCAAAGGTTACAAACAGATGAACCAAGAGCTGTCTAAATACTACATCAAGCACATTAACTCCACCTCTTTCCACCAGTCCCACAGCTCTCCACCACTCCCTTCCCCGTAACACCAAGCATAATGACACTGCTGGCAATATTACTAGCCGCTGATGCCGCCCTGGTAGAAGGGGTTTGAGAATACTCAAGGTTGCAGATATTGGCAAACTAAGACAAACCAACCAAGCCTGGCATTTCATTTCAGCCTCTGCACATGTATTGCTGAACTCTCCATGACGACTTGAGACTGGAAAAGTGTCTTTATTTCCTGGCAGCAGCTCCTGGAGCTCTCCTCTTCCCTGTCCAACTCCTCCTGATCAGCACTTGTTTCTATCTGATTACCTCTCTGTTTTCTTGCTCACTATTGCAGGAAGGAGATGCTGGAATTAGATTTGCTGCATTTCCATTCCTACATTAACACTAATTTCACTGAAGTCAATGAAATTACACTGACGTCTGGAGAGTATCTGAGGAGAATAATTGAGTGTATTTTATCACTTTCCTTTGACTTTTTTGTGGTTGTTTCAAAGCGTTTTTAAATGTCCTGTTTCACTAAAATCCATTTATTCCGCTCTTGGATGCTGCAATGAAGTTACTCTCTTCGGGACGATGGTGTTCTTGCTGTAAAGCTCCAGATGCCGTCTGGAAGATGCTTGAGATGCGTATGGCCCCCGAGATGCGTACAGCGACAGAAGTGACACACAGCATCACACCAAGTGCCCATCTAAGCCAAAATCCTTCCTCTGTCTGCAGCCCCTTCCAGATACTTATGATGAGAGTACAAGAAAGAGGGTGCACAGAGCACCTCCTGCCCTGGGCTACTCCTTCCAGATTTCCACGAACCCAGAGCCCAGAAGCTTTCTAAACTGCCCACTGCATGCAGACCTTGGTATCAGCCACCGACCAGACATCTCCACCAAGAATATCTAATTCCTCTCCATAAATCCACTTCTACTTTTTTCCCACCAAAACATTATGTGGCAAAGTATTTTAGCGTGCTATTCTGCAAGCCTGGCTGTCCCAGCCTTCACATTGGCCACCCCAGCTCCCCTTGCAAGTAAGCGAGTAATTGCTCCTCTTCACCTCCTGCACACCACTCTTGAGTTTTGTAAGCCTTCCTCCACTGCGTTTTCGTGGTCGTGAAGAGCCCTCATCTCTTTGATCTCTCCTTCTGAGAAAGTCATTCCATGCTTCATTCTCATCACCTTTTAGACACCCCTTTTAATCTTACAAAATCTTGTTGTAGAACAGTGCAGTGTGGTGCAACGACATTCATTTCAATTACTTGCCTAGAAATCCTATTTGCCTTTTTTTGACTGGTACTGAATAATTGCACTGATATTTTCCAGGAACTACCTGCAATAACAGTCAGATGTCTTTCCTGAGTGGTAACTGCTAATTTAGAAACCATTATTGTATAGGTATAGCTAGCTATTTTTTGCCTACGTGTATTAATTTGCATGCGCTGACACTGAATTTCATCTGTCTTTTTCACAATCGCTTCTGTGGTGGGATTGATATAGCAAACCAGAAACCCTAATTTCAGTGTTAAGCAGAAAAAAGACCTGCAGCACAAGGGAGAAAGGCTGCACTTAGATACAGTTACAAGGGAAAGAATAAAAAAAAATCTGGGCAAAACTGAATTGTTTCTTAATTTTTTTAGGTTTATACTGGTATCATGGCTTAGGTCCCAATAATGGGGAAGATTTTATCATCTTTCTACTACAAGCAGGATTGACTATTTCCCAGAGCAGGGCAAATGCAGGCGAAGCTGTTCTTTCTTGGATTTTATCCAAGAGTGACTAAGAAAACCCTAAAAGTCCACTGAAAGTAAATGAGAGATTTGACAGAATAAAAATGTCAAGACGTGACCCAACACTTATAACAGTTATGGGATGTCTCTTGAACATTAACTATTTAGCAGCAAGTGTAAGCATTAATTTCTAAAATACATGTTTAACCCGCCGGTTTGGCAGTCCCAGTGTCACACCACTGCGTGTGCCATTAACGACGCTGAACAGCCATCGCCTTTATTCCAGTAACAGTGAGATCAGCTACCGACGCAATAGGTTGATTTAAGCGACCTTGACGCCTTCGATGTTTTTGTTCATATGCTGATAGCTGAAGGAATTACCGCAGGGTCTCTCCCCTCATTTATTTTGCCGATACATGAAGCATCCTCAGCTGCTTCTCAGCTGTTACGAGGCGCTAATAGCAGGGCATGTATGTCATTAATTTCCTTTGTTAGGGGCAATGACATCTGAAATTATACACCGAATAGGGACTGTACGTGGAATGGGGAGTTGGGCAGTATTTTCAGGTGTTTTGGTCCCTCTGCATTAATGACCTAACCCAGCTAGTGCTACTAATACCTGCAGGTATCATTCACGTTCAGTTGTTCCTACCACTGACTACTTCTGTGAGTAAGAAGCTGCTGTAAGCCTTGCCGGATGAAGTCTTCAAACCCCATGAAAATGAAATTCAACAACCCATTTATTAGCACATCTTTTCAGGCCTTCCAGCTAGCTTGTTCCCAAGCCTCTGCAGTATGGTACATTAATTTTATACTGAACTATTAATTGTAGTTGACTTTGCAAAGCTGTTTTCTTTACATTTTTTATTCAGTTTTGCAAACCCAATCCCAACGGAGTTCATTTTATTCCCCGCAGTTTGTTTGATCAAATTGCAAATATTTCCTTTAATCTTTTTAGGCATTCAGATTTATTATCTATGGAGCAGAGCCTCGACATCTCCTTTACTGATGGTTTAGGAGAAACAATCTTTCACATATTTCTCATTTTATGCAAGTGTTTATTCCTGCAAGTACATATTAGTAAGTATAACATTAAAACACATTTACCTAACCTAAATAAAACCACTTTGAACCAAATTTGCAAGCTAACCTGCTTTGGTTCTTAATGATATTAATCTGAACTCCTTTTTCCCAGAGGCTGTGATCCATAATTCACTGAGGTCAACGGAAAGTAGCTGCTGATGTTAGTGAGTTTTAGGGCTGGCAATAAACAGGTATGTTCATCTTTTCCTTTGAGAATCTGTATGGGAAATTTCCCAAAGGCAGGGCAAAAGGCATTCGGGAAACTATTTTAATTTTCTTCATGTCTATTCATAGTAAGAAATAATAATAATAATAATAATAATAATAATAATAATAATAATAATAATAATAATAGCAACAACAACATCACAGCCACCCTATATTTGACATTTATACATACATTTTACAAAGAAAGAGAAATTATTCAATTTTGTTCCATACCTGTCATTTACTTCAATTGTCCCTGTTCTATTTTCCATTGGAAAATCCAGAACGAAATATTTTATAAAACTGGGACATTTACTGTTTTTAAAAATTATTATTCCCCATTTTGTTATTTAGCCACTTTTTTCCTAGTGAGATAGGGTAAAGTTTAGCAAAAAAATGAGAGAAAGTAACACCTGTGGGTCGTCTTAATCTGAATTTGTAGTTGTAGAAGATCTTCTGAAGTGAAAGTAGAAACCCAATGGCTTATTTTTTTACTATGTTCTACTTTTTCCACCATCAAAGTGAAAAGTTTTTTAAAAACAAAATAACATTTCCCCTCATTTCTTAAAACCTTTCCGTCAGAAAACAAAAGGGAGGATTTTTCTCCAGCTTCTTTCTAGCGCAAAAAAATCTGAAAAGCATAGTAAGACAATGAGCAAGAGAGAACTTTTTTGTTATCTTGAAAACAGGGACATACTAGTTGCGAAGTAAAAAATAGAAATCTTGTGTATATTAATTCTTTTCTTCAAAATATGTCGTTTTCAATAAAAATACATTTTCAACAAAACTAAGGGTTTGTCTAAATACTTTCCATATTATCTGAATAAGTTTCTACCACAAGTTTTTTTTTTACTATCTCATTAATTACCTCCATTTCTTCCTCTTCTCCATGTCTCCTTTCAGCCTCTGCTGAAGTCTTCTGAAAGCAATATAGCATATTTTTTATTTTGTTTAGAAGCTGAGCTGCCTCCCACCTAACATCACTCTAAGCTGTTTCTTCATTTTACTCAATGCTGTTCCTAATTATTTAACCTAATTGATAAGACGCCTCCTCTGGGAAGAGCTGGTTGCCATGACACTGTAAGAAATGACTCCCTATTTCTCCATCCCTGGATCTTTCTGAAGAATTTATACAGAACATCTTGCTTTCACCAACTCCCCAGCTTCGCACACATCCATAAAAAATAATTAACGATCTAAGCCTTGCAGACAGGTTCCATCGGAATCAGAGGGCTAAAAATGTTTGGGTTTTTTTTTTTTTTTTTAATAAAGTTTTCTCCTTCTGCTAATCCTGGCCAAGATTGCACGGCTTCAGCGCTCTGCCGTAGCACTGCGCGCTCCGTCACGTGAAGCGCCGTTACTCCAGCTGCCAAATGGAGGGCTCTCATCACAGGGGAAATTCTGCCGAAGTAACCGTAATTAACAGCCCCGTCAGCTTCTGCCCTGTGGCTGCTACTGGAGTTACTAGGGACACCAAGGACTCAGGGCTGCTTAAGGACGAAGCTCTGCCGGGTTTCTCTAACCTGCCCCCCGCACGGAGCTCCACAACTTGGCTTTGGTCTAAGACACAGAACATGTGGCATCACCCACAGAGCGTCCGGGGGTCTTAGCCCAGCTGCTACAACACCGACGCAGACAACTCGCACACTCCCCCCACCTCCATGTTTCTCCTCAAATTCAGACAGAAGAGAGGCAGAGAACGCACCTTTCTGCATTTGCCAGCACCTTCCACGTGCCACCACCATCACACGTCCAGCGGAGCAAGATGGGCTGCTCCCATGGCACAACAGCTACAACTGCCCAAACGCTGGCCCCAACTCATCCCCTATCTCTGTCTACACCTGCGCTAGAACATAGGAGTCTGGGCACTGCAAGGCAGAGGCACTCTTCCTCCATGGGCTTCCAGACAGCAAAGCACAAGGAATCAACGCAACAGCAATGATTAACCTAACAGACAACTTCCTCCCTAGTGATACGTTTTGAAGGCACCCGTGAAGAACAGAAGTTTCCAGGTCTCTTTCTAGTATCTTTGTGACCACGGGTAAACCTCCTCCTTCAAAACAAAAAGGGACAACGTGGAATGTGGTACTTGAAAATTTAACAAGTGGCTGCTAAAGGTAGAGGTACAATGGGCTGCTCAGAGGTAGGAGCACCCTGACAGTGGAGGGCTTCCGATAGATTGGCAAGGCAAAGGGTCTTGGAAGTAAAGGCAAATAGGCTATGCTTGATGTGACAAACCAAATGCACCCAGTGGAAAGCAACAAGCCGCGAGGTGGCACAGGCACAATACCCTCAGCATAATGCAGCTCATACAGGTATGACTTTGGTGGGAGCCAAGCTGGGTCACAGCTGGGTGCTTTTGCAAAGCCCCCCCACCACTCACATCAATAAAAAGTGCTGTGCTCAAAAACATGGAGGAAAGAAGACACAGTTTAAGGTAAATTGGTGTCTAAGAAGCTGGAGCCTAACCCTAAAGTTTCAGGCAACCTTCTAATTACAGTAATACGATTTGAGACAGCGAATTTCAGAACAGGTGGTAATGGCCTGAGATATTGTAAGGGCCCTGCAACTCTCTAAGAGCCTTACAGTTGCAGAAAAAGGAGCGCATTGAGGGAACCTCGGGCAAAGAGCCGGGACGCAGTAAGGAGCTCCAGAGGAAGCTGAGATCCCTCTCAGGAGAGCCGTCCTTGCTAGAAGTCCCCACTCACCTTTGGCAACCCCAACCCCTCTTGCCTGGCCCCTAAGTCACGCCAAACCTCAATGCCAATCTCCTTGCCACCTCCCCTGCCTCATGGCCCAGACCTTTCCAGTCAGGACATTCGTTTGAAAACATGAAGTGAAGCCAAAGCACGTTAAGTGTACACCAAGCAGCATTAACAGCTCGGTCTCTACAGTCCATTTTGGACTGGTTTTAGACAGAGATCACACTGCTTATGTTGCAGTACTCTGGACAATTACGTACAATTTAGAGGACCACAGTTCGTACCTAAGGCAGTCTGAAATAGAGAGCATGGACAATCCTCATAGTGTATTTGTCCTTGTGAAAGTTGCCAGTGAAACAGAATATTAGCTATAGCCGTTATTTTTATTTATACACACCACCAGTGCTCTGGTTCTGCTTTTCAAAACTGTGTACTCAATATTGCAGAACTGATACAGATTGGGAATAGCCAAGCTTTTTACGGTACGGAAATATTCATCTATTTTCATTTTTACATTATTAATAAACTTGCTGAGTAAAACCTGCTTTTATTGTTGTTGATGATGATTCATCCACAAGGCTAGGATAAGAATTGAGGCACAAGCCAACAAAATCTTAACTAACAAGTCAGATAAATAACAAAATTGCCTCTGAAGTCCTTGATGTTATCTCCGTTTCACGCTTCAGAAGCATAAGGCTATTATTAAATTTCATTTTTTTTATTATTATTTTGGGCAGATTCATGCCAGATTCAAGGACTGATTTATGCACCTAACGTATTTATTTTCATTTATGAAAGACATTTCCGAGTGCCCTAACCAAAATACCAACAAATTAAAATTCTCAAAAGCTATCGTTTACTGATTATAACTAGTAAGAGCTTGCCCATCTCCCATCTCATTTACACAAAATGAATGTATAGTCCATTTCCAGGTTCATCCGCTACAAGCAATCAGCAAACAGTAAGTGCTTTAAAGAACATAGACTGAGAGGGACTGGGTAGAGGATGAGAAATGATCCTTTCAACCCTGCACGGAACCCACAGACAATTTAAGCAAGCCTCGTGCCCACCCCACAAATCTCCTCCTGCCTCGCGCAGACAGAGAGTCATTAATTGCTCCATAATTAGACAAGACCCAAGAAATTAATGTCACTGAGCAGAGTCAGCGTGCAGCGTACACGGCAGAGCACGGCCCCTTACGGCCCCCTAGTTAACAGGTACCAAGCGCGTGTACATCGGCCGCAGAAAACCATGCAGCATGGCCACAAAGAGTCACCTCGAGGCCAAGGGAAGTTGCCCAAGACATGCAAAACCGCCCATTAGCCAGCACACCCTGCACTCACTGGAAAACTCAGCCAACAAACGCAGAAGAGCAAATATGTTTTCTTTAGCTACAGCTCTTTTTGATGATCTCTGACTGCTAAAGCTGTAGGTTTGTCCCGTTCCTGAGCCAGTGGCCGGGCTGCTTTACTCTGCTGTTTCCAGCTATTACTGGAAGGAGACATTTTGCCACTGTCTTTTCCAGGGACAGAAATTCGAATTTGACCTTTTTTTCTTTTTGCCCCAAAGCTTGATATTTACCCCCTTTGCCCTCAAAAAACATGTAGAGATTGATATGGCTCAGATTTTCTCTCCCTCGGCAAACTCTAATTTTGAGACCAAACTGGAAAGAAAGAATAATTTTTAGATTTCAACATTGGGGGTGGGTGGTTGTGGATTATTGTGATAGGAATTAAAATTAAATCATTTTGCACTATTTTATATTCCACTAGGTAACACTAAAGAATAAAAAACTCAAAGCAAAGGATGCTTAATGACAAAATTGATAGGTCAGTTTGTCCCATATTGAATTTATCAGGACATAATGGAAGGAAGAGGACACAGAGTGCTAACAAGTTTTTAAAAGATGTTTTGGCAAGATCAGTTAAATGCTTCCTCTTTGACAAATTAGCTTCTTCTATTGAAATAATATTCTCCCTCAAAAATTTTAACTAGCTTTAATAATCTGCTAATTTACTTGCTAGTAAGGGATTTCTGCAATACTCCAATGGTATTTGCATTCAGGGCATTCAGACTTATAAGGGCCACACTGAATATCTTTGTATTTAAACCCATGAGAATGTTCAGACAAGTTACCATTGTGGCACAGTCTAGTACTAAATTATTACGAGCAGTAATAATTTGAAAGTAACTTCTCATCTAGTACTTGATTTTTCTTAATTACTGGAAGAAGAAAACTCTTTTCTCTTTGATCTCATGACCCTCACATAGGCTGAGATGACATCTGGGAAAGGCTATTGAACACATTTACCATGACCGACCTTCCACATGGTATCTTTCATTTTCCTTCGGAGAAAAATAAAAAACTCTATTTCTCAGTATCAGCTACTAAAATATATATATCACTGTCCTTCAGAAGCAAGTCTATGTCTCACTATGCTTCACCTATTTTATTTCAAATAGAAACTGAATCATTCAAATTCCTTTTTGTTAAACTCATGACAAGTGCAGTACACCCTGTCCACGGAGAAGCAGTGACTTTGTCCTCTGCGTGGATCTAAAATATGACTTAATACTACACTGTTGCTGATGAACTAGTGGCTCTGTAGGCTGTTCACCAGGTCTTTATAACCAGCAGCTGGTCAGGTCACTGCTTTGGACCGATAGTTTTTTCAGGCTAGAGCAGGCTGTGGGAACTTGGAAGGGAGGTTCAGGACGTGCCAGATCTTTTTTGCAGTTTCTGCTAGCCAGGGAAGGTGGGGATCATCAGGAGTTAGGAAATAAGATCTGTTCTGCAAGAATACAAAATGTCTTCCATGAAAATATCCCAACTGTATTTGTGCACAACTGCACACAACTGTATATCCCAACTGTATTTTGCATTATTTAATAACACAATGAGGCTTTTATGATTAACTCCCCCGTAAGCCTCCAGCACAGTCACAAGCTAAGTAACAGCAAAGGTAGTCCTGTAAGAATTTTAATTAGTCTGGTATTATACTTTTCAAATAATTTGCAATAGAAAAGCCTTTAAAAAAGGTACTTGAGAAAATGTTATCTTCATAAGGACAGAAAGGGGAGAGGAGAAAAAGAACATTACCCAGCACTTTATTTTCCTAACTAAAAATAATTTTTACCAGGTTCTAAATTTATGGGTAGTATATTTGAATGACAAAAAGATAAAAAGAATCTATGTTAGGTGTAATGTCTTTTATTTAGAGAAAAGTGACAATAGAAGTTCTGGAGACATAAGTTACATAAACCTGGCATCAGAAGAATCAAGCGCCAACGATTGCAATAGTCCTTCCCTATAAGCTGACAGAACTTCTTTTCAACAGTCCCTTGCTAAGAAAGAAAGGGAAGGGAAGGAAAGGTGGATAAAAGATGAGGGATAAAGACCGAGGTTTCATTTTCAATATGTAATAATTTTTCCAGCTGTTGGTAAAAAAGGTTTTAGAATCCTTTTACCTTCATTACATGAACATTTCATGACCCATTTGAAATCAACACAGAAAAGCTGCCATCTATTTTGAGAAACCAAAACCCGTCTAAATCCAGACTGTTTCACATCATCCACATTATTGGAGCTGCTGAATTAACACTGGTCTGACAGCAAACCTGCAGACTGATTCCTTTGCCTCAAGCAACTTCAGAGACTTATTTGGGAGATGTGTATTGATTTTATCACCACCAGAAGTAAAGAGGGAATGACAGGGGAAGGCGAAAGAATTTAAGCACTGCTTTCCTTTGTTACCCTAGCACTATTTTTGACTGAGAAAAGAAATGAAAAATTGGGTGATCAAAGATTTTAAGAAGTCAGCTGCACCGGGATGGTAACCGCGGGTGCAACCTTCTCCTCTCTGTCCATATCCCCAATAACCACCTGACTGTGGTTATTTTTAGCTGCCTGTTTTCAGCTTCTCTTCTCAAGAAAAGATACTATAGCTGCGGCTTTTCCCACAAATAGCAGTAAACATATAGTGAAAGGCATCTGAGAAATAAAAGCCTATTACTTACGCTAAAAAGTATACCTTTTCTAACTACAAAACATCCTCATCATTTTCTCTCTTCTTTATAAGGAGTATAAAATGGCTATAGCTTTTTCAGATGTTTTACAATTACACGTTAATATGCTCAACAGTTTTTGCAGAAGTTGAAAAAAAACCCTCAAAAGTAGTAAGCATTTGCACAAACAAATACAATCTTGATAATACAATCTTGATAATTTGATTTTTCCAGAAGTAAGACATCTTTTAAAATACCAATTTTGGAAGAAGCATTCCATTTAAAAATTTACTTTTTCTCCTAATGCGATTATGTAATTGTATTAAATGCTCTTAGTCACTGAAATTTTTGAAAAAAGAATGCAGGACAGGGTACTGCAGATGAAACTGGTCTGTAGACACAGCTTCACCTCAATGCCAGAGTATTTCAGCATAAACATTCAGAACAGAGAATTTCACTTGGATGAGTGCCTTGCAAAGTGAAAAATGGATCACTCTTAGGGTCTTTGGACATCACGTAACAGGTCCAAAGAAGAAGCACAAGCAGAAAAGAAAGGTTAAGCAAATGCAGATGCCTGCATCATTGTGTTGCAATGAGGACTAACCCTGGAATTACTCAGAATCACCATCTGCTTCTCTCTTTAAGCTAAATATTCCTTAGTCACCTTCAATGCTGCTTTTCTGCAGAGACCAACAGACTTCGCAAGGATATGCGAGGGACCAGGCAGAGGCACCTGCAAACAATGGAGGCTGCTGAACTAGGAGGATGTGGGAAAGGGTTAAGAAGAATGGCCCGGCTTGGTCACAGGAGATGAATGAGTTCATCTGGGACAGAACATCTGGGAGAGAAACAGGCGGGAGCCTGAGGCAGGATGCAATAAGAGGGATAAGTTAGAAAGGTGACCTGGGACCTCTAGAAGGTGACAGATGCAGGATTGAAATCCCTCAGACCAAGGAGGGTTGCCCAGGTCCTACAGAAATATTCTGATGACTAGCTTCTCCTCAAATACTCAGGTGAGGGCAGTGACCCTGCCATAGTGAATGCCTGTTGGCTCCTTTCAAAGAACAACTACTGGCTCCAGCTGCATTTGTGGTGGTGGGTCTCAGATGGGCAGAAGATCCTGGTAGCCACCCTGCCTTATAAACTTCTGTTCACGGGATTTCCAACATTTGGATACCCACTGTGTTCAACAAGCAACCCACTAGACAACAGCCAACTCATTTGGCCGTTTTCATATTGTTCCTGTCCCACACTCCCACCCAGGAAGCAGGTAAAAGGCACCTAGAATTTATAAGGAGGTTTGTAGCTTCAGCCACTGCTTTGAAGAGTTGTTACTAGTGGTGGGGCATTTTTGTAACCTCTGGTGTTCACCATCCAAAGCAAAGCCTAGGAGATGATCCTGTGGATCCAATTCAGCTGTGCATGTTTACTTACACTTTACAACAGAAAAGTGGGTATTTTTCTGTCTTCAGATAACACTCCAATTCCTTTCACTAATACACCTCTATTAAATTTTTCTGCTAATTAAAGAAGCCAAGGCCATAGCTAAGGAGTTGGAAAGTGCTCTAATGGAATTACTACTCTGAGGTGGCTTGAATGTCATCATCTCCTTCTCCAACATAGCAAAATCTTGACAATCGCATTAAAGATAAAGAGCTAGAATAAATGCTGCTGGCTTTTTCAAAGGAAACATCATTATGGATATTAGCACCTTCTGTGTTAACAGTAATACATGGATTACCTATAGCAGCTTGAGTGACTGAAATGCCTATAAAGCATCTGCCACAAGATAAAGCATAAAGAAAACTCTGGGCTGAGAAACACCCTGGAGAAGTGGAATTAAAACAAGACCTCAAGCATACCTAAGCTATGACTTCCATTAGAGTACCAATACAGTCCATTTCAATGATCTTCATATTTAAGAAGTTATCTAAGCTATTTTGACATAAGGCTATGCAGCATTTATGGTTTTGTCATCGTATCAGAGCTCCCTCTTCCTTTCACTGTATATTCCTATGCTCCAGAGACACAGTCTTTCCATTTTCTATCACATCATTTTACGGGAGAGATTAAATGGCCCCTCAGCTTTTCACAGTGGACAGGGAACATGGTTAAAGAGCCAGTCTGCTTGTGCATGCATGGAGAAGGTCTGTGTATGCACTAGGTATAGTGTCATAAGTATATGTCTTGTACATGTCTTATGAAAGACATCCGTATATGTCTTTCCCTACCAGGAAAGACAGCTCAGCCCTCCTCCCACAAGCCTGGTCACATAATTGTCTTTAACCCAGGATAGCCAGAGTTTCAGCACTGGGGCATACAAACAGCACAAGTGTCCCATGAACCCCAATCATCTGCTAAATGTTGTTTTCCCTGTTTCAGCTTTTGCATGCACACAAAACCTCCCCTGACCTCAGTTTCTTCATAACCACTCTTCCGACATACATAATGCTATTTTCCTGCTCGAGCCTTCTCCTCCTGGCCATTTCAAAACTACCAAAACAAATCAAGCATCCACACGGTGCCGCTTTGCCAAGCCTTGGTTATGACCCAGCGGAGCCATCGGTGTTTGCTGAGCGTGGATGAGCATAGGGCTTCACCCTGGAGGTCCCTGTGCTTGCAGTACCAGCAGAAACACGTGGACAGTTTTACCAGCAGATGATACCTCTGACATGAGGTCTGGGCTGCTGGTATCTCTGACACCACCGCTGCTTTTGCATTTGACAAATGAAACACAGCTAAGACTGATACTAAAATGTAGCAAGCGCTGACATCCCTGGATTTGGATAGCTTTTCCAAGGTTTTTTGCACTACAGCTGCTCCATTGCATCATCTTTGAAAATGAATGTACTGTCAGGTATTTAATGTTTAAATTGGTGAGACTGTTGAGTGGATCCAGAGTCGACATTTAATTTTTAAAAAAGGGGAGTTTAAAAAAAAGAAAGGAGGTGGACACACAGCAGACAGAATCTTCCTTTTAATTAAACAGAGTTATTTAAATAATAATGGTAATGATAATTTGCACTGATGAGTTTTACCCCAGGTCAGGTGAGTTACCTTCTTGGGAACCGAGTCACTGGAAAACGGTGGAAAGGAAGGAAAAGGTGTTCAGGAACAATTTTGACAATGTATTTTCTCCTCTTTTTTGTCTGATACTCCTGATGAGCGTTTTGACAGCATTTTTACCATGTAGCTCTACAGCTGATCAAAAGATGGGATAAGCAAACAGAAAAGCTGTAAAGCAGTAATCTATGGTTTTTCCAGCAAAGTGAGAGTAAAAAATAAATCAGCATTTGAAAAATGCCTTCCTGCTGTCTGTAGGAATAATTGCTCAGCGGTAGTTGAGCATCAAATCCCACATTTACTCAGAGTAGCCTTTTCCCTCTACATCTGACCCAGAAGGTGGAATATTAACCAGACCGTTACAGGGCCCAGAAAACAAGTTACTGCAATGTCCTTTGCTCAAGGCTATCCTGAAAACCATCTCTAAGCCACAGCTGCACAACAGCACATCCCTGCAAGATTGCTAATGCGGATGCCCCAGCTGCCTGCACTCCACTCTGCCCTTGGTAAATCAAGTCTTAATGTCAAGTACACAAGGACATAATAGTACCTACATGCCTTACCGGGGCTGCCAGCAAAAGGACTCGCCACAGACGAAAACGAGCAACTTTCAAACGAACTTTCCAAATAGCATGATTATTTCCGTAGAGTGATAGACAGAAGGGAACAAGAATAAAGAAAGAGAGTGAGCACTCAAAGTGACAAAATGTAAACAGCAGATGGTTTTACATAACTGGCAAAAAGGGAAAAGTAAAGGAAAAAAAAAATCCCTTCATGAAAGGGGCTCAAATGTTGTAGATTAAAGTCTCAGTTTAAAAATTGGTGCACTGTGGGAAACAGCATAGCTCAAAAGAAGAAAAATGACAGGATGCAAAGTCTTTCATCTCTACATCCTTGGCCTTTGCTATGCGCTGGTCAGTAAATCTGTATTCCTCGCTGGGTTCAAATACAGGCAAAGCACACTTAAACTCAAACCTTCCTCTTCCTCTCTGAGCCTGAACATCCAACTCATTTGCAAATCTTCCTAACTGAAATCCTCCCAGAAGACATAACTGCAATAATATGGTAATCAAGTTCACAAGACTCATCTTAAGAGTAGTTTAATGTTCATCTAAGCAAATGATACCCCTGTTAAGGTAACTTGCAACTGCCTGCCTACATTTCCTGCCCTAAATGTCTCACAGTAACTTTTGGGTCCAGAAATAGTTGGCTCTCCCTTGGAATATATTTGGGTATGTGCATAAAAGCATCTTCTAATTCTCTTCCCACCATTTCAGCCTTTAATCAGAAACAAGCTAAGAAGGCACAGTAATAAAGGTCCACTGCTGACTGTAAAGTCCCAGATTCAAAGATGTGCTTACACAAAACCCCACTCAACCCGGAGCTCAGGAGTGGAATTAGCAAAGGGATTAAAACCACGAGGCCAAGGCATAACATTTGTGATGGGATTAGAACCACAAGGTCAAGGAATAAACTTCTCGAGGAGATTAAAAGTATGAGGTCAAAGAACCAAAGAGTTACTGGAGGGATTAAGATTGTTCCGTGGCTATTGCTATAGATGCTTCTTCCCTGAAGCGCCTTCTCTTGTGCAGTTTAAAATAAAAATGCTACAAAGAAAGCAGGCAGCAAGGAAATCTGAGCAGTGGCAGTAGCAATCACAAGGCAACGTATTTCTCCTTACTCAGGTGTTCTTTACCTACCAAGATGCTGAGAACATGCACAGAAATACCAATTTTCTTTACTGATTGGGAAACATAAATAACTTTTTGTCAGTGAACATTATGACACACCAAGTATCTGGGTGTAATTAGTGAAATCTTGAGAATGCCTGAAACGATTAAATTGTCCTCCAAGTGACCACAGGTAGTGCACCTTCGCCTAGCCCCCGGACAAAATGAAAAGATCACTCACAGTCTGCCTCCTCTCTTCTGTTCCTCCACAAAGACCTTTAGCTCCAAATGTTTAGAACAAATTTAATTAGAGTGAAAAAGCAGGGTTCACGTACTGTGCTGAAATCATTGCATTTTATGGTATATTTAAAATTTCAAGAGATGATAAAACTACCTTGCAGTTTATGATTTTCCCGATGACCTTGTTTCTCTGCCTAGTCCTGCTGAACAAACAAACTCCAACATGCTGCAGCCTCTGTGCATCACGGGAAAAGTAAAACTTTACAGCAAAGGGACCTAGCGACTGCTCTTTCTGTAACCACAAACTTATTTTTAAAAAAATCATTAAGTTCTTCAAGGTCCGCAAGTGATCATTTAACTTTGCACTACGAAGCACTCCCCTGACATGTTGAGGAGATTCAAGCATTAGAGGTTTGAAACATCATTACTTTGAAACGAAAGAGCGCGTTACTTTAAGCAACTGCTCTTCCAGTGGACTCGGGCAGGAAAGACGTCCCACACGGGCAGCTGCCACCGAGATGGTGCTGTAGTAGCACCGTATGCCGTGGTGAGGAGTCCCCCTTATAAACGGTACCTTCAGGCAGCAGCAAGCCTCGAGCGACACAACACGTTCCAAAAGTTATTTTTATTTATTCCCATGACGATTCAGCTGATTGTCATTTTCCATATTGCATCTCAGGAAACGAGGGGGAAAAAAAGAAAAGGT
The DNA here is from genome assembly GCF_035582795.1 of Mycteria americana. NCBI lineage: Eukaryota > Metazoa > Chordata > Aves > Ciconiiformes > Ciconiidae > Mycteria > Mycteria americana. The sequence goes on along the minus strand of NC_134369.1, from coordinate 66,515,794 downwards.
AGATCCAGCTCCTCGGTGGGTGGATAATTCAGTATGGAGCCCATCTGTCGAAGGCTGACTCTTGCCTTATCCGCAATAACTAAGCGCCATTACAATCTGATTACACATCTCGGGTCTTCTTTCTTGACTGTTTCAGACCTAGAATTTCCTGCACTGTAAATGACAATGCTAATCCTTCATTTTTATGATTGGAATTTATTTATCAGAAAAATCTTGACAGTACAGAAAGCTAGTTCCTTAGAAGAAGTGAAACGGCAGTAGCCTACGTCTCCTGAATCAATTTTTTGTTTTTGCTTTCTTTTTCGATTCTTTGTCAAGCGCATTTGGCCTTGGCAGGTTGAAAGATGAGTTGGTGGTAGGGAAGTACTCATGTACTCAGTCTATTATACGCTGGTTAACAAAAAAAAAATCATGTTTTCTATTTGTAATTTTTGTTGCTATCAAAAATATGCAAACATTTGCAGGGAACTAGCTGTAATATTTGTACAAATAAATTGTGTTTTATGTTTATTGCTGCAATGCAATTCAACATGCAGGATAATATGGTGCAATGTGAATATGACATTCAAATAAGAAAAGCTTAATTGTATTTCTTACAAGTGAAGAAAGCATATAGAATACTAAGACAGTAATCTACCTTGGTATTTCACAGCTCAATTCATACTGAAAAAAGAATGGTTTTAATTTTATTTGAAAACAAGTAGGTTTTGCTGGATAATGACTGTATCGATTGTGTCTTCTGAAGGTGCAACCCAGAGGAAAAACCACGGGTATTCCCTCCGAAAGAGGCAAACCACATTTGCTGCAGGTTTCATGCCTCCACTCTTCACCCTTTGAAATGTATTTATAGAACAATATAATCAAAGGCTTCCATTCTTCTGTAATTTTAAACTAGTCTCCAGCTTAAAAAGTACTCACTTCCCATGGTCTAACATAGCTGGTGCCAAGTCTGTACGTGAGACCGACCGTGTCTATTACAGGATCTATTATATGAGCACAGTTAATAAAGTCTAACAAAGTGATACTGCTAGGGAAGTTACACACTGTCGTCAAGTGCCAAATATATACAAATTATCCTGCAACCCAGAGAGCTAAATACTTTTGCAGGGAGATAAATCGCCTAGGCCGCACATGAACAAGTTACAAGTGACTGCGTGCAGCATCCGCGCAGAGCCGAGTAAGGTAACGCTCGCCAGAACTGATTAAGTTAATGGGGTTTGGGAGCAGCATTATCCGAGTTGCTCTGCTGAATCGAAATGATATTATCAATTTTGCATTCACTCTCAAGGTACTTATTGGCTCCCTCATAAGCTGCTGTTCTCCCAAGCACACGGCAGCGTCGACTGCCCCATTTCCCTGCAGGAATTAGGTTAGTGGTTATTGTGTAAAGCAGCACACTCAGCTCTCAGTCGTATTTACCATTTCTTAGGAGATTACCAAGTAACAAAGGAATACATAGGCAAGGCAGGAATTTATCATCGCTCCACATATCTGCTGAGAGAGCCCAACAGCAGCTCTTAATTTCTGCACGCAACTTGTGCGATATGGTTAAAAATGAAGCTATTGATTAAGAAGGTGCTATCAGCAGACGGCACCGTGCAACTCAGGGCAGCTTTTCAAGAGAGGATAAAATAAAGCAGGTTTTCAGCGACACCCAACTACTTCAATTTTAAAGTTTTTCAATGCTCAGAGTTATCTGGATCATGTATTTCCATCTAATGAACCTGACCCAACTCAAACTGTTGCGACGGCAGGCTGCACTGGCATATACTGGCATACAACTGGAGTAAGCACGCTTCAGACGTGGCCAAGCTGGACTCACTTTTGTTGATAGTTTAAATAATTTTAGGCAAAGTGCTTTCAGCAGGGAAAGCACAATTACACCAATTAATAGAGCCCACTAGTGGTGATAGGCTGCACAGAAATCTACGGAATGGGAAAAGAAAGATTCGCCTACAATTGAAGGAATGATAAAAGTAGAGCAATTATAAAAACAAAGCATTCAGACACACACAGCAAGTTTATATATAAATTCACACCCATCCACGCGCACTCAGTATACGCACAAAGAGAAACAGTCCTTTTTGCTTTCTCCTCCTTCCTTTTCCATAAAAATAGGCTATTTCAGTTCCACAAACTTCTATGACAAAATATTTACTGGCAATGTAAAAACTCCCATGCTTCATGAGGTGATTTTATCTAAGTACAGCTGCATTGTTCTTACAAAGCTCTACCTGTGTTTCTAAGGAAATGTGGGATACAGATATCTACATTTAAGTCAGTTTTATAGTCAGACCTTAAGAACACAGTTTAATCTCATTTTAAAGTATAGACATCTACAATGGGTCAGATGAATTGTGCCTTGAAAGCGCCCATTTCTTCCGAATGAGTCTAAAAGAAACCTAAAGGAGGTTAGGAAAGACAGTAATTTTTTATATCGTACATGTCTTAAGTTAGGCAAGATGAATTCTAGCCAAGGGGACCATTTTTAAAACATTCTGGACCATGCACTAAGATTAATACTCATTTATGAGAAACAATGTGCTTTTTTAAGATGACAGAGAATCCAAGATTATGTCCCCCCATGATACTGCTTTTTACTAGGAAAGTATGTACATGATGGCTGTTAAAATAGAAGTCCCACAGCACACTGAAAAACTACAGCCTGAGGTCAAAAAAGAGAATCCCATAACTTTAATTAAAATGATTTCTCTTCTTGCTGAATTATGGATGTACTTTGAGACTCTTCAGGGACAGACTCTCTTCCTACCTCTACCTAACCCCATCCTTATATGATATCCATATGTTAAGTACCCGAACCCTGAATTAGCCTACAAAACACCACTGGGACAGTGCAGAAGCACTAATAAGATATTTTTTCAGGTCACAGACCAAAATGAAGGTCAAGTTTTGTGCTGACAGTAGAAATTATCATCTACAACTATTACCATAATATATCAGAAATGCTACTTTTTTTTTTTTTTTTTTGAGTTGTTCAGTTTATTACCATTAACAAAAAGAAATTTCTCATTAAGGGCATCTTAGAAACAGCAGGGTGGCTTTCACCACATGGTTTAATCAGTTCTCTGAATCCCTGGGAAAACAATCAGGTTGAACAAAATTCCGCATTGCTTTGGTAAAGTTGGCTCTAAACTGGGGCAAAAAGAGGGAAAAAAATGGCAGCTGGATGAAAGTCCAAAATAATTTTCTTCTGGTTAATTCAACAAGGACCTACTGACCACACATGCCTTGAAATTCCCCTCCTGCATGCTCCAAGCAGAGGATTCTGTTCCTCTCTTTCCCTTTTCCCACCCTTCATTTTTTCAGGCCAATAAAGGAACTGACAGAATAAAAGCTCCAGATACAACATTTCAATCTGACTATACTGGTCCTTTCACTTACAGAAACTTTCCAAGACCTACAATAAAAAAAAGTGCACTGTCCTTTCCATGAAGCCATTTCTACTGCAAACAAGCCCCTTGCACAAAACGACCGCTCCAGTTTCACCCCAGGTTTTAACATGAACCCAGGTTACTACCGACACCCCAAAATCTCTGCCCTTCTTCTTCCATAAGGTCTGGATGAGGAAAACCACACTTGTCAGCCTTTCTTCCTTTGGACCACCTCTGCTTTTGGTTTTGCTCACGCAGGCTGTTCAAGGCAGTCTGGACATCCTTTGCAGAGATGAAGTCTCTGGGATCCACACAAAGCACACAGAAACGAGCTCTGCCGATGCGACCGCTGGAAAGAAGAGGCAAGCTGAATCCTCCTCCTCGGAGAATTTCGCACAGCTATCTGGTCACTTCTTACAGTTCCTTAATCCTTCGAGATTTGTCAAGCGGGACACCTTGCTTTTTGAAATAAGTTTGCTGCACTCTCCATGAAGTGCTTGATTAATGGACAGCCGTGTACGTGCTGATTAGGAAAGGGTGAGAGTCTGTCCTTTTTGTGGGAAAAGTGTGCATCAAGTTCTCCAGTGAAAAATGGGCAAGATTAAAGCAGAAGCAAACAGAATGACTGCTATGAAATGGGCCTAAAGTGCTTTTTAAATATATTTTTAAATGTCTCCAATATTCTGTACTTAAAGACTTTGACAACATAATTCTGTGAAAAAGCTTATTTATCCTGCATAAAGAACACAGAGCACTAACCTCCCAAAGGAAAGAAAATACTGATGCCTGTTGCTGTGATAAATGTTTCGGGTGACAGCAGAAAATCTCTCCTCTAGTAGCATGAAGAAACACAGGGAACAAACCTCACTGCCAGCCCTCATCCCAGCCCATTTATATACTCAGGGTTGGAAAAGAGGAAGAAAAATTCCTGACCATAATTAATTTCAACCTTTTCTAATTTCACCATGATCCATGCTTATAAATATTTCCATTCGCTATCCCATACAACACTCAGCTACGTACTTAGCCTAATTAGATTATGGAAATGGTTTTAAATCAGGAAGGCTTAATTAGCAGCAATTATTTCACATGCTATCTCCACTATGTTATGGGATGGCATGGATAATTTCATAATGAAACAACAACAAAAAGATTTTTCTTACAATTCCATATTCTACTGTGATGCACAACACAGGCTTCACTTTCTGCCTATACAAATAGATGCTACTAACAGCCACAAAAAATAAGTGAGTTGATAGGTACTCACTTTCACACCTCAACATCGAAAGTACACCCTGACTCAAGCCAGCTTGGCTTTCATTTAGAGAAGAGAGAAGAGAGAAGAGAGAAGAGAGAAGAGAGAAGAGAAGAGAAGAGAAGAGAAGAGAAGAGAAGAGAAGAGAAGAGAAGAGAAGAGAAGAGAAGAGAAGAGAAGAGGAGAAGAGAAAAAAGAAAAGAAAAAGGAGATGGGGGCTGAAGCTTCCCCCTGCTTTAATGAGAAGATGCCACGTAAATCAGCCTCTGAGATACCATGCTCCATGTTCTACCTTGTCACGAAAAGTGAGCTGAAATTAGTATCAGCAAGACATGTTGTTGCATAGTTAAGCCTATGGATCCTGTAGGTCTCCCCTCGTTGTCAAAACAACAGGGGTAACATTCTGGTTGCGTGGAAATAAGCAGTAAACTATGTCAGGCTATGTCAAACTATGTTGACCATGGGACAACATAGATGGCCTTATTCCAATTATAGCTGTCCACAACTACCTAGCTGCATGCCAGGTCAACAGAGTTGTGCCATGTCAGCAATTTTGGGGGGAAAGATTAGGAAAAAAAATTAATTACCATCTTCACAGAAACTGTTTCAAGAAAAACAGCATATCCCTTAGGATAACAATGGGATAATTGGCAAAACATCTTAATCTGATATATCAGATACCCAGACTACCTCAACAGAATTTAGTGAAGTCCATTGTTTTATACTGGCTTCTAAAATGAAGTAATAGGATCAAAACCCAAGAAATCGATTTGTCCTCATCTTGTGACACTCTTCCAAACAAATCTTCTGCCTACAGTATTAACTTTCTTGATATTTTTAGTTAAGTGTCTTTAATGTGAAGGGACCAAAAAACAATGAAAGAGAATATTACAAATATAAAGCTGATTGCAAAATTTTATTTGGGGTAGGAAATGTAAGTAAGGTAATACTATGTCTCACAAATGTATATTCAATGGTTTTTTTACCAAAATAGGGATATTTAGTTTACAGTAAGACAAGGAATTAAAATGTTATTTGCAGAGTGAACAGTGCATTCCCCAGCTGAGACAGAGTTTCACCTCCCACTCTAAACTTCCTTCCTTTCGTCAGACTAATTTGTTTTGGCCTGATATTTTCCAACGTCAAGGTGAATGTTTTCAGGAAATTTGAGGAAAATGAGTTTGGCTGCTTTTCATTTGTTGTAGCTCTACATGAAAAATATGGTCTTTTTCATTCATTTTTGGAAGTATGTGTAAGGGTAACAACAGTTACAGGCAGAAGCCTCAAATTCAGTGCAATTATTGATCACATTAGGGTAAAACATTACTATTGAAAATATCCTTTCAATATTAAAAGCATTCAAACAATAACATTTTTGTTCATCTACAGTAGAATTGAATTTACTATGCTTTTTTCTTAAGGTTACTCCAAAATTTTTGAGACAGGAACAGGTTGCAAGAAGATGAAACCAAGGAAATCTCATGCAGAAAGCTCAAACCAATGACAAATCACCAAAATTTAAATTTTTTTTTTTAAAAAGTGAGAATTCTCGTTTGGTTTCTTGTTCTTTACGGGGAAAAGAAAAAAGTGTCTAATATTGATCTACTATTAAGGCTTAGTACTCCAAGACCTAGTGCTTGGAGGTCAGGCAACTCAGAGTAATGACTTGATGGTTTATCTTAATCTTGCCCGTTTAGTAGTTTTTATCTCACATTTCCTTCTTATAATTAATATTTCTGGGTTGTTTTGGGGGTTAAGAAGGGAGCAAGGAGCAGATCCTAAACTAGTTTAAAATGTTCGATGTTGATTGTAATGGGAAAGATTTTCAGAAAAAAAGGAAACATGATGTAAAAGCCAAGATCTCTCTGAAAGTGAATGGGAAATAAACTCCCAAAAGCTGCATCAGTGTTTTGAATCTGTTGCCTAATATCCTAAACAACTCACATTTCCAGTGCCTATGATGAGACTTCCAAACCTTTTGTAGATTTATAGGAGATACCTGTTGTGGCTTTGTCATGTCAGCCATATATGTCTTGCCATTCTACTGAATCATATTACTCTGCCTTAAACATGCTAATATATCAGTTTAAAACATCAAGACATATTGGACTGTTGCATTTATGCCTACATATGCTCATCACATTCTTAGGAGAAGCAAGAAACAGGCACTAATTTCAGCACAAACCTGTACTGTTCCCATGTACCCTGGCTATGTTAATCCTGCAACTATTTACCATTGAACATACTGCTGAGAGTAGGAAGAATTGCCTCCAGTCCTATGTGGTAGGCTGCTTGCCCTGAAGCAAAATAATATATATATATATATATTTTTGGTTGGTTGGTTGGTTGGTTGGTTGTTTTTTTTTAAATCAGGATGAACTAGAAGGTTCGTCTGATTTCTTCCCACAAACACTGTGGCTCAGACCCACATGAACTTCTGGCTATCATGAAATATCCTGACTGCAGGCTATTAGATCGGCCATAGCAATGGATGGTACCCCCTATTTGCCTTTGCTTTCACCTGAGCTTTTAAACAGTAGATTGGTAAAAATTAAATGCCTCCTGCACTCTTTGAATTTAACCCGAGGTCTGAACCAGTTACGTGGAGTCAACTACAGAAATTCAGACTAATTCAGCGCAGTCAGACTACTTTTTTTGTGACTCCTGGAACATTTTCATTTGTTTTTGTTGGCTCCCTGTAACTTGGAACGTGGTTTGGTAGGCACTGTACAAAAACATGTGGAGTTCCTGCCCCCAACCGTTTAACATTTAAACCAATAAATCAGGCATAGGTTTGGAGAGGAAGAAAGAACCACAAAATTTATCAAATGTCAAAGTTCATGATTCTACCAAATGTCAGATCTGGAAACGAAACTAAAGGTTTCACATTCCTAGATGAGAGCTTGAACCTTTAGACATCTCTACCCAAAAGCTCTTATTCCTGTGTTAAACGCTACCAATTAAAAGAGACCACAACTGACTCCTTCTCCTTTTCATGTACACATGAAAACACATTAGTTAACAACCTCCATGTGTTGCCATTATACGGGAAGACGCTTTGTTGCTGCAATTATAACCTGAAAGTCAATAAACTATGAGAAAGTCTGATTCATTCCGACATTCTTAGTGTGGTAACATAAAAACCATTAAAAATGTCATGCCACTGCAGAGATGTCTGTGTCGTATTGACACGATGACGCGCCTCTATCCACAGTATAAATTTGGTTAGAAATATTTGTGCAGCAGGCAAAGGAAGAAAGGAATAAATATCTGGTGCAGAGATAAAGAACACAGGACTCTGTTCCCTTTGAATTTATAATCACAAAGTGATGTATTTCAGCAAACATCCTCTTTGATGCTTTCTCAGCTGGCTAAAAATGGATTATAAGGTGAGGATGCATAACTTCTCTATGGTCCATTATTTCGTATTATCATCCAGATGGAGCGTGGTTATTAGAGCACCACTAAAAACTCTAATGAACTGCAATGTTTTAGATTACTAATTCTTCAACAGCATGTTTGTATATCAATAATAGACTGTACAAACCACAACAACAATCTGACTAATTAGGCTGGGCCAAATCTGCTCAGCTCGGCTTCCAGTCCCTCCTATTCTGTGTGTTCGTGTGGGTGTTCAATACTGATGCAGTTTCCAGTAAACTCCTTCCAAACCCTCTAATCACTCCTTACAATACTGCAAACATTTAGAAGTCTTTAATGGCTTCTCTTGCTTATAAGAAGCTTTTAAACAAAAACACACCCATGTTTAAACCATATGAATAATTTTCTCGCTATTCTGTCTGTAATGAAAGGAGTTTAAATCTCACTCTTTCCTAAGATAGCTAGAGAGTATTTTACTTGGGAGACCCCCAATATTTATCATTGAGTCCTCCATTTGGCAAAGCACTTTAGGATTTAATTCATTAATACTCTCTGATATTCCTGGGTTTGGTTTTGGTTTTTGTTGGTTTTTTTTTTTAACAGATTACACAGAAACTTGATTTAAGCTTGTGCTTTCCCAGATTGCTCCTTTAGCAGTTCGTAGAATATGTAACACAGCTGCAGTGCTGGGCCCCGCTCTGAAGCTTGGGAAATTTTTTTTTTTTTTTTTCTTTCCAAAAATGCCCAAAGCAGGCTGTGGGATCTATGAAGTCACTAGCTTCCTAAAATTGTAATCCTGCTCCAAAGCCCACCAACGCAACACAAATAATGTGCATCTGTTGTGATCCCTGGAAAATATTAAGGAAGAAATTAGATGAAGATTTATTATTTTGAAACGAAGACTAATGCTTCAGATAAATCTCTCTAATTCTGCCATTTAAAATCCCATCTAACAGCCAATGCTACCCCTTGACTTCCCAGAAAAGACAGCAGAGCAACCTCGACAGGGGTGCATCCATGGGCACCCACCTGCTCCTACCCGAGGAACAGAAAGGGGACAAGGAGCTCAGTGGCACCAACCACATCAGCTCCAGCAAGGTCCCACCAGACACCAGCACGCTCACCTTGTGTTTCACTTCTCAGCAGGACCAGCTTTCAGACCCTGCTGCAACTGAAACGTATGTGATAGGGCTCAACGCACCGTCACTCACACGCAAGCACACACACGGAGTCTTGTACGTCACTAAATGGACCTCTCCGCTAAAATGACCTCATGCATGGGGAAAGGGAAGGTTGGCCAAGGACCTCCAAGGGCCGTGACCATGCCACGGGTGTTGTAGGCATCTCACACACTTGTTTTCCCCTTCTCTCCTCCTTCACTTCATTTATCTTCAGACAAGGAGATTTGATTACAAGATCCCTGCATGACCAATCTTCACCCACATTTAATCATTTCAGACTTACATCCTCCAGCCCTTCCAATATTTTCCAATACAGCACTGATACCAACGGCTTTTTTCTGAACTTCTTTATTACCTCATTGACTTGCCTTTTTTTTTTTTCTTTCAAGTGCTAGAAAGATTGTGTTTGATTAACTACAAAGTTACATTTCCTTTAGGTAAGGTGGATTATCAATTTGGGCAGGAAATGTCTGCATTAATAAGGCACAGTAGTAACCTTCTTTATGCCTCAATTTCCTATTCAAAAATAATGGAGTGGGAAACATCCATCAGATTCCGTGCTTTAAAATGTTTCCGATCAAGGAGGAAGAAGAAGGGCAAATGAAGCTAGTCCTTTCACCATATAAAGGAATGACAGTTTGTTCCCGTGTCTTTACCAAACAGGTGATCATTCAAACATATCATGTAAAAAAATAATTTCCATACATGGGACCTCGCTGAAATGGATGGTGACGTTTTACAATACACCTACGTGAATTTTAGGCATGAGTCCTAGCGACCTTCAAACGGGACTTACTCTCCTAATTTCCTCTTGACTATATTTGGAAGATCCACCCATAAACCTTAAACGTCAGAAATGTTCCTTTCATTATGGCTTGCTGCCAGAAAAACACTTAAAGGTAAGCTTGCATTAAGCAACAATGAGGTTAGTGGGACTATTCGAGTGCTTAAAACACACCATGTGTTTAAGGTCCCAGTTCAGGAAGGACTGAAGGACCTGATTAAATGCTTTTAAAAAATAGGTAAGAATTCATCACACCTCGCTCTGCCCTCCTAGCCTTTAACCTAACGTCATTCAATCACATATCAGGCAAGAGAGATGAGACTTAAAGGATGCTACACCCCATCCAAAGGCAGATAATGTTTGCCTGGGTGACAACTGATGATGCTTTCAGACTGTTCAACCTTGCCAATACATTGTAAGAATTACAATTTTTCCCTAGCTGCTACCATTACTGTTGGCATGTGCACACACAAACGCAAATTTTGAAGGGACACGGATATGACTGCTACTTCCAGTGTTCCAACTTCAGGAAAGATCCAGTTTAAGTGGCTTTTACCTCAAAACTGACCATCTTCCACTGAGGAAAAACTGACACAGAACTCGACACGATGCCATTTCTATACAGCTGGGCTTTTTCCTGCAGAGGAATTGAGCCTCCAAGCCATCTCTAATTGTCACATCACCATGTAGAAATCAATGGCAGACATTTATAATCCCTTTTCCATCAACTTCATGCTCTTTCAATTCTGATTACGCTTCACAATAGGGCTTTGAAATATGCTTTAATTTTCATTACATACTTTAGAAGAAATTAGTCTACTCTATTAGAAAATTCTTCATGTTGTTATGCAACAAAAATGTAGACAAAATAAGACAGAAGCTTATTAATCTTTCAATTTTTAAAAAATATCTTTTTCTATCTGCTGGCCTTCTTCCTTTTACCTGCTTGCTTAGTTTCCCCTGGAAAAAGAGATAAACTGATGAAGGTGAGAAAATTGCCCCCAAATCTCTGTTTTCTCTTTTTTCTCAATCTTTAAGGAAGATTCTACTTCCATCCTTCTACTATTCTTCCAGTGGGTAATACCAAAACATATGGAATTTAAAAAAAAATATGTTAAAGGAATAAAGACAGGAAAAAAAGAGGGGGAAAATAAAATTTCCAAGATAAAATCAAGATTTTCTCATTCTTTAGTGTAGAGTCTTTATTTTCTTAATGAAAAAGTCCTGATTAAAACACTGAGGCATGACCATTTAGCTGAGAACTATATTTCAGTAACAAAAACTTTTAAAGCCAGACAAAGTCAACCTGCTCTACTGAAATTAATTTCCCTCTGTTTCCTGCAGAGGGACTTGATTCAGACCCACAGCGAGAACAGGTTCTTCTTCCATAAATAATTGAGTCAAGATTCATCAGCTCCAAAGAATGCCTTCCAAGTATGTTAGAGAATATGAACGCTACCATGCAACCCTCGTACTTGAGAAAAAAATCCCACTACAGCTTTGTTTTAGTGTTGGACACCCGCATTCATCTCTCAATGCCTCACACGATGTGGATGCCAACAGCATTTCCACAGGGTGCTGAATTCCCCAGGATGAGTGTACCCCAGCACATGCATGCACATTTTACAGTTCAAATATGGAAGTGATATAGGGTGAATATGCAGTGCAAACATGCAGCCACTACATCATGGACCATAAAACATCACTAAATGTTAAAGGATGGTCAACCATCTAGGGAAAGTGAGCTTTGCTAGCTTTGCCTTGCTTAACACATAACAGAGATTTTCAGCTGCACCTTATTCTCCCTGCAACATCAGAGAGATGTAGGGTTGGGAGGGACCTCAAGGGATTGCCTGGTCCAGTTGCCATACTGAGGCAGGAGCAAGGATACCTGGAGCTAGCTTGACAGATACTCATCGATGAAGTGGAGTCTACCAAATCTGGTGGTTGCTTTGCCCACGGTCTGAATCCACCCACAGCTGAAAAGTTCTGGTGGACTATGTTAGAAATAGGGGTTTCCAACATCAGTCTTTCATTCCCTCCTAAGTGACTTGATTGCCCTTCAGAGAACACAGAGGACCAACATTTTTTTCCCTTTCAAGCACACTCTTTCCATGGTAGAAGTCAATCTTCATGTTCCCATTCAGCTTCCATCAGCTTAAACCAAAGTCAGTTCCTCCAACTGTTCCCCTGAGATCCTGTCCTGTAACAGATTTTTATTGATCTCCTCTCTCTCCAGCTGGTCTACAGCTTTCTTAAAGCCCTGTATCAAAAAAAAGATGTCTCACCAGCCCTAATCCCAGCAGAATAAATGCCTTCTTCAGCTTGCCTATGACGTTGCTCCTGATACTTTCCAGAGTGAGATTTACAGGTTTTAGCCCCCTGTTGTTACATTCAGTCTGCAGTTGCCTATCACTTTCCCCCTCCCTTTTCCTCCAAGACCCTCTCCAGCCTCCCAGCAGCGGAGCCAGTTATTCCCTATAAGAGAGCCATTTGCCCTCATTACACGTGGTGCATTACACTTGCCTTTATTAATATTCACCTTGCTGATTTTGGGCCGCCTTTCCAATTTATCGGGATCATTATGGATTCTGATGCTGTCATCTAAGCCGCTTGAAACTCTTCCCATAAGTCTCCCAATGTACTCTCTCTGTTCTGTCACTCAGCTCTGCTAATGAAAGCGTTGAATAAAATCACACGCGGGGCAAAGACTTCTCTGGCAATTCCCTCCAGGTTTGACAGTGATTGATTACTTTTTGAGAGAGATTTTTCAATCAGTTATCGCTGACTTTGTTATGACTGTGTTGAGATCATCTTTCACTCGTTTGCTATGAGACCACTATGTAGAAGTGTCAGAAGCCTTTTAAAAAGTTCAGATATATCGTATCTACTAAATTTCCCTTATTCACTAGGCAGTTATCTTGTCAAAGAAGGAAATCAGATTAATTTGCCAGGAACTCATCTTGACAAATCCAGGCTGGCTTCTGGCCAGTGGAAGAAAACTAGTTGTAATCATTCATGCCCAAAATATTCCTACTGAAGCACAACTGGATTTTTTTGACTCAGCACTGGCTGGGATGCACAGCAGGTACCCAGGGGAGAGATGTAATTTTGGATGCTATCCTGTCCTTCCTCCAAATCGAAGGGAAACGGGTAAAGCTCTTTAAGGAGGAGGGAAAGGGGTAAAGCTCTTTAAGGAGGAACCTGCAGTCATACTCCCACGTAGGGTATACTTCCACCAGCGGAAAATTTTTCTTGATTCTACCAAGGTTCTTGCAGAAAAAGCTGCAGGAAAGATGAATGAAGACGAGAGACATGCAGCCTCAGTCCTCAGTGCTCTCAGTATTTTCAAGAGGAACATGACATTGTACTACATTCAGACCTACAGAAATGAAGCAATGAGAAACCAAGAAGTAGTAGCTGTCATCTTTTATCCAATTACCTGGCATGCCTCAGTACCACCAAACATGTTACAGTACCACAGGCCATAGTGCAATAATGAAACCTCCCAGACATTTGGGCTTTTTATTTCTTTTACAAAAACAACACAAAAAACCCAACTCTGTCAGCCTCTCTGGATGTGCAACGATGTCATGCAGTTTTTCAGTTCGGAAATTCAACCTAACACAATTTAGGCAAGGAAAGCTCTTGGTTGGCCTGAAAAAACAATATTTTAAGGCCTGATTCACTGGTATGATTCAATTTTTCTACAATGGGACATTTCCTAAAACAACTTGTCTCCTCACTCCACTGCCCATCCTAACAACTTTCCGTACACTCTGCTTGATAAACCATAGCGCTTGCCTGCAAGTACAGCTAGGCCAATATTAAGGAGATTTACCAGAAAATACCTGTTTTACCCAGTGAAAAGCAGGGCCCACTGAGGACCGCAGCTCCACTGAAATCAGGCAGGATCTGCCTGGGTACCTCTCCCTTTTGAATGCCAACCACACACAGGTATGGTATACATATGGTATATATACCATACGCAGGTATGGCATATACTCTCATGAGTATACAAAATTAAGCCCTGCAGATTTCCAAGGATCTCTGTGCAGACACAGGCCTAGATCACTCACTTGGCTTTCTGAAACTTCAGAACAGAAAAACACGAACAATCTCCCTAGCCCCTTCCATCCAAGTGGTATAATACCTTGGGGGTTATCTTTTATCTAAGATTTGTTTATCCCTCTAGCACAATACGCTATAAAGCTGGGCTGTGTTGTGAGCTAGTCAGATACATTTGCTGATCTAGTTGGATTAATTAAAACTTTTTGCTTCCTGAGAGATACAGATGTTATGAGTAATCCAGGACAACGTGATAAGTCCTCTGGGACCATCTCAGGTGGTTGCTTGCACTATGTGAGAACAAGAGCACTGTGTAAAGGTTGATTTTCCACATTTATGTATCATTCATTTAATAGCAATTTTCAGTTGTTTTAAATAACATAGCTCAATAGCATGAAATAACATTTCTTTCTTCATTCTTACCTCTCCCACTCACTGCCCCATCTCTCTTGATGCCATAAATTAATTTAAACATATCAAGCCAATGATAATAAAAGTAAAGCTTATATAAACACACACTAGCTATAACCTTGCAAAAAAAAAATCCCATAAAGCTTCCCAAGGAGGCTGTTTTACAATTTTAAAGCTCTTCATATAAAGACACATGTTTTTGCTATAAACTGGAACCTGAATATCTGAAAATCTACTGCCATGTCGGAGTTAAAGCAAAGCAAGACACATATGCCCCCCACGGTGCTTCTGCTAATTACTCTTGTTGTATCCACCCCAATTTCACTCTTAGACTGAAGTTTCATGAAAAAGGGGATGATGGTAGATCTTTTACTCTCTAAGAGCAACTTGTTTTTTACGGTAGGCTACCGATAGGTTTATACTCTAAGCCTTTTCCATGCAGCTGTTCAGAGAATATTAAGTTTGCCAAGTTCGGCTGCTGCACTGAGATCAATACCCTGCCTGGAAACACTTCATCTGCTCCAGCTGTGAGATATAACTGAGATTGCTAATAATTAAAAGATATCACAGAAAAATCTTTATATCCTTGCTTTGTAGAGCTGATAGTACTTGGACTATGGTTCAGCAGTCCAAAAGTGTCAAAATGCTTTTTCAATGGCACTAAAAAGGGGAAATTTCCACTTGCAAGGCAACTTCATGTAACTGGGTAAATGTAAATGAACAGTTTTACTCTCTCCTGATTTGGATGTTAAAGAATTTATCACCTTTCTCATTGCCTCAACTGAAATACTAAACTAATAAATTTATCCCCAGTTTCACTTGTAACTTGTATCACTGACTTAGTTGTGCAGAAATCTTTACCCCTAGTCTTCTAGGTGTCCTGCTGCCTTTTGAGAACCTTTCTTCAAGCTCTGAAATATCAAGGTACGCTCACTTCAAAGACAAGGGGTAGGGCTGATGCACAGCTTCACTCCTGGTATTTCATCCAGCGGGGTACTGGTGACGAGGCCAAATGCCAATCTGCCCAGAACAAGACAGCTAGAAATACACCCAAATCATCCCTTCCGGGAAAATCTTTGTAACCCTGTCTCAATGTTTAAAACCACTCTGGGTCAAGCAGTTATTTACTGCAAGGCAGTAAAGTCCCTGACATCAACACCTCCTCCTCCATTAGCCCTACATCTCTTAGAAGTCCAATTAGAAACTAATGACCTCCTGCAGACAATCTCCACCGCCCCTAAACAAAATGCTCTGTCTTTGAGACATGGTTATTAATGCACAGCTGAGTTTGCAGCCTTTCTGGGTGGATGCATGCTTGCGCAGGGGAGCAGGAGGGAAGCAGTTGCAGACAGAAGAGCTCCTAGTTTGGAAGCATCCTTGTGTCCTCCTCTCTGTAGCCTCGATCGGGGTAGTTTTGCCAAACTATGTAGTAGATTCACATTGTACAATGCAGAAGACCGTGAAGAAGTGAGAAGCTGCTTCATCCCTCCTTCATTGGGCCAAATTCTGTAGGACATTCAAATGTTTGAATGTGGGACATTCATTCTGTAGGACGTTCAAAACTTTGCTAAGTCCAACCTGGCAACAGCCCACAGGCGATCCCTCCAGGGGTGCAGGCGGTCACCCAGCTCTCCAGCCACTTCACACCGATCACTGCGGAAGCATCCTGCACCCCACCTGCCAAACGCAGTTTGGGGGTTACATCTGTCTGTAGCTGAAGCAATGAAGAGCTGGCTAGCGGGGCCGTGCTCTCGTTCAAAGAGACGTTTCCCCCCACCGGCCCACATTTTAAGAAACTATAAGGAGCAGCGCAAAAATTGGCACAAGTCCTCTGCTGCTGAAGAGGTCAAACCCGTCTGCGGCTCCTGGACGGGTGGTGCAGAGCCGCGTCTCTCCCATATCCCACAGCTCTGCAGGAAAAGAAAATGCCCTGAGACAGGACTGACTCTTGTAGGACACCCTTAGAGCAGAGCTGGATTTCAACCATAGCTAAACACGCAAGCCTATGAATTCCTACAGATGTAAAGCCTTCTCACATTACTATCTGTTGCTGTGAAAAATATGATTTAATCTATGTTACTGGCAACGATTTTTGCTAGAAGGTGCTATCTTACACATACATTTTCCTCGGGATCAAAAATTAAATCCTATGGGCTCTTGGGATTGCTTGTCTGGAAGTCTGCCAGACAAGCGCTTTCCTACAATTATACACTGTTGTGTCAGTGCGTGGGCTTAGCCACTGCTTAACAAATTTACTAGATAAACCTCCATGATTCATACAAACAGCACTCAAGTGGCTAACTACCATATATTGGCAGGGAACTGACGAATGTTACTTGAACAATGAAAGAACCCACTTGAATAATGAATAAGGTTTTGGCAGATCAATGGAGAGATGACTGACAGTCTGCAACAGTCCATGTCACAGCTCCAAAACAAGAGCGGAGCAGCAGCAAGGGAGGGTGCCACGAGGAACCAGCAGCCTTTCGGCATCCTTCACCCAATACAGGAGGTTTTAGAACCAGATGTGGCTCGGATGAGAGCATCTCACCCGATTTCAGTAAGAAAGAGCATGTCCTATTCTTTCTGTTCAGTAAAATTAAAAGCAGAGCAGGGTATCAAGAGGAACCCATCTACGCTCTGCTTCATCAGCTCTCTCCTGAACAATAACAACTTGGGGTCAAAGTGACAGCAATCACATCTGTTTTCTTTTCCAACCTGCAAATCATCTTCCTGGGTATTTTTAAGATGAAAACAAGAAGTCAGCATTTCAAGCCATGAAATTAGAAACTGAGTTTTGGAAAGAGCTGTCTAGAAATCGCTCCAATAGCTGGCAGAAATGACCAATTTTCCAGAGGAGGTATCCTGTACAATCACCACAGCAAATTCTTCTGCTCATAGACAAAAACAATTTGAATTAACAAGCCTATCATCACCATAATTTAAATTGAAAAATAATATCTCCCCCACAACAACCTCCCCATAAATCTGGAATTAAATAGAGCCAAAGCAAGCTATGTATATGAGATGTAAGTATCTCCCTAAAGCAAGAACAACAAAGCAGCCTTTCACAGCTCTTCTGGGGACCGATGGATGACTAAGAGATTCTTCAGGGAGTTTCACATCCTGAGAAACAGTGAAGTATTCAACGTTCATTGACACTCCTGCCTTCGATATCTTGTTCTGACCTTCCCTTGCAGCAAGGATCACTGGAGCATTTCAGTGACCGGTAGAACATACTGGATTTCTGCGATTGCTTAGATGAAGTACGCGCTGGGTTGGGCCCACTCAGCTGGACAAATAAACTCATGTCAATGCCTTATTTATGGGGCTAGACTGGCTCTGCAATCTGTTCGATGTCATTCAGAGCAATTTCACTGTTGCACATGGACAGGGGCAAACCAATTGCTCCAGGTAACACAAGAAGCACGCAGAAGTGTATCAGAGGCATTTTGAGCTGCAAGCTGGGAAGCTGGCCACAAGCTGGGAAGCTGGCCACAAGCTGGGAAGCTGGCCACTTTTCTCCCAGTGGAAGCACAGAAGGGAAGAAGGCATACAGCAGTACACAAACTCTTGCCGTTTAAATATTCACACTTGTTTCTTCAGAAAACCCCATCTCTCCTGAATTTTGCAAGCTGTTTTTCGCCCTGCCATGTTGCCACCTTCCCCAAAATGCCTTTTCCCTTTTACACACTTTCTGCTCACTGAAGTCCTGGGCTGTGCTGAGTTGCAAGATAGCAATGGTGCACAAACCAAAAGTATCTTTCTGGCTTCTTTCTTAATACATTCTTTTTTGTGAAAGGCACAAAACCAATTAGTTTTGCATCGACATCTATGGCTGTGCTGCAGAAGCCTAAAACCTGCCTTGTGGACTCGGCTAGAGCAACGTGCAGCAGCAGAGACTGAGTTTCTTGCTAGAGGCTGTGGGCTGACAGAAGATAATGGGAGGTTTACAAGAAAGGTCCCTCCTGAATGATAAACGATTCCTGGTCCATTCAAAGGATCTGAGGGACCTACCTATTTGCTCTGTCCTGTGCAGAGAGGGGACAAAATGACCTGTATCAACACAAAAGGAGCTACAAAAATCAGATTTTCAATGCATATTCAGCAACTCTAGGCAGCAAATGCAGAATAGGTATTTAAACAATAACCCTTGTAAAAACCTTGTTCCCTTGTCATCGGATGCTTTATGTTTGCTATTTTTAGCTTTTCAAGTGTCAAGAAGCAACAGAAAAAATATTGCTGAACAGCACTGGACACCAAGAAAAAGCAAGTGAGGCAAAAAGAAATCTGAAGTAAGCTCCAGAAGATGAGGTTAAGTTATTCAAAGTTCTCTTTCCTGCAAGACAGGTGATGTATTTCAGTCTAAATATCCCACCCGATTCTGTCCTTAGTGAAAAACCAAGTGACAAAGTGCCAATCAAACTGAAAAGCATCCCCATTCATCTGGGTTTCCCCTGCCACTGCCCCGCACCGAGCAATGCTTTATCAGCAGCTACAGAATCTTAATTTGGCTATTTTTAACAAGTACACCATTTTGCAATCCTGCCCACCAGAAGGATTTGCAGATCTCTCCAAATACTCCTCCCAGGTCCTGATAACTTTGCCAGCGTGAATAGGAAACTTCAGGCTTGCAGAACAAGCTGCTGCTAGCTGACAACGCAGTGAAGATTTCCTTTCATATCTGAAGTTTGCAAGAGTAGGCATCTGGGATTGTGATGAATTACTATCTCCGATTCCAGCGCTAAGGTTAAGACATTTATTTGGCACAGCCTGTTAGAAAAGACGCTGCCAATACCAACTATTGGTATTAGCAAACTTCTTTAGGAAAACTACCAAAGGTATTTCACACTCTCTCTCTGCTTATAACAGGAGTCAGTTCAGGGACCGGAGTTTTTTATTGATTGAACTGTAATTGAATTTTGCTGAATGTTTATCTCAAAACACTGTTTCAAAAAGAAAAACTGAAACATCTTGTTTTCAAAACAACTCCAAAGAGTAATTTTCAGTTTTTAGTTACACCTTTTCTTGGGGCCAAATCCTTTTCCCAAGCTCACTGGCCACTTTGATTGCCTGGGAAATTGCTTTTTCCGTCGGCTATTTGTTGCGCCTTCCTGTCCCATTTTGGTGTTCAGACTGTCATGTTTTCAGCAGCTGGCACTGCAAAGCCTGTTTATACAATCCTGCAGGTCTGATCTCTTTGCAGAAATACTGCAAGTATAAAGCCCATCACCAGTATCCATTTGGAAGCTGGCATATTTTCTAACTGGTATTCCACCAGCCAAGCAACTCCTTTAGATTTCAGGAGCAGTCATCATACTGATGTGCATGCACTGAAAATCTTCAAATCTTCATTGGTATGTTCGTGAAAGATTCAACCATTTGATCATAACTGAGCATTTTTACACTTGCAAATAATCTAAAAAGAAGGTTTCTTCTGTCTGTAGCCTTCCTGCATGCCACGATGCTCCTCACCCCACTCACAAGAGAAGCCACATTTATTTTGATGGCATTATTTTTATGCAGTAAGCAATTTAACTGTCCTTTTGCCATGTTTCTTGAATTTTAGATTCTACTTTTGACTTTGCCCAAAAGCCTATAAACCTACTCATGGTTTTCCAACTCCTAAGCTTACAGGTACCACTTATAAATTTGGCATGTACATTTAATAATTTTGTAGGTAACACTTATGAAAACTATCAAAACCAGCCAGTGGCATATACATAGGTTGTTGTAAATGTCAGCTTTGATACTGCTATGTGTATTCCCCATCTTTAACATGTGTTTCAGAGATAAAAAAGCAAGAGTACAACCCACCTAGAACAAATACAAAGCAGCGTACAAGCTCCATTTCCTTTTCACTTACTGAGGCCATGTATCTATTTTGTAATTATTATTATTAATATTATTATTATTTATTATGTTTTTATGGCTCTCACCCCACCCTAAATCATTTACCACAGCTGCTTAGTTCCTTCTGTGGGACCCTCCTCTGCGGAGCAACAGAAGTCCCACAAAAGACAAAGGAAGTAAATATTACAATATTTAAAATATATCCACTTTATTCTCCAAATCCCCAGCCTTCTGTAAATACCACAAAGCAGTTTCAACAAACGGCTAATCAGCACCTATAGGTTTTCTATGGCCTAGCTGCAATAGCTCATTAATGCTCTAGCTTGGGGATTTGCTTTTTATGGACTTTGAAATGTTCTGAAACACATCAACCCATCATGTAAAGAAGCTGTTCAGCAGAAATTTCATTGCACCACGCTGCAAGCAGAGTCCTAAAACTGCAATCTCTCTTTTTAAAAAGCATTTAAAAATCTCCAAACAAATGGCTTTAATCTTCTAAAGATCTAGAAAGACTGTAGCAAGAAAACTTCCTTTTTATAGTTCAGTATTTCTCTGAGATGAGCTCAAAGTGTTAGCTGAGATAATTATCAGAGAGATTATGCAGATCTTATTTTCAAAAGTTTTGTTTGCTGTCTTGTTACACAATTGCTTAGTGTTTGTATGGAGCTCAGAAAATAGAAAGCATCAGAGAAATACCAGGAATTATTTATTTAACAGAAAAATAATTCTCCCAAATGATATTAACGTTTTCAGCAGCCTTTCCTATATTTTGAAGATTTCTGTTAACCTGGAGAGCTGCTCAGCGATCTAACCTTGGCAGCACATGAAATGAGAAATGTGCCTTACCACTATTGTTTTTAGACTATTTCATCGGAGCTGCAAAACAGCAGGAAGCGGAGAAAAGGTGCAGTACAGCATCTTACGATTTCCTTCGCTTCTAGCTTTGCTGGTGACAAAGGTCACCACATTCAGGAGATAAAATCAGGACTTGTTGTAAGTCAAACCAGTGCCATAAAGTACACGATCACTTTATGGAATCACTAAATGTTTCGAGAATTGGCTAAAACCACTTCCAACGTTTCCAAGCCTGTGCAAGCTTATAAGGAAAACTCAGTCAGACTACCTGAATTTGAATATACATTATAACTTTTAACCAAATTCCAGCCAAGACCTTTCAAACACGATCAAAGCTATCTTTAAAGCATAAAGAAGAAGCCCTGAACTCAATATAAAATTGTCATCGGGCACACTTATGTACGTACCACACTTAGTCTCGCAAACAATTTAAAAGCTACAGCAACTACACAACTTCAGTTCCTGTTTTCAATAATTCCAAGTTCATTTCATGAATATTTACAGGTACTTCATATTTTTTAGGATGTCAAGAAAGCTTACAGAAAGTGTGTTATGCAGCCATCATACTAGCTATACAACTACCTTTTGCTTAAACACAATAAAATCAAATTCTACTTACAGCCAACCATCATCATGGCCACCGAAAAAATCTTCTCTCCATCAGTGGTTGGTGCTATGTTTCCAAATCCTATTGTTGTAAGGCTTGTCATGGTAAAGTAGAGAGAGGATATGTACAAGGAGTCTTTACTGGGTCCTCCTTCCCACTGCCCTGAGCCAGTGGTGTTGTATCGATATGGTGTCCCGATACTCAGTGCCAACTGGTAGAGCCAGCTATCTGTTTTGATTGTATTAGTGACTTCATCTATAACTTCGTAGTCCCCGATGCTGTACCATATGCAGGCTAGCCAGTGGGCCACCAGTCCAAATACACACACCAACAGTACCAGTACAGCAGCACCATATTCCAGATAATGGTCCAACTTCCTGGCAACTCGACCGAGTCGTAGAAGACGCACCACTTTTAAGGAACTGAAGAGGCTACTGATCCCCTAGAAAAGAATAAAAATCATTATTTCATCTGAAATATCCTGCTGGTTAACACAGAAGGCTGTACAGAGATTCCTGCATCTGCTTTAAATCTTTCTGTACAATTTTTTCATGCCCCAGATGACAGAATACAAGATCAAACCCTCCTCCCCCTCCAGTTCTTTTGTCCTCATCAGGGTAAATCAAGTTCATCCACTCATTAGGTAGATAAATTACTTCGTTCAAGCTCAGTCTTTCCAACTAAGAGAAGAGTTCTGTGGAATCCGAAGTGAGAAATGGCATGTTTATTACAAAAAGGAGTGATTCGATACTTTGCCAGTTTGAAGTAAACAGGAGGATCTGCTTTGACCTCAAGGAGGTCAAACGTGGTAGAAGAGCAGTCACAGATGGAACTACACCACCCCAGTGGAGTCTTCTCGAAGCGTCTCAGAGAACAGTATTCTATTAAACCCAAGCAGAGGATTGCTATTCTGGCCGAGACGGGGGTCCACCTACTTCAACAACCTTCAGCATTAACAGATGCTCAAGAGAAACCTCAGAAAGTAATTGTAATGGGTGACTACAGAGAAATCTGCCTATTGTTCCTCTCATCCACCAGAGAGTAGCTGGGTAACTTCCTCTAGTCCAACAGTCTCCACCTCGTATTATCCCTCACCGCAGCTAATAAAACTCTGGATATTTTGTTATTTATAAGAAGTCTCACTGAGTGAACATGGAACTAACAACTGTGGGCACATCACCTTTCTGAGGGAAGGTAATGCGGACCACAAGGCACTGGCAAGAAAACCACATGCCTTTGCATGTAGGGTTAATTTCCTTTCCAATCAACAGACATTGCAGATACCTTCCTAAAACAAGTATTTGTGCAGTGTTTTTTTTTTTCATGCAAGATAAATGAAGTACAAATAAATGGAAGCACAAATATTTAGGGAATAGAAGCACAGGGACCATCAAAAAGTTAATCGAAACATCTGAGAGGGAACAAGAAATGTGTATGTCCTCCTCAATGCACAAATGGTTTGCAATGTATTTTAATAGAGTTTATAGATGCAGAAAGAGAAGAAAAATATGTTCCTGATCTATTGCAATCCCATGATATACCTAACTTGTGCATTAAATTAATTAGTGGCTCAAAATAGAAGGTTTGTAAAGGAAGGTTTCTAATATAAAACATTCAGAAGCTGAAGACATTTAATTTAAAGTAGAAATTAAGACATAGAAAGCAATGAGGCAAACATTCCTAGTTACTGTGCCAAGATTAAATTGCCCTTTTCTATGCATCATTATCAAATCAGTCTAGTCAAAACACTGGCTAATTATATTATCAAACAGTAAAAGACTGGAGTTTCTGGAGTTTTCCATACCAGAAAAACATTAATCTCTTTTGCACCTCTGTTTCATTCCACAACTAACGTTTGAAGGGTAACATACATCTGATGTTTCTAGATATAATCTGTTCAACAAAGTTCTTGTATGCTTTTCAAATCCTGTTGGAATTTGTTTCAGATCCCCAAATCCTTAATAAATTGAAGCTCTGTATTTGCATTCAAGCTCTCATGATGACTAATACCATGGAGGGAAGTGGAATTTTCCCATTTTGATTTCTGTATTTTGCATTTACACAAGACACAGACCTAGTTTACCATTCTTATTTCCATCTGAACGTATATCTACTTATTTGCTTTGGGATATATGTCTGAGGCACTCTGAACAGCCAACTTGTCCAATAAACTGGGAAGCCCTTTACAATGTTCATTACGCAATGGACTGGGGCCAATGGACTACTGAGTGAGGGTCACACCCCACAGCAACCGTATCGACATTAAGAAAGAAAACTACAGAGTAGTTTAATAGCGTCTTTCACAAAATTAATCTGTAGTGTGTTTCAGTGAATTAACCCTGATTCTGAACAGGGTTCTGTTCTGTACTTCTGATTACAACTTGCTGTGAAATCAGAGGGAGAAAACAGCAGGGTGGTTTTTTGTAGGATCAGGCCCTATTGAGTTGGTCAATGAGATACGCATTATTTCCATTTTACTTAAAGAGTCACTGTTCATTACCAAGATTAAGGCTAGGGAAGGAGTTAGAGACCTGGAATCTAAACTTGGGAGTCCTCTTTTTGCACCCAGTTTAAGTTCGTCCCAGTGTCAAGGCTTACACTGCATTTTCTACTGCACAAACCCAAACCGAGAGCCGGCCCTTGATCAGGAGAGTTTATATTCTGACACTCCATTCTCCATCCACATTACATATAGATCCATATTACATATACATGGGTCACAAAAATCCCATGCAACGCTACAGGCTTGGGGAAGAGTGGCTGGAAAGCTGCCCAGCGGAAAAGGACCTGGGGGTGTTGGTTGACAGCCAGCTGAATATGAGCCAGCAGTGTGCCCAGGTGGCCAAGAAGGCCAGTAGCATCCTGGCTTGTATCAGAAATAGCATGGCCAGCAGGACTAGGGAAGTGATCGTGCCCCTGTACTCGGCACTGGTGAGGCCGCACCTCAAATACTGTTGTATTGGGTCTGGCTGAGATGGAGTTAATTTTCCCCGTCACAGCCCTCATAGTGCTGCGCTTGGTTTGGCAGCTAGAAAGGTGTTGATAACACACCGGTGTTTTGGCTACTGCTGAGCAGCGCTCCCCCAGCACCAGGGCTGTCTCACCAACATTGCCCCACACACCCCAGTAGGCTGGGGGTGGGCAAGATCTCGGGAGGGGGCATAGCCAGGACAGCTGACCCAAACTGACCGAAGGGATAGTCCATACCATGACATCCGCTCAGCAATAAAAGTGAAGGGAAAGGAGAAGGAAAGGGGGGCATTCGTTATTTATGACGTTTGTCTTCCGGAGCAACTGCTACGCCTACTGAGCCCTGCTTCCCAGGAAGTGGCTGGACGTCACCTGCTGATGGGAAGTAGACAAGAAATCTTTTGTTTTCCTTTTGCTTCCATGCGCAGCCTTTGCTTTTGCTTTTACTAAACTGCCCTTATCTCAACCCACGAGCCTTTCATTATATTTTCTCTCCCCTGTCCAGCTGAGGAGGGGAGGGATAGAGTGGCTTTGGTGAGCACCTGGCCTCCAGCCAGGGCCAACCCACTACAACTGTGTTCACTTTTGGGCCCCTCACTACAAGAAGGACATTGAGGTGCTGGAGCGTGTCCAGAGAAGGGCAACGAAGCTGGTGAAGGGTCTGGAGCAGAAGTCTTATGAGGAGCAGCTGAGGGAGCTGGGGTTGTTTAGCCTGGAGAAAAGGAGGCTGAGGGGAGACCTTATCGCTCTCTATAACTACCTGAAAGGAGGGTGTAGAGAGGTGGACGTCGGTCTCTTTTGCCAGGGAGCAAGTGATAGGACGAGAGGAAATGGCCTCAAGTTGCACCAGGGGAGGTTTAGACTGGATATTAGGAAAAATTTCTTCACGGAAAGGGTGGTCAAACACTGGAAGAGGCTGCCCAGGGAAGTGGTTGAGGCACCATGCCTGGAGGTATTTAAATGCCATGTAGATGTGGTGCTTAGGGACATGGTTTAGTGGTGGACTTGGCAGTGCTAGGTTAACGGTTGGACTTGATGATCTTAAAGGTCTTTTCTGACCTAAACGATTCTATGATTCTACACCTTCTCTCTCTAAGTTACATGGACAGTTTAGCAGTTGTACAACTAATATAAAAACACAGCATTTATTTCAAAGTCTGGGAGAAAGTCCGTGCTGTGATTATTATTTTTTTTTTCTACGCACAGATAACAATCACATCTCATGTATAAAACAAAGAGAAATGTTTCATTTTAGCTGACAGTGAAATGTATACTTTCCAAAGAGTAATTAATTTAAGTAAGTTTCACTGACAGACTTAAAGCTAGTTCAGTCTGACCCACTACTTTAAGGCCAAAAAATCAGAGATATATTTATTGAGCATTCACATTTCACGTTTAATCCTGCAAAATATAAAGACAATATTGGAAGCTTTAGAAGCCTATTCCATAAAACACTACCTAGGAAAGAGCAATTAAGCACATACTAAATGAACAGGTGATGCATCACACTGTTTAAGTACTGGGTTGGGGCAAGCTGGTACCTTTACACTTAAAAAAATCACCTAACAATAAATGCATAATTGTTAATACACAGAGCTCTGCCTAAGATTCAGCAACAATCTCTTTGGTGGAAATTATGTGAAAGACTAACTGCCTTGAATTAAGTGTGGGCTATTAAGAAATTCAGTGTTCTAAACTCAACTGATTGCTGGCTGCCTTTAATTTCATTTTTCTTTTAACTGTATTTATGCTCCTTAACGAATATTTTGGAAACCCTTCTACTAAAGGATGAGCATCTGCTCTAACTGAAGTAACCTCAGCACTCAAGGAACAGAGAGGTGATTAGAAACCTTGAGTGGAGCATATAACCCTGTTTGGCACTGGCATCGTGTAAATAATGCATGTTTTTGATACTGAAGATTCAATCTTCTGGGAGCAGCATTTGTCTCTCTTGCCGTAGTTGGTCAATTGGGCCAATTGTCTGTAATATCTGCTGCTTTGTGTTCTCTGACTGAGAATATCTTGTTATGTTATGAACCATCCAATCCTGCCCCTTGAGGTTTTGACTAATGTGTTTGATCATGTCTTAATCAGATGAGGACATTCAGCTTGCTCATCTCCAATCATCTCAGCTGTAGAAATCCTTTAACTGAAAAACCACCAACTCCAGAATTGCGTTTTGTGTGTCAAGTTTGGAACCAAATTCCTATCTGATACACATAATTGACTTAAGCGTTACAAGTGTGAGTCAACGGAGACTTTCCCAGTGACTTCTAAGGCCATTGGATCAGGAGAGGACACAAGCAGTAGCTCTGAACCAGCCCTTTTTGTCCCACCGTTTCTATTTAGCAGATAGCTGAAGCCACCACAAAGGATGTAGACAATGTCAAATTTATCCAGAAAGACATTTTTGAGGAATGGATATTCAACTTTGGAATTAAATTAGCCATTCATGATTAAACAAAGCCCAAGGTTATTGACATAAGCGCCTTGCAAAGTCTGTGTTCTCAAATTCTCTTGATATACTAAGAAAGGAAATTCAGTTTGCTAGTGGAGGCACAAGTGATGACAGCACTCAGTCTGAAATGCAGAGGGACCACTCCTTCCTATTAAAATTACCTGAATCTTGCCATTTCAGATCCTAGATGTTACCACATTGTCAAACTCCAGTCTTCCAGGATGAAAGAAGTGTCTAAGCTGTGTGTCTGACTCTAAACTTTTCTGACCACAAGGCTGAGAAAGATGTTTCCTGCAATTGCGATACGCACCGTGGGAACAGACCTCTCCACCTCGAGCAAGAACAGGGAGCTAAGTTCTCTTGCGCTTAATGAATCTCTGATAAAGCCAGGCAATAGGGAGGATGAAGCTGTCAAAGCCATGTTATACAGGGGTTGAGTGCCAAACATGCAAGAGGATAAAGGGAACATTGTCACCAAAGGAAAATTCCGGTTAACAAGCGCAGGAAATCATTCCAGTTAGCGTGAGTGCCAGAGATGTCCTCCTAAACCAGGAAAGAGAGAGAGGAGCCTGTTCTACACTAAAGGAGCAACAGAATAGCAGAGCTGCATCTTTGTAAAAGATTTAATCAGCTGGTTACTTGCTAATCCAGTAAGTCTTTTCTGCAGTAGGAAATTATTGCATAAATGTTTTAAAAAATAAAATAAAAACAAAAAGAGCCAGTATCTACCACCTAAATATACTAAAATCTGCTTAAACCTCAAAATTAAATCCCAGTATGCTGAAATGGTAAATTCGTGCATAGGGTTTTTTTGTTATTAGGGAACAATGTGGTTTTAACTCTAGGCACTTATTTGATTAGATTTCACTCCATGATTTTTTTATTTATTTGCTGTTAGCTGTGGGCACATATGCAACAACAACAAAAAATGAAACATGCTTTTTAAATGTGTTCTAAAACTGAAATCCTCCCGGCTCTGAATATGGGGATTGGTACTGCATCATTTAACAGAAAACACTGTCTCGGAAAAGGTCAGAGGGGAAAGAAAGAAGAGCTTTTCACTATGTTTTGATGTTCAGCACATGGTGGTTTTGAAGAATTTATGGAGTGGCCAAGAACCAGCGCTGGGAACCTTTCTATGAAATGCTGTAGGGCATGTTGCCACTGCAGTCAAAGGTGTGACTGCAGTATATACAAACCTCCTTAAGATAAATTTAAGCTAATATGCTTAGAGTTGCTAGATGCAAGCAATTACAGCAACCTGCATTCAGCAAAACTAGCCATTAAAGCGATCAAATCCTCTGAGGAGCCTGCAGCCAAAGCTGAGCTTTTTATCTCTGTGCAAGAGCAAAATGGCTTCATTGGAGTTGAGCTCAAGCACACCCGCACGAGCCACAGCCACACCGTGACTGAGCACTAACCACCCTCCTGGGGTGGGAATTCATCTCACGTAATGCTGCAGCCTTACGGCCAAGCAGCCAGTCTATGTGAATTGTCCAGCTTTCCTCCCTGGTGAGTGAAGAGAAAGGCATGTCAGAAGAGTGATTCACCCAATCCATCTCAGACAGCCGGGGATGGGATGAATCACCTCCTGGAGCCGTCTCTCTCCCCTCCCACTGAATACAAAGAAGCTGAAGCCTATCACTTACACAGCTTACGGGAGGAAAAATTAAACCCATCCTTAGAAATCTGGATAGCCCGGATCTGGGCAGCATCCAAACCTGTATTATGTTATTACAGAGATGGATACTACGGAGCACTGCCTCACAGTGCGAGACTTATCTTTCTCGACATGAGCTTGGAGAATAAATGCTATTAATAACAGTAGGCTGAGATTTTCTGCAGATGCAATAGCGTGCTTATTTCTTCATTGAATAGCCAATTACTCCACAGAAAGTGATGCCACACTACATTTGGTTCTGATAGGATTTTGCAGAAGTCCCCTTTGGCTTGAAGAAGGAATTGAATCAGTTCATAAAAAAATAAACAGTCACAAAGTAAACTGGACTGTGGTTCTTGATCTCAAAAGGGCAAGAGCTGGTAAATTATAAATTACAGTATATTGAACTATAGACAATAATAAGTGAAGACAACTGGACTGTGAGAGAGGAGAGTCAGACACCTGGCAGCAGAGGACACCTGGAATGTCCTTACATCAAAAGGTACAAAATATCCAGAGGTTGTATCTCAAAGAAGGGGAAAAACTTGTAAAGCTGGACATCAGTTATAAATGCATAAATAATGACCCAAGGGTAGAAAACAGAAACAGAAAACTGACAATATACAAGAAATAAAACATTGATCAGCAGAAAGCTACACCTTAGACGGTAAAAAGAATAGGGATGAAGTGAGAATTGCTAAATGTCAGGTTGAACTTTTCCTTGTAAAGAACATTAAAACAAACACCCAAAGATTCTTCACATTCATCAATGGAAAAAGAACAACAAAAGTGATCAAGCTGCAATGAAGTAAAAATAATCCAGGCTTGGGCTAAAAATTAAATTAATTCTTAGCTTTAGTTTACAAAGATGATGTTGACGTTTTCCAGAAAAGCTAATGCATCAAGAAGGAAATAAACAGATACATTACCTGAACAAATGTTAAGGGAAAGAGTAATTAGAAACATTGAGATAAATCAAAATGCAATCAGTGCAGCAATAGGTTTGCTAAGCTTAGGTTAGCTGGGATCTAGCCAAGTCTTCCCGATAGCTTTCTCTGATAAACACACCCCATTTTCTAAATAAAAGAAATGCAGTATTTCAGTAACACAAGGGGTGAAATTATTAGGAAACACAGAGAAAACAGGGACCACAACTGGGATTGTAAGGTGACTGGGAAACTTGTGAAAAGGATGGCAAAATGGAAGCCATTAAAAGGATTAAAAGGAAGTCTAGCAAGGGTTACAAGTGGCGACTCTGGGTGATTTTGTTGGTTTCTTAGTGCAGCAAGCAGAAATATTATACGGTCACAAAATCTGCTGATGGCACACCTTTGGAACACACGGTGCAAAGAATAACTGGGTGGGAATAAAGGAAAATGTGATAAAGCTTAAGAATACAGAGTCTCAAGGCATCCATTACAGGGCAAATTAACAAAAATTTCTACAACTACAAAGATCTTTAGCTGAAGACTACTAGGAAACAGAAATATTTGGGTATATGGGTTAATCCCACAGTGACTCAGAGCAATCAGGGGGTTGCACTCACAGAAGAGGTTAATCCAGTTCCAGGACGGATCAGTTGAGCGTTTCCACCGTCAAGAGGAAAAGCCAAACCCCAATTACAAAGCAAAGCTGAATTCTCCGCCTGAAGTAATAAGTACAGCTCTGCCCTAAAGAGATGTATTCAAACTTAACTCCGTGCAGAGAGAGGCAGCTGGAATGGCCAAGAAAATTTTCATAAAATTTCATAACTGAGGTTTCTAGACAAGATCAGTTTGCTTAGACTAAGGAAAGGAAAATAGGCATGTTTGTGCAGGGGGAGGGAGGGCATGACTGTTCTTTCTAAGCACATCAAGGAGATAAACATGAGGGAATGAAAAGAAATATTTAACCAAGAAGGCTGGCACAGGGACAAATGCACAGACTGCAAATTAAGACAGATTTGCAGACACCATGAGTTAAGGCCGATTGTGACCAGTTTATGGGAAGGGTGATACAATGAACCTGCTCACCAAAGCCAATGACTGAGGGACAAAAGGTCCCTGTTTTACCCTTATTATTTTTTTCTGCTTTTGTTTTTATCCTTTGAAAAGTTGAAGTGAGGCAAATACATTCTCAAGGGGAGGATGCATCTCATCTCAGCCTAAACGATACCATGGAGGGGTCTGCATCTGAGCTAGTCACACTAGCGTGTCATTACAGTCAATGGTGAGAAATAAGCATTTTAGGGCAGGTTGACTCCTCAGACCTATTTTGGAGATGCATCTTAGAACATGAGGAGCCATACTCTGAACGTGCCTGTATCTCCTTGTGGACTATGCCTGGCCCTGTGTTTTATCAGATGAATCCCATGCTTAGTACATTTTGAAATACAGTCCAAATACTTTATTTAAAGAAGTATGGGCAAAACTTTCACTACCTTTCCCTCACCAGAAGTAATTATACACAAAAAAAAAATTTCACCCAAACGTATCACTTAGCTGATTCTATAAAGTCAAGGTATAGCTCAGCTAGAATTGGTATTGAAGCAGTGAAAAAGGCACCATTTTTGTAAACCTTGGGCAATCTTCACTGAGCAGTTGTTACGTGATGGTACACAGTGTAAAAGAAAACAAAGCGCCTACAGATTTTGGGAACAACTGAAACGGTGAGTCTCGCCAACACGAGCGGGTAAGCCTGCAGGCACATATCCAGAAGGTACTATTCGGTGCAGTGCCGGAGGAGTGTCCAGGAGGACATATAGGCTGTTTGAAATTTAACCAGCAAGTCATTCCCAAAAGAAATTTTTGAGCTTAGCTACTTAAATAGAGCTTAGCTTTAAAATCCCTGGTTAGCTCCTTAATGCTTCTTTACTGGAGTTAATGTTAAAATAAATCTTCCAACATATCTCAGAAACCCTTATTTTTAGGTAAACAACGTAATAAAGTTGCATAGTTACAAATCAAAATGCTGGAAGGAGAAAAATAAAAAAGCAACATTTCTGATTTATCACCACTTTAAGAACTGAATTTAGAATTGCATTCAATTATGTAAATCCACACGGGAGTAAGGAGCTTTGCTTCTGCACAAGCTATCTAGATCCTGGGTCCAGATACAAGCAGAGCCCATTTAATACTTGACCTGCACCAGTGGTAGCAATGGGAGTAGTGACTGCAGCGAGCGCAAAATTGAGTCCTTACAGCAAAATGAAAGCAAGTAGGTTTTCTCATGCAGACTCTGAAAGCACCTCTAAATATATTGCTTGAGATTTATCTTTTTTTTCCAGGAGGATGGGGGAGCTTGTCATTTTTTTTTTCCCCCTAACACAAATGTCAATAAGCTATAACATTATAAATAAACTTCTGGTCAATTCTTTATGGCACAACTATAGAATGCAATGCACTTCAAACAGTGAATAACTGTGGTTACAAAAAGAAGGGAGATTTCCAAAGATTTCTTCTAGATTCAAGTTAAGGGGGATGCGGCATCTTGCACTATTTATTTGTTAGTGCCTCACTGTGCCCAACCAGGGAAAAGAGAGGACGATATCATAAAATCTGATCATTTTCACTTACTTAGGGAAGGTGGACGGAGGATGAAATGGGAGGGAGAAGGTGGTGCGTCACGTCGGTTGGGACAGCTTCTGAGCAGGATACTGAACTTAGCTGATAGTTTAATGCCAGCAACAAACTACGCTTCCTATGCCAATATAGGAATAAAAAGAGAAGAAATATCTGGAGAAAGTAACCTGAGCTGCAATGTTTCTGCAGGCACTTCTGGAACTACACATATCCCTGACGCCAAGGGTTAGACATAACACCAACCCAGTCTTGAACAAAGTGAAGACTCACACCAAATTACAAGGCTGTCTCGCTAGTAAAACTTTGCTAATTCTGATATTAGCCATGCAGTTAGTTTCTCCGAGGCTGTACCTTGGCTCCATTTTGTGCAGAGCAATTGCCCGTCCCTAAGCCTGCGACTCGCTTCCTCCCATTGACGGCTGCGTACAGCAACCTCAGTAATGTGGATTTGCGCTGCTCCCACCAGCATTACTGCACTGAGTATCTGACCGGATTATTTCATTTGCCTCCTCTCCTTTGTAAGCCTTCCCCTCCTTTGCGAGCAAAGGGATCATGAGGGACTCAAAGCTTCCCTTGAAAGCACTGCACGCACAATTTGCCCCAGTTGGACTCTGCATCACTTAATACGGCTCTGACTAAAG
The DNA here is from genome assembly GCF_035582795.1 of Mycteria americana. Taxonomy (NCBI): domain Eukaryota; kingdom Metazoa; phylum Chordata; class Aves; order Ciconiiformes; family Ciconiidae; genus Mycteria; species Mycteria americana. Next base: position 66,482,718 of record NC_134369.1, on the reverse strand, counting down.
ATTTGATTTAAATGGCTTGTACCCAACATCTGCTTCCCAGTAACGTATACAACACATTAAAAAGAAAAAAAAAAAAAAAAAGGGCGGGGGGAGGGGGGGGAGGGAAGACCACTGAGACATGTAATTAAAGTTCAGTATGCCATAATCCGCATCAGAGCGGTGCAGCACGAGGCTACCAGGTCCCATCCATCTCGTGGGACAACCCCGCCTGCCCTCCCACCACCCCCTGCATCGCCTCCAGTTCAGGCCCTTCCTTTCACAAGTTGCCCCTCACATCAAGATGACGTTCATGTGTCTCCACAGGGGAACCTGCAGAAATATCCCAATATCCCAGACCTTGTATAGCGTTAAAAAAGCTGGTAATAAAACAGTGGCAGAACTCGATTAAAACCTTAGGTTGAATAAAAGCTAAAAAGATGTGGTGCAATTCTGCAACTAAGCGCAATAGGGGTGAACGGGGTGAATAAGAGACAGGGGTGAATATGGTTGACCATCTATATAGTATATGCCTAAGGTGGATACATTTACATTTGGACACTGTAACCAAGCCATTGTATGATTATATTGCAGTTTTCTGCACACGACAGCAGGATGACAGTATTCTTCATATTTAATTGCCTTCCAACTGCATAACAAAGGGGAAAATGCCAGGTCCCAGGCCTAGTGTGTCTGTTGTTATGTTGCTAGGAGTTTTCATCATAGTTTAACACTTGGCTGCAGCAGAGATTTAGTTCTGGGAATTATTTTCTCCATGTCAGCCACCTAAATTTAAGAAAGGTAGCTAGCCATAGACTTGACTTCAGAGCCAAAGCCACATTCTTGAAACACACCGATTTATCTTCACCTTGCATATGCCACTCAGACTGGGGTCCATAAACCCTTCTTCAAATATCTCCCGAAAAGGGAGTGTTTGCAGCAAAGCACTGCAGATGTAAATATGGCTAAACTAGTTGTATCAGCTTTTATTTGCTTCCAATTTACAGACATTGCTATTTTAGTTGCTATTAATTGCAGTGATGCAAAGAAGTTCCTGCCACCGCTGAAATAGATGGATAATAGTAATTAAAAGAAGATTACAATTACAAGGATTCCATGCCTTAATATGTCCTGCACAGATCACTAAATTTTAAAGGCCATTGGGTCATGTAGTCTTACATTATTAAACAACAGACACAGAACTTCAGAGTTTTAGGTCATTTAAATTTGTCTGCTTCCACTTCCAGCCATTGGCTCAGGAAAACGAACTTTTGCAGAAGGGATGACCTTTTATACAACTCATTTGAAAACCAACTATTTGGCTATGTGTATGTACCATCCTGACATCTGGTCCCGTTCTTCACAATATGTGCCATGTCATTTTAGGGCCATGCTTCTGGCAGAGATGAGATCAAGCTTCTAGGTTCTGTTTCATTACAAACTCAGAAATTCACGAATCTCAGTGAAAATTCCCAGAAAAGAAAAGAAAAAAAAAAAAGAAAAAAGAGACACCAATATTTTTCCAAATAGCAAAGGGGACTTTTTCAGCTGTATTTAACACTTAATTTGTGGAAACATTTTCCATTTGCACAAAAGCTTGTCCATCCACCTAGTCTTGGAATATTTATTCTATATACTAATTTACAGAGGCTCAAATGCAGCCCTCAGCAGCACCGTACCACGGTGCCTGTACCTGAGCGTGGGCTCCTGAGGTCCTTCCAGCTCCAGATACTCTCGCAATCGCACGGCTCCGTGTGGGGACAAGAGCCAAGCACCTGCACAACATCCTGGTTCCCTGGGATGTAAATCCATGCATTTGGTCCCAAAGGGAGTTGTAGCATGGTTTGACCGCATCTGAACAAGCAGTGGGATCAGCGTCCTCAGGCTCACTGTAAACCCATCCGCTGACAATTTCAGCACAGTGTGACTCTGATAATTGTGACTTGTATGGAATCAATGGTTACCCACGCTATAAACAAACTTTTGGTAGCTCAGACTGACAGAGGCTGGATATTTAACTCTCTCTAGTAGGCAGAACACATATAAAGGCTAAGCCTCAAGGTAACATAATTCTCTAGCTTCAAAAGTAGGGAGTCGTGATTTTAGAAGTATAAGTGACAGTGCATACACCAATGGAAGGAGTTGTTACATACCACTAAGTACTCAAGGAAAAAATTAGAATCACTTCAGGTAACTCCAAGACAAAAATCAAACTTCTAGTCGCTACGTACTTCACAGCCTAATAACAATAGGAACTTCATCTGACCAAAATCTTTGGATCCAAACACCATATCCCCCATTACTCCAAACTTTTTTCTTTATTTTTTTAATTTAAAAGAAGAGACAGACAGACAGACATGCACTTTTGGACTAAATCTGAAGTTTCAGAGAACTCTCTTACTTTAAAAAAAATAATAATAATCAGCCTAGTTTCAGAGAGACTGAGCACATACCCTCCATTCTGGTTCATAGCTTGAAAATTGGCTGGATTCCCCAGTATGTTTTATAGTGTCCCTTCTCACACTTCTATGTATGAAAGGTGTTCTGTATGGCTTTGGTTTAGCCAGAATGTATTTCAGTGCAAGTAATGTTTCCCAATTAGAAAAGATGCCATGCATTTTTCTGATTTCTAGGACTATCATCCTACCAATTTTCTTAAATAAAGTATGTATCCCACTAAGGATTCCACTTTCCTCTCTCTTAGCTCATTTTTCTCCAGCCTATTTTACCTTGTTTTCCTACCCTTTCAGTACCACTTAGCCACTTAATTCCTCATCCATCACATCAATTTAGATCACTCTATGCTGTGCAAGGTATCTCTCTCTCTTATTATCTTACCTTTCCCCCTCCTTGTCATACATCCAAATCCCCCTGAGCAGACTGTAACAGCCTGGCTTTGTAACTCCAGGCATGGAAACCTACACCTCTAATTCTGCCTCAAATCATCTTAATCCCCCCCAGTTCTCAATTTGTGTGTCATAATCCTTTTCATCATATCCTTCCTACTGAGGTTCTACATCCACTCAACAACAAAATAACTTTGATTTGCAGTCATGTTTGCCTCGGGTGGGAATTTCACAAGACTCCAGCCCTGGCATAATGCTGTCCATGATGGAAATGACCCTATTCCTACTCCGGCCAAGACTGACTGCATTTGAAGAACTCCAACCTTCAGTAAGAAAACTCACATTTCCTTTTCTCAAAGTCCTTTTTTTAATCTTTTGATTTATCTCCTTAATTCTGACATTATAAAATAGCAGTCAAGTGCATAAGGCGTCTTAAACAATGACTCAGCAGCCTCTGCATGAGAACCTTCAAGCACCTATATCACATACAGTAGTCTACATCTACAACGGAGAGACACAAACCTAAAATTCCTTGGCCGTACCCTTCTTTATGAGTGAGAGACCCACCCATAAGGAGGAAAAGAAACTGCCTGCAGTTGGTGTCCCCCCCTACTCACCTAGTCCCTTAACAACTAACAAAAGTGCATTCGATGCTTTATGTGGAAAAAGGAGGGATGGAGGTGCGACACACAAGGGAAATTTGGAAATTCATCTTTCATTCAGCTGGCTTTTAGGGCTATTCGCTCTGATTTGGGTCCATCCTTTGCCATCATACCAAGAACTCAAAGAGCACCAGGAGATGCCCCCAAGGTCTTTACCACTAAGCTCTGATTTTCTGTTAACTTATTCTGAAATGCCACAATTACCAACTTTAATGCTAAAGACAAATGCCCTTATCCAACACCCTGGGCCAAGATAAAGAGCTAAAACCTACCAGAATCAAGAGCTAAAAGAACTCTTCTCTCTCCTACTTGCCTAAGGAGGAAACACTCACCTTCTAATGAGAAATACTCTCCTTTTAATCAGCCAGAATATTTCTTCCAAATTAAGCTTATCGATTTACTTATTCTTTACCTATGAACCATGTCTGAGCACACTGCTGCTAGTGGGCCAAAAAGTTAAATCCCAGAAAAGAAGTACCAGTTAAAATAAATGTTAAAAGCCAAATGAAGATAAAGAGCATTAATAACTACAACCACCCAGAACACACCAACCAGCTCAAAAGACTTAAATGTCACAAATGAAGACATACCACCAAAAAAAAAAAAAAAAAAAAAATCTCCCCTGGAAGATAGAGAAAAGGGAAAATGTAGACCCAAGGAGGAAAGACTGACTGTTTACATACCTGTTTTCAAAATCACTTCAATTCTTTTCAGGCACTAGGGAAAAGTGGAGTTGGAGGGGTTTGAAATCAAGTACATAAGCAGTTATATTCCAATGTCTGCTGGAGGCTCCAGGGCCGTAACACACCATTTCATGAGAAAGAAATGTTACTGTTGGTTGTCTTATTAAAAAGGAGTTGATATTTCCTTTGTTTGAAGGTAAATGATAGCAGCCTTAGGATCACTGGAGCTCATGATACCTTGTTACGGTTATTACATTTTGGTTAAAGTTTGCCACTTTAAGTGTGCCTCAGTTATAATGCACTATGCCAATGATTCTCTTCACTGTCACAAATATTGCAGATGGTTTATTTCCCATCTATATGTTAGAGAAAGAGGTTAAGCTCATCGTTTAAATCTGTACTGTTTGGGCACAGAAATTTTCTATTTGTTTTACATATTCAAGCATGAAAATCTGGAGATAACACTGCATTTTTATAAAAATCAGGTTCCTCAGTCTGAAACTGGTTATCTTAAAAAGCCGTATTATATTTACAACCTTGATAATACCACCTCCTCACACAGCCTGACTGCACAACCTGCTTCCAGACGGGCAGCCCTCATATGATCTTGAATTTAAGCTGCAAGTATTATCACTTCTGTCATATTTGCTATAAATAAAACGGAACAATGTCAAAAGATGGTACTCAGCACAGAGACAGGGATGGAATTTTAAAGGAGCTCTACAAAATCTGCACCAAAGTCTACATTAAAAAATAAGAATGTAGATTTTATATAGTGAGGATATATAACTACAGAATTTGAGAATTTAAAAGAAAAGCAAACAACCAAACAAACAAAAAACACTCAACGGTGTTCTAAGAAAAAAAAAGTTAAAAAATGAACAGAGGCTTCTTCATCTGTTTATGGCCCTAAAGATAAAAGACTCTAGAGAAAAATTAAAACAAGTCCTAATGCCATTATAGTTGCATTTTAATAATTAATTTTCTCTACACTGACTTGTGCATGCATTATTTGTCATAGTTATTGCTTGTTTTCTCTATTATCTTAGGCTGCAAGCTCGATTTCGTAAATGTTAATACATTTAGCACTTAAAAAGCTTTAATTCAGCGTCCATTTAAGATATTTATGTTTTCTCTCCTCAAACTGTTTCTAAAATTCCAGCAGTAGCTCAAGAACTGTTTAAAAAAATGGAGATAAATCTCTCTCTCAATCAGACATTTAAAGACATCACCAAAAAAAAAGATAATTCCAGCATGGTTCAAAAAGTAATCCTAGGGCAGGATTTTAAAAATGCTCATTCAGAGGCATTCTCTACTTTTGTATAAGTCAGTAGCAAATTTGCCACCAGCTTCAGCCAGAGCAGATAGAGAGTTTTGATTACTTACGTCAAGCCGTATTAGTCTGCCCTGCAATGGATTAGGGCTGCTTAAAGGCAATCATTGGGTATGAGCTGAAAAGGGAGGCTATGGCAGGGGGACATCCCAACTGGTCCAGCCCATTTTGATATGGACGTGCAACAATGCTTTCGGATGGCAAGCAAGCGATTCTAAAGCCCACATCCATTCATGTACACATCCACACATGGTACTGAATTCAAAGGCACCTCTTCTCCAACGTGGGAATGCCACGTAGGTAAAGCCCGGCAGCTTAAGGCCATCCTTGCATATTTGCACAGAGCTTCAGTTGCCTCTTACTGCTGCCAGATGCCTGGGAGCATGCTCCTAAATTAATTCCTAATTAAAACAATCTTTTTGAGGCAGACGACAATCGCTTACCTCATCCACATTCTCAAAGGCATTGATGATGTCATACGGTAAACAGGACAGAAGATCAATCACAAACCATGTTTTCAGGTAGTTCATCCTTATGAGTTTGGGATCAGATATAACCTCTCCACCAGGGCCAACAAAGGTCGTATGAAAGTTCAAAACAATGTCAACCAGAAAAATAACGTCCACGACACTGTCCAGCACAAGCCAGGCAATGTTGTTCTGTTTTGTCTTGAAGGAGACGTTATATGGAACCATAATTGCTGTGTAGAAGGTTAGAATTAAGATGACCCAGTCCCAAGTGGTCTTAAAAGCACAATAGTGTAGTATAATGTGTGGTGGAGTCTTTGGAGCTTCTTGCTTGTACTGAGGAAGAATATCAGATCCCAGCTGGAGAACCTGTAAAAGACAAAAAAGCAAATGTTACTGTTTTCAATTAATACAATCCGATAAGGGGTCTTACGGATTTCTGTAAGGAGCAGCACAAAGATGGGACTGTGTTCATTGGACGTTGCAAGTCAACCCGCGCTTTCTAAATTATCTGATTTATTAAGAACGCGTGGAAGCAGCTATCACTTGATGAACGGGAGCAGCATAGCATCTAAGGATATTCTTGCAAAAAGGGAGGTCTTTGCAGATGGACTGAAGGGAAACCACGCCAATAGCAAGGGCAGAGAGGCTCCATAAACAGGTTGTGGGTACTGCCACACCAGCTTATGCTCTGCAGTTATGAACATGAGTATTCATTCATATGTGGAAGTGTTATAAGACTAATCCTTCGTGCCCGACCTCTTTTTTGAACCACTGTTGAGCCAGAACAATACCCTATCAAAGGTAAACCAGACTTCAGCCTTGCTGGCTGACCTCCTTCTAAAATGAAGCATTGCACGCACAATTTCTGCCCTAACACCCTGGCAATATCATGCTTCCTTCTCATTTTCCTCAAAAAGTTGTTGCTCTTACAAGCTCAATATCACTAGTGGGTTCTCTTTTATTTCTCGTAATTACTTTTCTTTTCTTTTTTGCATATGACTATAATCTTCTGCATGCGCACTTTTGTAAAATGTGGGACTGGAAACATTGCAAAGGAACCAAGCCAAATTCGCTGAAGACATTCCTCCCAGCTAATCTAATTACCTCTTATCTCAGTCCAACACAAGAAACAAAAGCACAAAGGAACGCACAACGCGGCAATATATTGTGCTGACAACTGAAAGATTCATGTGTATTTTGGAACTAATAACACCTTTTACATTTGGGGATCTCAAGTCTGTATGGGATAAAATAAATAATTCCAGCCACTTTAAAACTCATTTCAGCCCTACACCTGTCCCATATTGGAGCTGATGCACCATATTTGCAGGGACAGTTAGATTGTGAATAGCAGTCCCATATGTGTAAAAATGATCAAACGCGGGATGCTTCCTCGATGAAGAGGAGTAAATGGCTCTGAATAAACAGCACAACAACTAAGAATATGAACTCAAGTACCACAGATACGGATTCTCCATTTATTCTTTGCAGTCTTATTTTTAAGATGAGAAAGCTGTTACTGAGATCAGACTGTAAAACTCTGGGTCTACTGAAAATCTGTTCTTCAGAAATCACCAAGGGACAACAACAGCAGCCTCTCTCACTCTGTGTTGTGGTTTTCCAACATGTCTAATCTGGCCCAGCGTCAGGCTGTAACCTCATGGGATGCAAACCTGCTTCTGCCTACCTGTTCCCACCCTCCCTAAGGTCAGATTTAGCAATCACGACATGTAAGGAAAGTCAGTTAAACTGGTATGATGAAAAACTAACTTATTGTTACACTAGTTAGCCGTTTGTTTTCTACAGAGTCAGTTGAGTTGCACAAATTTATCCTGTGGCCAGAAAACCACTAGACCTACTACACAGGCAGCAGTGAGAGTGCAGCAGAGACCTCCAGAAGACCATGGCTGCTCCCTTTGCCACCAGCCTCGTACCACACCAGCTTCAGGGTAACACAAAGCCACGTCTTGAGCTCCAGCTGCACAGCAACACACACCGAGTGGTGTGGTCTCAATGGCACTCGCCAGAGACCCTCACAGATGCCAAACCCCTGGTGAGACCCATAAAAATATCAACCTCCAGGTGTCACTTCCCCAGTGACCAGGACAAGACTCAGTAACAGCATTCCTATAACCACCCAATGGGCAAGGCTCAGCTGGCCACTGCGGCACGCTGAACTTGCTGGTGGATCTATGGGTCCTTCCCTGGAATAAAAGCAAGGATCGGTACAGTCATTTTTTCACAGCAGCCTTTGTGCAAATCCATGAAACTTCTTTCAATGCCAAAATTGTCCCCTGCATTTAACACACCATTTTGGCTTTGACTCATAATCTGGTCGTTATCTTATGTCTTTGGACTCATCTGTGGTCAACACTTTACTGTCATGATAAATCAGGACTGGGACTTCTTTCTTTGGTTTCTCCAGCCCTGTGTGTTCGCTGTCTTGTTCACCAGGGCAGGAGCTGGAAACAGCCTCGCTATAGCTGGAATAATAAGCTTCTTAGGGCTCAAGCCAAATGCGATGAACATATGCTTGATAGTTCCCTATGCCTCTGGTGGTGGAGTGCTTAGGAGCTCCCATGATACTGTAAAAGCATAATTATTATTCTTAACATAATATCATGCTGAGTTTGACATGGTGAGTGGGTGGCAAGTGGCTGTGGAGACCACTGAACTATAATGATTATTTCTTTCATGCTGCATGAATTTTTAATTTTAAACCACTAAAGAATACACAATATCTTGTTAGTCAGCTGCATTCATCATAGACTCTCTGAATTATTCTTGTATACAACTAATGAAAATGGCTGATAACGGTTAAGCCTGGTAAAGGTGGGCAGTACATTCTGCAAGGAATGAGCTGTAGTGATAACGCTCCTCCTCAGACACAGAAGTGTGGAAAATGGGGCCTGTACGGCGATGGCATACCTCCACTCACTCTGCATTCCTGACAGCACTTGGCCTCGAAAGCACTGCACGCTCTCCAAGCAACCTGTTCCTACGTACAGCCTTCTCCCTTACCTGAGCTCTTCCTACTGCCTGGTCTAAATCTTCCTTGCTGTGACTTAATGCCATTACTTTTTCTCTAGCTATAGTGGTCCTGGTGAATAATTTCCTCCCCCATTCTATGCAACTTCTTTAGACTTATTTGAATATTGTTACCACATCTTCTCCAGTCTTCCCTTCTCTAGACTAAACCAATAACGGATATAACCGGATTTACAGAACAGGGGAATGTCACAAATCAGAAAAGCAAGACGTGAGAGTAACTCAGCAGTCATCCAAGCTATTGGTATGGGATAATTCAAGGGAAAGCATCACACTGCCAACACCTGAAAACGGTGGGTTTCCATTCTGATTTTAATTTAAGTAGAGTTTTTATTATCAAAGTCCACTAAAACCAGAAAGGGAACCAAAAAAACCCCAAAAAATTAAAGCCGCTACCAGTTCTTATTATTGAACCCAGGACAAGCTCTCTGGCACAAGGTGGCTAGGGCTTGTCATTTTCAGTAGCCCACATATTTTGACCATATATTTTTGACCCGTATACTTTTCATTACCAACGGACATGAAGATGAAAGCAGTACCTCTGTTTCATCAGTTAACCTGAAGGCATTCACTTGTTGCACCATCTGCACTGTTAAGGAGATGTTTGCAACCTGCCAAAGAGTTCATTTCATCAGTTCTGAAGAAAAAAATGATGAGCAAAATACTGCAGGAATGACTTTGCAAGAAAGTCAAGACACATATGTAGTCAGTGTGCCTGTACAACCCCAGGGACCCAGACAGGGATACTTCCAAAGAGGAGTACCTGGTTTCCCAAACAATCCCATTTCCCCGGGAGAGTAAGCGACCATCCACAGGGCTCAAGGACATCGTCTGGTTCCCTGTCGCTGCGAGACAGCACGCGGAGGAGCACACCGTGCACCCCAAGGTAAGCAACAACCGGCAAACTCAGAATTGCATGCACAGAAATAGGGCCATTTAAGTAAAAGCAACCTACAGAGACTGTTTCCATGACTGAAAGAGCACGACCTGTCCCAGAAATGTGGGCTTGGCACATAGTGCTGCTTTCGCATGAGCAGAGGAGAGGTTGAAAAAAAATCAGAGTTGGGAAATATTTCCCTCTAAAAATGTTATTTATAAATAGGAACAGGTTTGGGTTTTTACCCCCCCCCATCTCTTCCTGCCTTACGAAGGGAGGAGGCTGGTGTCTGTCGCACTTACTTCGGCTAAGCGGGAGTGTTTGTGCACCACCTCGGCCTTGTTCATGGGCGTCAGCTGCTGCAGCACGCTCCGGCTGTTCGTCAGCGCCCGCGTCAACCGAGCAAACTTTGTCCAACCTGCGGGAAAGAAGGAAACCGTGTCAGAAGTACTCAAACCTCATCCATCGCTAGTAAATCTCCTTCGCGTTCACCGATCTTAAGTCTCAGACCTGAATAGTTTCGCTAAATTGCTGCGTGGAACAGCTTCAGGCTCCCGGCTTAAAGACCTTGCAAAAGAGGAAAAAATACCGCTGCTTCGAGGCAACCACGAGTAAATCTGAGTAAAATCAAAATGCTCTGGCTTGTTCTTTCTTCTGCCTTTTGGAGACATTGTGTCAGAGGGATCACATTGTGCTTTCAGCCTTCTGGGGAGTTACTCTGCTGCTGAAATCTAATTCTAAGCCACTGAAGTTAACGCAAAGGCTTCCCAAGTCTGCGAATCCTGCTGAAGTCCAATCCTGCCCAGCTACAGAAACGCTCCTGCTGATTCAGGGCCACTAGAGCAGCCCCCAAAGTCTGATCCTTAAGTCTTTACTGTTTCTTGCCCCAGCTAGAAACTTCAGGGACGAAACTAAAACTTTAAAAAAAAAAAAAAAAAATCAGCAAAATTCAGGGCTGCATCAACAGCAATGCTTCAGACTGAAAAAAAAATCCTTAAGACTTTAAAGACAGATTAAGCACTAGACTTTTAATGGCATTAAGAAATACATTTAGCTGTTAAACTAATGATAAACAGCTGCCTTAACGGTAACTTGAGACCCACACACTGGGCCCTCCCTGGGGAATTTTCTCTGCAGCGTTCAGAAAAGAGCGATCAGAGTTTGTTACTGACAGCAGCGCTGACCCGGGAACGTGTCATCAAGTCATTCCTGCCGGAAAAACGCCCAAAGGTGACAGCTGGCACGGACGCGTCAATGGACGAGGTAGATCGGCGGTAGCAAAGAAAATGCCAGGGTTTAAGTAGTGTAGCACCGCGGTGTTAAGCAGGAAAATTCAAATATCTGCAGGAAGGAAATGCCTCCCCAAGAGCACTGAAGGAGATGCTCAACGTTCAGTTTAGCCAGGTATAAGCTGATATTTTACTACACAGGTGTGTATAAAATATCAGACAAGTTATGGACGGGAAGCGGGTTCAGGAGAAGGTTTTACTTTTATTTAACTTGAATGCTGAGTAGGTGAAAATTGGGGGAAATGTCACATCTGAGAAAGGAAACCCAACATTTCTATGTTAGCTAGGTTTATTTTTAAATGCCTGTTGTCTGATAGGAGTCAGGGACTTGCAAAGTGAAGGGAAACCTGGGGTAGATAAAAGGAGGAGCAGAGAGCAGACAAGACAATAAAACTTCAAGAAAAAAATAAGTTACAGTTTGGCTTTGCAATTTACCACATACACATCACATTCACACAAATGTAAATCCGTTGTTCATCATTTAGCAATCAGAACAGATCTAAATATCATGATACACCACCAGCACAGCACAAACCATTTGTCTGGCTATTTATATATGACCTCAAAAATGCACATCAAAAATGCACTGTGGAAAAGTAAAAAATAGAAGTATTTTATTAACTTTTCAAATCTAAATGTGAACTTCAGATATGCTTCTCAAGCTTACAGGGATATTCAATTAGGAACATGCACTTTCTGTATTAAATAAGGTCAAAAGAGACTATAGTGATCTGAGTATGAGCTATTAATTTCTAGAAAAAATTCTTCTGGTTTTCTCTTTTCTAATTGTCTATAAAACTGTGGCAAGGAGACAGCTTTAAGACAAAAGTCAGAACTGTTCTTTATCTTTCTTAGCCAGTGATTTCGAAGAGCAAGTGGGCATGGTAACAGCATCATGACAGCTCTGCCCCGACATTTCTCATAATCGCTGGAGGCCACGGTGCATCCAGCCAATTGCTTTTGGCATGCTGCAACCACGCTGCAAGAACCGGAGAAAAAGAGCAGTTCTCCTCTGGGAAGGTGGTCACCCACCTCCAGACCCTGGGGAGGTACCTCCACACACGTGCACGCACACGGTGTCCTCTTCCCCTGGAAAGACACTTCCCTGTGGTCCAAGTGGATGGATTCGGGGCCAGTCCCCAAGCTTTAGTTTGTCACCCTGCCCCACAGAGCTGATAACGAGAGTGACGAAAAGAAGCTCAGCAAAGCCAAAACCACCACAGCCAAACTGTTGGATTCAGTCCCAACGCCCTCGTTTGTCACATCTCAGCTTGTCAGCTACTCCAACTCTGACAGGAACCTCATGAAGGTCAACAAGGAGAAGTGCAAAGTCCTGTACCTAAGGAGGTACAACCCCATGCACCAACATATGCTAGAGGTCACCCAGCTGGAAAGTGTCTTGGCTGAAAAGGACCCGGGGGTCCTGGTGGACCAAGCTGAACATGAGCCAGCAATGTGCCCATGCTGCAAAGGCGGCAAATGGTATCCTTGGCTGCATTAGAAAAATCATTGCCAGCAGCTCAAGAAAGGTGATCCTTCCCCTCTACTCAGCACTGGTGAGGTGAGTACCTGGAGTTTGGGGCTCCCCAGGACAACAGAGACATGGACATATTGAAGAGAGTCCAACAAAGGGCCACAAAGATCATTAAGGGACTGGAGCATCTCTCCTCTGAGGAAAGGCTGAGAAAGCTGGGACTGTTCAGCCTGGAGAAGAGAATGCTCGAGGGGCGTCAGATCTTATTAACGTATATAAATACCTGAAGGGATACTTCAGGCAAAGAGGACGGAGCTCTTTTCAGTGGAGCCAGGCTCTTTTCAGTGGTGCTCAGTGGAAGGACCAGAGGCAATGGGCACAAAATGAAACACAGGAGGTTCCGTCTGAACGTCAGGAAACGCTGTTTTACTGTGAGGGTGACCGAGCACTAGCACAGGTTGCCCAGAGATGTTGTGGACTCTCTATCCTTGGAGATATCCAAAAGCTGTATGGATATGGTCCTGGGCATGGTCCTGGTCATAGGGGGCCCTGCTTGAGCAGGGGGGTTTGGACAAGGTGACTTCCAGAAGTGCCTTCCAACCTCAACCATTCTGTGATTCTGTGACCTTTCTGATGGCTGATGGTTAATGATTGAAGGTTTACTTTATTTTCTGAGGTTTAGGGCATTGATCTGTACAGTGATTAGATGAGGATTTGAAGAAGAATCAGGGGCTGGCAATGACAGGAGATGGCTTCAGGTACTCTCCAGCAATCCTTTCCTATGGTGCTTCACAGGCTGAGAGATCCCACTCACAAAAATATGGGTTTTAAAAATGCCTCTCCTCTTAGTAAAGCAAAACTAGTAAGAAACCCCTTATCATCGTCTTAGGTAAGAACAACATCTTTTCTGCATTAACCACAAATACAGAAAGCCTGGGGAAGTTGGGAAAGATGTACCACAAGGAGCTGGAGAAGTAAGACACATACCAAACAACAGCAATCCTTTAGCTGTAAAAATAAAAAGAAAGGAAGAACTATGACTTTTTCAAATACGCCTTTTCCACTTCGGTGAGATCATCAATGCCATGTGAAAGAAAGAAGCCACACATTTTAGCATTCAGGCTTACCACTATGCTCATCTCGTCTGACCTCTTCTTTTCACAGGGCAAACCATGTCATCGTGTCCTTTCTCCACCAAGACCAAAGCTTTGCTTTGTGCTAGAGCAGACCTTTAGCAAAAGCCCTTCCAGCCTCATTTAGAGACTTCACATTTTCACATTTCTTTCAGCCCTGTGAAGCCCATGACTCTGGATGCTGGAAGTACAGAATATGCTAACATGACTTTTTTCTAATTCAGCACGAAGTCCAGCATTATTCTATCTGCTCCAATCTATCCATCTGCAATAGTGTGAAAAAGTATCAAGTTCTTTTGTTTCCTATTTACAACCCAAGAGAATTAAAAACATAGCAACAGCAAGATGCTGGGGTATGAGTGGGAAGGTGAAAATGTATACAGGCTGCCTCGTGTCTGAAATAATCTGTACAGGGTACATTTCTCTGTTGCTTGACCTTGTTGTAGACTAGATAAGTTCAGAATTATATTTAAAACCAATGTGTATGTTTAAATACACCAGGCAAAATTTGCATAGCTGCCTACTGCTGTCAGTGTTTCTTCAAATGATTCTCTCCTTTCTTTTCCTCTATAGACAGAGACTTGAAAAGAATGATAATTTTATCCCATGTATTAGTGACCGCCTGTCCTCACAGATATTTTCAGTCTGGAAGGAGTAAAGGAGCAACACAAATAGCAGGTGCAAGAGGGGAAAAAAAACCTACTTGTGAGAAAAAGCAACACTTCTGATGCTCTCTTCAGCTCAGCTGGATTGTGTCTTTCTTCCACAGCACCACTTGAAAAATAATACCCTGAACTTGCATCATTGCACTCAAATTCTTAGGAACAAAGGCAACACCATCAGATCACACACCAGATCAGGCCAGCAGCTGCTTCTCCTTACAAGAAGTTAAACTGGGTATTTCAGAGGGAGACGTTAACTACCCCAAATGGAAAATTCTGGAATTACATACACATAAAATGATTGTTTCCCCTGCTTCTCTGTAATTGCTTTCTGATTCATGGACAAAACCAGAAGAATTTGTACCCCTGCTTTAAAAAAAAAACCCTCTTGATCTGCATTCCTTCTCATGATCCAAAACCAGGGTCTGTTCTTACACAGGAGCCTAGCAAAATATCTCCTTGTCCCTATCCGTTACCCAAATTAAAATTTTTGCATTCTCAAGAAACTGAACACGCAAGTTTAACAACTCCATACAGTTACGAAAACAGGACACGAAGAAGGCAAGCATGCTGATAGATGTGAACTAAACTAGCCTCTGCCTTGGCCCAGCTGTAATGCTGTCCTTCCAAGCATGCAACTTTCTTCTTCCTCCATGTGTTTTAGTCACAATTAAATACTTTACATCTGCAAAATATTCTCCACGTCTCTTGCTCTAATTAGGACTGTCAATTTGACAGCCCTCTAACTGCAGGGCTAACTGAGCCGGGGATGACTTGGTGGTGTACTTCATACAACGGCTGAGCCGAAGGTTCCTCTGAAGAGAAAAAAAGGAGTACTAAATTAACGTAAAAAAAGTAAATCGGTATTGCTTTCAAACCTTAGCTGCTACAACATGACTGGAAGCTGTTAACATTGCGGCAGGATGCTCGAGGGAGTGCAGGAGCACGGGAGGGAGGTAGGCAATAGTCAAGCGAAGCAGACAGAGCGCCTGAACATCTCCTCGGAGAGGGAAAAGCTTTCCAGATGGGTCTAAGATGCTCACTCAGCCACACCCTAGATGCATACACCACTACAGAAATAATGCGGTGTCTACGGGGGAAACAGTATTTCCAGCTTAGAACTAGATCCTATCGTCCCTCCACCGTCAGAAAGTCCAAACTATCTTACCCGAAACGTTTTACTCACTATAGCACGTGCCCTTCCATCAGCTACTACTCCAACAAGAGTAGTATTATGCCCACACATCTTTCTTCCTGAGATCCTGAATCAATCATTGTGTTTTCCATTGGACAGCTGGGATGGGAACAAGGGGAGCAGCTGCCGCAGACTAACAGCTCCGCTCCACCGCCGCGCTCACTGCTTACGCTGCGTTCAGGGACCTTCTGCCAGCTGCACTCTTGCATTGCCACGGGGACCTCTCTCCCTGCCCTTCTGGTCACCTATCTCCTTCCCATTAATACACCCTGCAGATCGATCCAGTACACAAACACTCTCATCCATCTCCAACACCCGCTCCTCTTCTCTGCTGCCTTCTCTGAGTAAGGAGAAATGTCATCCAGGTCGAAGATGCCGTTGCAGCGTATGGCAGAGCATAACAAGGACCAGGGTAAAAGCTGCCCAAAGAAAGCGCAGCAAGGGAGGCTTCCCCAAGCAGACGTGACGCTGGAAGTGATGGGATAGAATCACTGTTTCCTGATGGCTATCTGGAGGCAAAACCTTTAAATCCTTCTGAGTCCTCTCAAGGTCACAAAGCAGGCAGCGAATTGGTTAGACTCCACCCAAACCTGTGAGCCTCCTGACGGTGCTGCCGCGTGCCCTGAGGAGCAGCTCCTGGAGCCCATCACACGCGGACACTCCTGCCAAGGGGCTGTCTCAGACCCGGGCGAGAAGCCCCCGTGCAGGCACAAGCTCATGAGCAAAGAAGACTTGGGCTCTTTTGCTTCACTAGTGCTTAAGCCACCTTCCCTGTACAAACCTCAGCAGTCAACAGGCCTACCCACTGCCTTCCAAGATAACAGCAAATATTTTCAAATGTAAATATTTGCAAGTAAGAAAACCCTTCAAATTCTCCCCATAATTTCATTAAGGAGTTGAGAATCTGCAACCTCTCGTACTGGATTTGTGTACAGATCCAAATACGGATTTAGCCACCTAGCTAGCAGCCACATTGAAAAAAAAAAATTAAAATCTCTAGTTCATAAACTATATTACGTTATTGTAAAGCTAAATTCATATATCAGAGTTTATGAAGAGTTTAAAAATCTCAAGGCGAGATGTTAATGTTCTTTATAGTGCACTTGCTCTGAAAAATCTAGACATGACTAGTTCCCCCTAATAAAACATTAGTGTAGCTCTACTGGGCTGCAATTAACCTTTTTGTCAAGGTTTGTCTGGTCTTAAAAGGATCAGAAATAATGAAGGCTTTTAAATCAGCGTAACAGGGAACTATCCAATATCTTAGACTGCAGTGAAAACACTCAGGTTAAGAATGATATTGTATGTAAAACACAACTGCAAAGGGTAATTACAGCTATGCTCGTGTCGATTCCTGCCTGCAGGAGTGTAAGTAACACCTCCAGACCATGGAAAGGTTGTTCTTCTCTTCTCACTGCAGAGCATGAAACAGTTAATATATAGAATGCTTAAATAAAACATAATCTATGACTTACCCACAAAAGCAAAGAGCTAGCACCGCTCAGAAATAGGCAGTTTGGAATTCAATTGATAACATGGATCATCCTTTTGCATCAGTAGTTAGCATCTACAAATCTCAACTATTTCTAGACGTTCAGACAGTAAAATCATTGCAATGGCTGGCTGTTTGCTCTTTATTGCAGGTAAAGTATGGCTGAAAGAGCTCATTGTCTCTGAAAAACTTAATCATCCTGGTTTTGCTTTGTTAGAGAGAGAGGGATAAATGGGATTCCTAAATAAATAGAACACTAGTCAAACAAATCTCAATCACTCCCATGATGCAGTAAAAATATTTATGGACTGAAGAACCACAGAGTCTATTCAAATATAATTCAAAATATTAGGATAAATTTCCCAATTTGAAATTCTGTGCATTCCACAGTCTGATGATGTACTGCACTCTTGGGATAATTTTTACATCCGACCTCTGTTCTTGCTCAGTGTTGTATTCCCAGTTACCATCCACCCACTGCAACTCCTGGGGAGCTCAAAATGGATGAAGAATCACCGAGTAATCTTGGGCGTATCACTTTACCTCTCTGAGCTTCAGTTTCTCCTTAAAATGAAGACAATGC
This sequence comes from Mycteria americana, assembly GCF_035582795.1. NCBI lineage: Eukaryota > Metazoa > Chordata > Aves > Ciconiiformes > Ciconiidae > Mycteria > Mycteria americana. The sequence continues at coordinate 66,464,995 of NC_134369.1, read as the reverse complement.
TAATGACCTACTTTGCAAGCCATTTTGAGATCTACTGATGAAAAGTGCTAAGGTTTATACACCAGTAGACTACATTTGGTATACCATGTATTTTTAAATTTAATTCTGACGTAGCTGTAATGACGTAGCTGTAAATTTACAGTGCACAACTTAAATTTCATGTTTCTGCAACTAAAGGTAAAATTTTCACACACACATAGGGCCACCAAGAACTTATTTCCCGTAAGTATATAAAAACAAGTACAAATCGGGGGGGGGGGGGGAGACTAAGTACTGTAAATGTCAGTCAACTGGCTTTTAGGAGTTTGTCAGATAGCAAAATGGTACCATTCAATGGTCAAAGAAAAGGACTACACCAGCCAAAGGCTCAAGGTCAAAAGGAAGGCAGCTGCTAGAAATGAAAGAGCAGTATGCAATAAAGCACACAGGGATGGGAAGAAAGAGAGAACAAGTAAGTATCTGAATGAGAAATTATGGCTTATCAGAATGGACATGGAAAGCTAAAGACATATGGGACAAATCCTTCTGTGGCTAGACTTATTACAGTAACAATGACGTTTTTAAAGAACTCCCAGAGTACAACCAAAAGGCTTTCTGCACCCATATGCAGAAAGGGCAAACAGGCGGAGCCGAGTAATTACAGGTTCCTTAGCTTGATCTCAGTGCCAGGCCAAATGAGAGAAAAGGCGACCTGAGTTTGAATATGTTTAATAAAAAAGAAAACAAAAGGAACACAATGAATGGCTGTCAAAACGGAATGATGTAAAATGCCCCACAATGTTAATTTCATTATTTGATAAGAGTATAAATTTGGTTCAGGAAGACAGCCAAATGCCTTGACAGAACAAGCTGCAAGCCAAATGCAACGGCCAGCCGGAGCCTCAGCATACGTATGACACACACCAGAGAGGCAGGAGCCAGGGCAGCTCCCCGTACCAGTGCTCCCTTGCTGGGGCTGGACTGGGCAGCAACGTGGACCATTGACTTGACAATCTCAGCAGCTGCCCCTGGTTTGCTCCCGCCTGCAGCCAAGGACCCAAGAGCTCCCAAATCAGCACAGCCACAGTGCTCATCCCGTAACATCACCTCATCCTGGTGCTGCATTTGAATCACCCGAGAGCCACACGTTGGCCAAATCCTCTCGTATGGTAATCTTCACTGAATTGACACTGTGTGACACTCTTGACACAATATTGAGACTACACAGTTCAGTTAATTACAGGTTAAATGGATGAAGAACTTGCTACCTGGCAGATATCAAACAAGGAGTAGTGGAAAGTAGTAAAAAATTACTCCTGAGAGCCTTCTGGACCCCAGTGGACAGGTCCCCTTCTACTCAGCGCTTTTCTTCATGGTTTGAAAGCCGTTATAAAATGACTGATAAAATACCCAGATGACAGGAAGATTAGAGGAATGTTAAACAGTAGTGAGGACAGTCACGCAGGATGATGTGCTTGATAACTGGGCGTGTGCCATTAAAATGTGTTTTAAATGGAAATCAGATACCTAGGCAAAAGCAATGCAAATTGTACCTCCAGCATGGGAGGGGAAAACGTCCCTAGCAAAGAACAGTTCTGAAAAACATCCAGAGGTCTTAGTAGATGAGCAATTCAGCATGTGGTTTGCTTTGGCAAAAAGTCACCTATTCCTTGGATAGACAACAGTAGGCTTGGAGAGGCTGAGCAACGGGCAATATTGAGGAGTTAGCTGTGAACCCGCCTGGCTACAATAATGGCTGCAGAAACTTATTTGGGACCTGGGAGGCTGAAATCTGTGTCACCACAGCTTCATCCCTACTGCTGCCAATGAGCTGGATTAAATTGCAGCTAAAATGTCTGTATCTGCCATGACCAGACCTCCAAATTCAGGCTAGACAGAGCTTTAAGGAGCTCAACTCATTTACTTAATCAAAAGAAGGTGGAGCGATGACTTGATTATATGTGTAAATGACTTAATGGGACTTTTTTAGTACAGTGGAAAAAAATGCATAAGAAGATGCCACTGCAAGAAGCTGAAGCCAGGTTAATTTAAACATGATGCTTTTTTAAAAGCAATTAGTGTAATGAAAAAGCAAGAAAAACATGAAGGAATGCGGTGGATCCTCAGCCTCTTCAGACTTCTAAATCAATGCCGGATGTTTGTCTAGAGGGGATGGTTTAGTTAAACACAAGTTCATGGGTTCAGCAGAGGAGTAACTTAGTGAAATGTAATGGCCTGTGATATACAGATTAAACTCTTAAACTCTCTAACTCTCTAAATTTATACTTATTATTTAATATATGGCTTATGAGTGTTCAGCTTTCTACATAGAAAGTGTATCCATCTACAAACAGTTACTGCTCTAAAGATCAGCTTCCAGTTTAATTCAGTCTCTCACAGGCTTAGATTTTATTTCAATGGGATTTCTTTTTCATTGCACATTAAACTTCTAGAAATTTACAGACAGTTAATGTGCATTGTCGGTTGTTGATGGAGCACAGAAAGGCCTCAAAAGGCAATACCAGATTCAGAAAAGTACTTGATTTCTGTGAAGGAAACTAAACAGCTATGGATATGGAAATTATCTGGTCTTCATCGTGGTGGGTCACTGATGGCAGCAAAGTAAGAAAGGAGGGGGGCAGAAATAAGGCCTGGGAGTGTCCCCCCTAGGAGCGAGGAAACAACGACCTCTTTGTGACTGTTCAGCCTTTGCAGTGTCTGCTAAAAGTGCCACCAGCACGTCACTGAAGACAATGACGAGGATGCTTATCCTGCAGGAACCGGAGCAAAGCAACCTCGGAAGGTCTTCCTGGTTACTAGCAAGCTGTGCCTATCCAAAATGGATGGTTTCAAATACCAAGAGACTATATCTTAGCATCGTTCCTCTGAGTTGTCTACTCTTGACACTGGAAGCCTGCCTGGTGTCCTGGCAAATGATCAGTTCTCTTGTCATCCCCCACAAAGTCCTTTCTCAAGGCCCAGGTGTCCCTGGATGCTGCACTCTAGACCCAGGGCAGAATGGCGAGGTGGAGGAGATCTCCTTGGCGCCTGAAGGCACTGGGGAGTGAAACTCTGCAGATCAGAGCAGTAAGAAACAGCACCAGAACAAGTGGGTCTCTATAGCACCAAGACCCTTGTTATTACAGCCATGGAAAAGTGCAATAAAAACATGGTAAGGATATCCAAATTATGACCTATTAAATTACTGTTATGGATTACTGTCAAGGTGATATATTCAACAGGGTACACTGCGCTTCAGCTAAAGGTAGAAACCTCATTTTCATGCTCTAATCCCTCCACCCACTTCTTCTATTATCACCAGGATTGATACCCCTCAAGGAAAAAAGTTCCCATGTGCAACTAGTTATATATGCTTAATAACTTGCACTTATTAAAGATAAAAAAGGTCAGAATTATAGGCTTAGCAAGGATTAGCAAGCATAAGTGCGTATTTCTGCAACTACTACACTTTTTATAGCCCTGTCACACTCCAAGATAGAGTTGTATCATTATATAGAGTTATATAACCATAAAGAGTTATATCACTGGAAGCATTACAGCATTGTCCCAGACAGTCTTGATTATCAAAGTCTGGCTGTATCAAATAAAAAAAAAAACAAAAAACAAAAAAACCAAAAAAAACTTCAGGATACCGCTGTGCCATCTCCTGATCCCATCTGTTAACAGCACACAGTCCCGAGTCGTAGGGCCCTCATTAACACAGCTTTGCATCCCAATTCAGCATCCCATCAGTATTCACCAGAACTTCCCAATCACTTCCAGCACATGACAAGACTGATATTTCACTCAGAAAAGACTTAAGACAACCAGTGAGAATACTAGCTGAAAAAACTACCAAGTTTACCTAGACACCACGTTTTTTCTTCACTGATGATAACAAAGGAAATAAAGCCATTGCACAACTAGGTGAGACTCCACTATTACCCCAAAAATGCCAGTCTTTTTTTCTACCCTTAAATTTTCAGTTCAATATAAACTACAGCACTCCTGGCTTCAAATGTTGTTAACATTTTAAGTGGCCCCATTTGCCCTTCTAATAGTTAATGCCCAGAAAAATGGCTTCATTTTTTTCTGACAAATAAACATAAGATTATTACCACTGTGTGTCTCTGGAGGGACTGAAAGCTTTCAGATGTTTTTAAAAGGCGATTGGGTAAAGACAGAATAAAAGCACAGCACGCTTATAAAAGCATCCAACTGTGACCCTACAATGGTACAAACATAAAAAAGAAGATTCTTTGGGTTTTATTCTCTGGAAGAAAATACATAATACGATCTTTCATATGCTTGTGATGGCCTTCCACCTCTGCTGTGTAAGGCATTCATCCAAGACACCTGGAGATCTGGCCCTCCACCACCACAGGTAGGACCTATTGCTTGGTACGGAATCCAGATCAGACAAATGTTCATATTACCAAAGAGGAACAGGAGAAGGAAAGAAAGAGAGACCAGACAAACACAGCACAGCTCCTTCACCAGAAAATAAGGCATTGTTCCAGTGACCACCAAGTGCAGCCATCATCTCCTGTGACATCTCCTACCCAGTCACTAATTCTCACACCTCTTCTTCCACACTGCCACCATCCACAGCTCATCCAGCCACCAGCTCAGGAGCTGGGGCACTACGAACCATAAACCAAGTCAACGGGAGGTGTTCTCCCTACCCTCCAGACCTGCACAACTGCTGGTGGCATCTTCATCCAGGAGTGAACACGTCAACCAGGTGGCTGATGTTTCCTTCCGTTATCTTCACTGCTTCTACTTGAGATGCTGGCGTTTGTTGTTGGGGTTTTTGTTTTGTTTGTTTGGTTGGTTGGTTGGTTTTTTTACACTTTTGCATGGTTAGACACTTTTTCAGTAATTTTCCATTTACAAGGATACAACAGTACTTTTTGGTCACTGTTACATTGCTATACATCATAGGTCTCCCACACATCACCCAGAGATAATAGGTACCAGCATGGGTAACAAGAAAACAAGTCAGTCAAATCTTTAGTGTCGAACTGCCTGTACCCTCTCAGAAAACAAGGGTTTTGATCTCTGCCACTATGTTTTATTAGAGGAAGGTAGCTTTTAAATATCCCTTTTCTCCAGTCTTGCTTTCAGTCCAGTAAGTTCCAACAGCTTTCTGGATTGCAACAAATTCAGAGTCTCCTGGGTGACCCGGGAAAATTTTTCATTACTTTTACTCCCTCCTGCAAGCAAAGCCCCCTCTCCCCTCTCCTCCTTCTCCTTTCTGACAGCATTAACACACAGCAAAGGGGGAGCACGCAGGTAAGCAGAGAGACACACCATCTGCCGCAGTGCCCCGGACTTCTCTAATTCCCCTCGCTCACACGGGGCTAGTCCCCGCGATGTCAACTATATTTTTTGCACTGAGCCTGGAAACAAGCATGGTTTTGAGCCTATATTGAGCAAAAACTCCCTCCTCTCCGTTGCAATGATGTGCTTTGTAGTAAGACAACTATTTTCTTTTATTTGTATGCCCTGTTTTCACAAGTACGACAAGCTCCTCAACGCTTCTGCGCAGTTCTGCATCCTCAGCACCGGGGCACCGCTCTCTGTTCCCCAAAACTGCTGTTCCCTTGCAAGGTCTACGGGAGATGCCGACCGCGCTGCAGCCACCACAAGCAGATCTGGCAAACCCAACCTTTTATTTCCAGGAGCCAGGACACACAGACACCCTGCAGTGTAGATACACCCGTTGTTGTGATTTAAATACCAAATCCTTGTACCTCGTAGGAGTGTGATATACTGAAGCTTCACAACAAAGCAACATACCTTCGAACAGTGCAGAATATATTGGTATGGAGAGATTATTGCATAATGGCATCAATATTTTATTTCTGTTGAATTTTTTATCTCAAATTTACTGCTCCCATAAGTAACAGACAGTAACTCATCTGCACCATGGTTACTTATGTATTATGTATTGCACGGTCCTGGCAGAATTTCTGAAGAAAAATCTTTCTTTTAAAAAGAAAAAAAAATAGCCCTTTCAATGACAAATCCCAGCACTCAACAGCAGTATTTCACTGAAATGCTTTTTACAAAAGTTTAAAAACTCTCCACTAAATCGTAATGTATATGTTTACCAATCACATAATTCAAAAAGAAAGTGTCCTGACAGCTTCTAAACACATTGTAATGTTATCTGCAAGGACAATGAATTATGCATCTCTCCTAGCGCTACGTCTGACAAAACAACACTGTGATCCCAGTGCTGTGGGATCCCGCAGAGCCGCCCAGCTGAGACACAGAGGGTAATGCAACAGTGCCGCTTTCCTACCCTCGTAGTGAAATGGTGCAAATATTTGAATGTGATTTTTTTAATATGAAGAATAGAAAAGACAAGCTCTAACTTCTGCAAAAGGAGAAGAAAAAATCAGGTCAATGGTTTGTAATTATGGAGCTTGTTGGACATTATTGATCAATGTTAATCAATGCTCTAATCAAAGCACCCTGAGCAAATTCTTAAGACTCCAATCATACGCCTTAAAGGCGCTTGAGAGATGTGGCTGTACTGCCTTCTGCGGTGTTTTGTTCTGGTTTGTTTTTTTTTTTTTAAAGTATGACTTTGACAGAAGTAAGTGCTCTTTAAACATGCAGTCAAACCTCTCTGGCTGCTGACGACAATATTTTGCAATGTTCGTAGTTAATGCCTGGCATTTTAACTAATGGTACCCTTCACTGGAGAACAGCAGTACACAAGTTACGCACTTCGCAGCTATTGCTCTTTCCCATAGGAACATATATTGTTCCTAGAATGGATGCCGGGTGGATTCTGCTCCTCCTCAGCCACGAGATGGGGAGGGGAAGAGCTCAGCCTCCCCCCAGCACATCCCTGCCTGCCCAGGGAAGGCAGCAGAGTATGAATCTCCCAGGCTGAGAATCCAAAGGAGGCAACGTTCATCATTTCTGCATTCGGAAGCCACCTTCAATATATTTTCCCCGACCTGCTGCAGCCCCACACTCCTCAGTACAACTATGTACTGCAGAAAGTAGGGCAGAGCTGGTGAAAGGCAGGGGTTTGTGGGGCTGGTTCCATGTGAGATGCATCTCAGTCCCCCCAGAAAGCATCAAATAAGAAATCCTACAAGATGATCCTTGCAAAGACTGGCTTTTTCCTTGATGAGCTCCGACTACATATTATATACACTGCAGCAAGGAGCCAGTCCCAAGCCTTCAGACCTCTACAATTAAAGTCCTTTCAATTAACTGGCATTTATCCTAAAAATTTCTGATTATTTCCAGGCAGAAGAATTCCACGTTATGGAGCTGAAAGTGAAACAAAGGAACATTTGCAGGTTGCTAACTAAACTGTAGAAGCAGTAAAGCTTATGATGGCTGAGAAGGTATTCCTGTATCAGGATCTTACAACTTCACAGATAATACTCTCTAGGCAAAAAAATTCTCATATTTGGTGTTAGCCCAAAGAGAGGCCTTTCGTTTTATTTTAAGTCTGCCTTTATAAGTCTACTTTTCAGTTATCCAAACACATATAATAAGTGTTATCTAGATCATAAGAAATTAGTTTAAATCCTCTTTGCATTCAAATGACACCAAGTTTATTCTAAAGAAGATGGCTTAGAGCACACATGGCTCTCAGTGAGAAATCAAGCCTTCTCCAAGCGTGAAGAGAAAAATATAGCAAGGAATTAATCATCAGAAGGCAACTTCCAAGAGAAGACGGGATGTAGATGCTGTAGCATAAATGCCCTTCTTTATGTAAGTGTGCATTATTTTACCCAAAGCAATACAGATGTGAACCTGGCACAAGACACGCAGGTCTTATCACCAGAGCAGAGGATGCTGCTGGATCCGCTGCACCTTTCCCCGGCAATTCTCTCTCGTGCGAGGCTGCGGGTCTGGCCATGGGTTGTTAGGAGACGAGAGCACGGCACATCTCAACAAACACCATCACCAGCAGCTGTTAAATAACAATGTCCACTGCCATGCAGTCAACATTGCTGGCCAGTAATAAAGGACCCAAGTGGGCTGTTTCTTTTGCAGTTCATCTCCAAGAGTGAGAAAGAGAAGAAATATCAACATCTCGGCTCAAAGGAGCTGAAATTTTTTTTTTTTTCTGAAAAAAAGATACCAGTCCCTTAGGAGAAAGGTCTTCCAAAACAACACAGCATTAAAATGACTCAAAACTATGTAATTTTTAGCAAATGCCAGCTGTAGTGAAGAAGTAGTGAAACTACAACGAGAAAGGAAGGCTCGTGACTCTGGCAAAATGCAGTTAGGGAATTTCCACTCATGGTGATTTATCCTTTATTTTTAAGCAATAATTTAGGAGAGTGGCATTCAAACTCTGACAGGCCACAAAACATTTCCTGAATTCAAGACACAGATCACAGGCATGACACGTCCCTGGTGCAGGACTGAGCTCAAGCATGTACTTCATCATTTACAAAAAATAATAGTGTATTTCATATTTACCTTTTGTTGAATCATCTTCAATTGGTTGTTTGAACAAAGTGATATCCTTAAAAGTGCACAGGAACAAAACCACTTTTTCGTGCTCATTTCTTATAGGTGCAATTTGCATGTAGAACCAAACTGGGGTTCCTGAAGCAGAGAAAAAGGTGACATTGGACTGTGGTGTAGCATGAACTTTCCCCAGCATGTACATAGAATACTTCATCGTTTATACGTTATTACAACACACGTGTAGTTTAGGACCATATCTCAATATTTCTACATCTTCCAGATCTTTTAATTTTACCTCCTCAAAGGAGAACAACATATTCCCATTTTTACAGCTTCATTAAAATGGGGAAATGCTACCAATCTAATTAGATGATAAGCAGAGACAGGAGGCTTTATAAATCTCCATTCTGAAATGAAATATATTATCCTTCCTCTCTTGCTCTTGTTTTTTCCCAGCATGTCTCACAAACAGTGTCTGCAAGGTAGGAAGGCAAGAAAAAAGGGATGGACAGTATCTTTGATTCCTTCTTCACATAATAAGGAGCTATCAAATCCAAAACTGACGGAGTATACTGTCAAATGCTCCAAATTTGACGCTACTCCATTATTTAAGAGGACCTGAGCTAATCCAGACATAGACTCTAAATGTTCTATCAGGAGAAATCAGGAGATTCGATTTCCTTTTTGTGTTTCAGGTCATACCCTCCACCTCCTCATCGTCCTGCCCAGCGGAGCACTCTCTGAATGCAGTTATCTCTATTTAGCTTTTGAAATAAATACAAAATATTTTTCAAATCCTACTACTCATCAAATAAACAGCCAACAAATGCCTACGGTGCTGGAGCGGTTAGCATGGCTTTTGGTAAATCCTCACTGTTCACGCAGGGCTCCTGCAGGTGCTCAGGAGCTGAAACTGGTCTTGTTTCCTCCTCGGCAGTCCCCTGTGTACATGCAGGGCTGCTCTGTAAGGGGCGAAATCCTAAAAGACTTCAGGCAATTTGCTTAGAAACACCCTGCTCACCTGCAGGGATGTGAATGTCAGAGATGCTTTCCATCCGGCAAAGCTCCATGCCCGTGGCCGTGTCCCCCCACTCCCAAACTTGCACCTACACAAATTGCACTACAAATGCCTTCATAGCCAGCTAATTACCTTTGGGATTTGATGTGCTTTCAGCCAGTTGACATAATGGCTTTTCTCCTGAGCTGTCTGAATGCCAGCCTGAGAGCTGACACATTGAGACAAGCCTCTTGCCCACTGTTATCCCACCGGCACCACTGGCCCCCCCAAATCTCCTCTAATGCACTATGTCTGGGAGCTGTGCCAGGAACTGCAGGAGAGATGCCCAGAGGGCAACGCAACCCATTTGGACTAGGACTACTGTGGGGAAGGTTAAAATCCACAAGGGTTCATGACAAAATTCAGCATTGCTGAACTGGGATTAAACCAGTAACTCACTAGCAGTAAACTGGAGAAGTGGGAGAGAGGGGAGACTGCTTTTTGTGATAATTCCAGAGCCATTATGCTGATTACTTGATTATCTCAATTCCCAGTTGCTAACCCAAGATAATAGACTCTTCTCATAACTTCTAAAACAGAGTGCTGCAGCTCTCTGGAGTAATACTGTACTTGCACTTATACCTGGCAACGCATCGGCACCCTTTGAAAAGCTCTGAAAGTAAGTCGGCAAAATAACCTGTACAACAGCGCTGATAAAAATCAAAGACAGAGGCAAGGTGGCTACTGCTGCAGAAGCAGCAATCTGGGCAAAAGCAGGCAAAGAGGTTTCCGGAGTATTATCCACGTATGCATATATATGCATGCCTACACGGTTGCTGCATAGCTGGGTGGGTGGAGCTGCGAACTATATATGAGGGAACGCAGAAAAGCAGAATAAATTTGTAGCAAACTTTCAGGTCTGAACCTGAAACCTGCTAGCTGGGTTAAAATGCCAAGGGGGCACGTGAAGTCAGCAGTCATGTGGATGCTGCCTGAGAACAGCTCTTGAAGATCATCTCTGTGCCGAAGGAAAGAAGGATGGGAAAGCACCCCAAAAATCTCAAAGGCTCCCTCTGCCAAAAGCATAAAGGAATGGGTGAGAAAGAAAAGGTTGTGCCACTTCATCAAAAATACATGGCCCCTCTGGACCTACAGTTTGAAAATGCGGGTGGGAGGGTGCTCTGAGAGCACTGCAAGCTCCATGCAGGAGAGAGGCAATATGCGGGGTCTCTGCAGGTGATGAACAGAAGCCCTCCCACAGAATAACTGTCTACATTTTGCATATTCATACCAACAGATAACTATTCTTTATTTCTTTATCTGCTCCAATATTCAGCCTGGAGGATAAGCAGGCAGTTTCTTGAAGGACCTTCTTCCACACAGCTCAGAGCATGACCAATGGAAGCGAACCCTGGGCAAACCAGCTGCTGAACTGTAGCCAAAAGGTGAGCCTATTAGCGTTAGCAAGAGGTTGAAGTTCTGGGCTTCGGGTGATGGAGAAGGAAGCTGGCAACAGATATTATGGATGGGAACTGACTCAAGCCTGAAAAGAAATGTGAGGACTTTTCCATAAAGTCCTTCTGTAATCCTGCATAATTTATGGGAAGTATAGGCTTGGAGATCTGGGGAAAGGTGAAGGTTTTATTAAGGCAGCTGCAGCTCAATAAATCTCTGAAGCGTCATCAAGCTCCAGCAGGCAATCTACAACCCAAAGCAAAAAGCGACTGGCTTGTTACAGAAAAGCACCAAGAGAAGGCTTTCCTCTTTTTATACTTAAATAAAATAGAAAGGAATTTACTTCAGGACTGACCCGTGCTAGAGCACGAGCTGCCAGCCCAGTTAACAAGAGAAGCCAGAGTCGGGGAAAGCACTGGGTCTCTGGGATCCTCTTCAGAAATCACATGGACGCAGGGCATGGCGGTGCTGGGCACCACCACCTGCAAAGATACCCAACGCAAGTCTGTCCCGGGAAATTCCCCTAATGTGAGGGGACATCCAGGTGACCTGCACAGGAAACGGGCAGAGAAGCAGAAAATCTAGAGAACAGACACATCCATATGCTGAGGAACTGAAAAGAGGTCATTTGGAGGGCTCTCCTGCGCACCTACAGAAACAGCTGGACTTCAGAGCCGTTCTTGCTTCTCTTTTTAATTAAAGCGTTGGCTAAAATGCTTTGAAGCAGGCAGAACTGGAGAAATCTAAAGACATTTCCTACTGTTTAAGTGCACATACAGGAAGATTTAGCCTAAAAAGGGAAAGTGGAAATAAAGCATAAAGCATGTGAGTTTGTTTCCAGAAGACGAGGTATCCAGGATGCTCTCTTCAATGTCATGAAAGGTTTATGTGAGCTTGCAGTGAAATGGGGCAGTCAGGCACAGTTAGCTCTTTTCCGAGGCACGCCGTTCGTTACCTTCCCTCAGCCACGACATGCAGAGGAGACCTCCAGCCTCACCCCAGCAAGGTGCTCCATGCCAGCACTGAAGCCCACCTGGGGGGGAGCATGGCCTCAGCTACTGGGCTCCGGCAGCTGAACCAGGGGGAAAGCTCCCCAACCCCACAGGACCTGCCCCCTGTACTGGGCAAGGAAAGCCAAACCGAAGAAAACATCTCCATCGAGATTGCTCTCGGCTCCTTTTTGACATGGCCACCGACCCAGTCAACTAGACTCGGTCTGCTCAGTGTAGAGGAACCAGCTTTTCTGGAGCACATTTCATCTGACAGTTTTGGCTTTCTACCTCGGGAAGATGGCCAGTGCCAGTGGAGGAGGCTGCTCATCTCCACTGACGACAGCAGGAATTTCAACCACCAGCCCAGGACAGATGTCCACACTGCAGAAGCCCAGTGTGAGACCACACAGCAGTGCAGGTTTTGCTTAGTATGTGCTATAACATTGATAAGCCACAAGTACTACCCACATACAAGGCAGGACAGCAAACGTGACTGGAGTGACTCATGGTTAAGACAAACCGAAGAAAATCTTCCCTGGTTCTGGCAACCTCCTGTAAACCCAATGCCACCACGAGGAAGGGACTTAGGTCCTGCATCTCATTAAGTTACAAAATTCCCTGGTTTTCTAATTAATCCCTGGGTTATTGTCCTGGTTTCAGCTGGGATAGAGTTAATTTTTTTCCCAGTAGCTGGTATAGTGCTGTGTTTTGGATTTAGTACGAGAATAATGTTGATAACACAGGGATGTTTTAGTTGTTGCTAAGTGGTGTTTACACTGCTCAAGGACTTTTCAGCTTCCCATGCTCTGCCAGGCGCACAAGAAGCTGGGAGGGGGCACAGCCAAGATAGTTGATCCAAACTGCCCAAAGGGCTATTCCATACCGTATGGCATCATGCTCAGTATAGAAATTGGGGGCAGCGATCGCTGCTGGGGGACGGGCTGGGCATTGGTCAGCGGGTGGTGAGCGGTTGTATCACTTGTTTTTTCCTGGGTTTTGTTCCTCTCTCGCTCTCTTGATGTTTTCCTGCTCATTACTATTATTATTATTATTATTATTATTATTATTATTATTTTGTTCCAATCATTAAACTGTTCTTATCTCAACCCACGAGTTTTCTTACTTTCGCTCTTCCGATTCTCTCCCCCATCCCACCGGGGCGGGAGGGTGAGCGAGCGGCTGGGTGGTGCTTAATTGCCGACTGGGGCTAAACCGCAACAGTTACGCACCAAATCTCGTACTCTCACTAGAGCTGCTATGTGCAGAGGCACTGCTGGGAGCATCCACTCACGGCAACCAGGGCCTGGGTTCTCACTTGTGGAGACATGGGGGTGTTTCCCGAGGGATGTGGGGGAACCTCATTCAGGATTTCTTTTCACGTAACCCAGTCAGTTTCCCTTCAGGGAAACAATCCTCAAAACTAAATATATTTTGGAAAGAAGGAGTCAGACTAGAGACAGCAGGGAACAACTGTTCTTGGCAATCTGAACACTTGTCCTGAAAAAAGAGCTCTTTTCTTGAGCTGTGGTGACCAAAATACCCGTTTCTTCTGCAAATCTTGCCCCAAATTTATCCACATGTCAAAATGAAAATTTATTTTAGTCTATTATATACTTTAAATATGCATTATCACTCCCAACACCATACGCAAATATATACATACTGTTTTTCTTGTAGAGGAGAATTTCAAAGCAGTTTGACTCATAGTTGTCGAAAGTCTGTCTGACTTTTTCAATGGTCTTCTTGTCTGTCAGTTCACCATACATAAAACTGAAAAAGAAAAAATGTTTCTCTTTTTTTCTAGGCAAGCAACAACTTTGTTACAGTCACCTTAAACAGCATAAGCACTGGAGATGCTGTTAACCATAATTTACTGAAGTTTAATTATGATTCACACTTCATTTAAATATTTAGCGTGCCACAAGGAAACCTACAGTACCAAGTAACCGTGACCACCTTTGAAATGACAGCGAATAAATCTATGTAATGTTTCATTAAGTGCTTTTCTGAGCATATCTTTAAGGATATATGGTTAGAAAAAGAACTGATAGCCTATAAAACCATTATTGCCACAGCTGCAGGCCATGAGAATATTGCTGTCAAAACAGAGAAAACTGAACAAAACCTCTAAAACCTCCCAAATTTTGTTCAATCCTCTTGAAAAGGCTTCTGGAGGAGGAATGGAAGCTACTACAGGTAAAGGCTGTTGGCTGAATCGATGGCTACAAATCTAATCTTGTCAAGATGCATCTGGGACAATGAGATAACTGGAATCCTTTTACTAAATACCGATTACAAAAGGAGGGAGGATTTAACCAGTAAGAAGTGATGACTGCAATTGTCTGAAAATTCAGCCCAGAAAGCAAGCGTATGAGTTGTCTCAGTGCAGCTACGTCTGCACTACTACCAAACATAACCAAATTCACCCTCATCTTCCTTACTGTATACTGCATTTCTTTAATATTTCAGTGAAAATACGGAAAACATTAAAATGCTTTTGGAGACTCATCCCTCTCCAGACTGAGAGTATAAAATGCAATTTTAACTCTGCTATTTCTTGCCACTTGACCATCTCATCTTTGCGTTCTTTTCCAGGTCAGACTTTCAGCTGGTGTAAGCAAACCCAACCCCCTGACCTTACTTTTGAAAGCCTTTGTAAGGAAACAGCCAGGCTTTTATTGTCATTCTTCCCCGGATTAAAAATAAGCGAAGACCACTCCGTGCAAATTCCCAATTACAGAACCGAAGGAAAATGGAACGTGGGATAAAAGCTTTCAGACACTTGGATGAATATACTTTTAATTGATCAGACTTTTTTTTTTTTTTTTTCCATTTTCTTTGTTCACAAACAGTTTGAGCTTCAGCTGAAACCTACAACGGACAACCCGGAGAATACGAAAGAGAACAGAAAAGCTATCAGCGCCTCTGTGGGTTCAATGCAGCTTCTCTTTTATTGATCAACAGACCTCCAAAGGTTCAATAAACATTTATTTTACGTCTACTGTTCTGAAAGAAACAATAAAACAGCACAGTGGTTAGTGACTCGGCAAGCATTAAAATACTCAATGAAGGCCAGATCATGAATCTCTTCTTTACACAGCCAACCACGGGAGGTAACGGGGCTGCTCCCAGCATAAGGTGCTGCCCAGCACGGGTGATGGAGGCAGATGCGGGGCAGCAGAGTAACTACACCCTCTGCATGTCGCTACAGGCGCTTCTTCACCGGCAACACAGGGCGAGCTATTGATAAGCGACATGTCATAACCGTTACCTTTGGGACCGCAATGTATTGGGGACGCCACTACAGTGCCTGACGTCAAGCAACGGTTTTACCAGGGCACAGGGCTTCATTAAGGTACCGCTTATCATTAACGTACACGGCCGTCTTGAGGAAACGCAAGACACAGCCTACTGCTCATCTTCAAATGACCTGCCTTTCTTTCCCGAGTTCAGCTGATAACCTTTTATACGCTTATATATGACGTGACAACAAAGAAAGTTTGATTTTTTTTTTTTTTTTAATCTATGCCTTTTTTAGTGCACTGATGAGGTAAAGCAGGTTGCTCTCCTGCAAGACAAGATACGAGCTGGTAGTTTTCACACAGCCTGTTGTGCAATTGAATTATCTTTTTTTTTTGCTTTCTTGAGGTTTAAAACAATGTTGCTCTTACTCCTGCAGGAAAAAAATCACAAGAATTTGTTAAAGTGCTTGATTTTACATGGCTTATAATACAGAACGTCATCATTAATTAGTGTTAAAATGACAAATCGTACTTGGCGTTCTGAGTGGTGGACGATACCAGTTAGCGCTGCTGAATACAATCAATCAACTTTATGTTTTAAATTAAAGGCAGCTTATTATTGCAGTAAACCTGTAATACTCAAATCTTACATTATTTTCACATATAAAGAGACATTTTAAAGGGTTGTGGAATAATAAAAACATTTTTCAGAAGGCGATTTTTAACAGCACCAAAGAAACCTCCAAGCCACTCACTGTATAAGTTATATAAGATCTTTGCTTATGACAGGTTTAATTTAATTTAGTCTGTCCTATTTTGTACACATGGACGGACTCCTACTTCTCCAGTCAATCACTCTGTCTTTTTCTGCCTCATGTTTTTTGTTATTTAGTGCTTGTCGAGTGCCTTCAGTGCAAACTGTACAAGACATAAATATCAAAACCACCCTGCTACTGGGAATCTTACTACCTAGAAAGTAGACTTATCAAAGAGAAACAAGACTTACTGAAATACTCAAGAGAAAGGCACAATCTTAGATCATTTCCCCATCTCTGAAACAGACCATTTGTCATTAAAGATGCCCGGGCTCCCGCCTCCCTTTGAAAGCGTCCCTTGGCACAGAAAAGCCCCATCTGAAGCTTTGTATCGTGCCCTTCTTCCTTTGTCAGGATCCAGAACAGCTCCAGGCCCGCCATGCGTGCCAGGGAGGTGTTGAAGAGCTGTTTGTGAGGAATTCTCCAGCACAGAGGACAGGTGAAGCACAGAAGGTGTATGATTCTGCATCCAATTTACAGCTCTCATCCAAAAGCACTGGATGAAAAGGCATCAGTTACAATGGAGAAACATCTACCGAGGAGGAACAGCAAATACAGATGCACACCAATACATGCTTCAAACCCGTGCAAGTTAAAGAGCGGGCACCGTTTCTAAGGAGAAACGGTGCAGCTCCCTGGGTCCCACGGGCGTGCTCAGCGAGGTTTCTTTGCACAGCGTGGGCAGTGCAAGGAGGCCTTCTCACATACCCAAAAAATCAGGTCACGGAGATGACATCCCAGTCATCTAACTTTTTGCAAGTCCAGCACGCTATACCCACCATGCAAAATCCCATTGCTTTGAACACGGTGGGAATTTTGCCATTAGCTTCACTGGGGCCAGGATTTCACTCGCCGACTTTTTTAAATCCCACTTGTAACGGCAGTAAATCAAAAGAAGGGAGAGCAGAGATGCTGACCGGAGCGCTGCGAGTGTTTGGGTGGAAACGCTACCTGTAAAGAACCGCTTCAGCAAGGAGACCCAGTTCCATCCCCCCGCACAGCCGGAAGGCAACACACAAGCAGGGCCTAAGAGCAGGTTTCCTCTTTGAAAACAAAACCAGCAGCCAGCTACTCCCAGACCGGCATGAGGCTCTCAGGTGCAAGGAAGGGTAAGCAAAGCCAAGCCTGGAGCAAATGCCAAGTGTAAAATGCCAGGGTAGGTCCACCGACCAGCCACTCAAAGGGTGCCTGCTCTTCCGAAGGCTTGATGAGAATACAGAGCTTAACTGATAAGCAACAGTGTTAGAAAACACTGATAGTACTTGCAACATTAAACTGGGGTTTAATGTTTTATGACTGTTTATTCTTTCAACGTATTCACGAAGACATACATTGTCATGGCTGTGGGCAACTGGGGATGAAACAAGTGGTTTTCCCGCAGGCTGGTTTATCTGTCGGTGCACCTCCAGGCAGGGGTTTTTGCATGGTTCACTGAAGGTTAGAGGTGTCGCAATTGCAGATGCCCTGTTCCTCCTGGCCTGCCAGCTCATTTTCGTTTGGCACAGCAATGCTTCACCAGCACACAAGTTCTTCCACGTAAAAATCCTGTGCATTTTAGCACTCACTTATACCAATTATTCTATATATCAGCCCCAGCTACGCATGCAACTTTGGGTGCTAGGTGCACCCAGAAAGAACACACATTGATTCCCATCACACAATATTCACGTAGCCTGACCCCCGTGTACGCTGTGCCTTTTATATAGTGCCCGTGAAACTAGGGAGACTGGCACTTGTACTGAGGTATTTCTAAGTGATTTTCCTGACAATGGGCACGTTGTTGCTGATTAAAAAGATGAGAAGTGCAAAATCAAAGTGCAAAACCAGCTTGTCACAGGACTAACTCGTTGCCTGAGCTGGAACAGAAATCACTTGCAGCTCCAGCGCCTTCAGTTTATCCACCCCTCCCTGTGATCGGTATCAGCCAAGATCACCTGAGCCCCAATAGAGCAATGACGTATGAGCAGCCCCAACGTAAGGTATGGGGTGGGACAGACAGAAAGAGGATATAGTGAACACTCGCTATGCTACCCAGGAGAAAAGCATGGGTGAAAGCTGATTTGAAGGCACTATACCTTATAGGCAGGGACAAACTGACCAAATGTAACAAAATTTATAAATTCTCCTTTATCACACTCATGATCAGTAACATCGATAACTCAAATCAGGGGCTAGATTTACATTGTTTGTATCTGTGTATTTTTCTTTGGTTGGATTTTTGGCCCTAAAAAGCTGTAAAAACAGATCCTTCCACAACCTGCAATAAAGGTGTGGCACCATAGCACTGTTATCCCAGAGCACTTGCCTTAGAACAGTAAAGCAAACATTATATATAAAGCAATTTTTATGTATAATGTAACATAATCTGGGCATAACATAGCAAATCTAGGCTGAGAGCCTGACTCAGAAAATAATATAAATAACAGCCCCAGATATCAAAAAACCTCCAATGACATTCTACTGAGTAAGCCTAAGCAGGCACCACTGGCCTTCAAGACTCTTTTCCATTCCATACAGCTGCACAGCTCTTCATTAGAGAGCAGCTCCAAAGACATTGCTCTGGAAGGCTGCATGTTGCATGTCAGACCATGCCGAAAACCTCTCCAGCTCTCCTTTAATCTGCAAAGACTGGGATGTCTCCTAAGAAGCAGGAAACATCACACCGCATATATAACTCCACCAGCTAAGACCCAGGCACAAAAGAAGTGCTAGCCATGCTTTCAGTGTAGAGGCCTCTCCAAAATCCAGAGATGGATGTATAGAATGAAGATTAAAGGGAAAAAAAAAAAATCTTTGCTACCAATTCCATTTTGCACAGTAATTCCTTCTTGAATTTGCATCTGTATGATTCACCTGTATGATCTACTTGAACATGGTCAAAACAGGATCCTTACAGATGGTAACTGGAGCCCATCACATTCACAAAAAGCACTCAGATGGGATAAACCTTTTGGTTCCCTCAGTATCTGAGACACAGGGGAATCATTATCAGAGAGGTATTGCTAAACCTTCACTTCCTCAACATTTTCCTACAATCCCATTCTATATCTGTAATTCTTTTAACGTGCACAGACTATAAAAGTGCCGGCTCACAGCAAACTTATACAGTTCAACATACAGGATAGCAGAGAGCAAATGTATGTATATCCGGGACAGCTGTGATAAGGCTGTTGCTTTCAGCCCCACTGAGTATACCGACTCTGTTGCTACTGTGTGAATGAATATTTCATTTCAGCAGCACGTCCCCATCTCTTCTCTGTTGCCCGTTAGAGGAGACCTGGCTGCACAGAGCAACCCTGGACCCCCAAGGCTTCCTCCCCTTCCTGGCAGGCGAGAGCAGCGACCACCCATCAACACGTGTTGCTTTTTGGAGTACGTGATGCTGACATCCGAGGACAGCCGCGCTGCCTGCCCCGCTCCTGCCAGCTGAAGCATCAGCCGATAACCAGTGGCTGGCAGCACCCATCTCCCAAAAATCATCACTGTAGCTACGCAGTCCCCTCCTCCCAGCGCCCTCGAGTTGGTCGCTCCCTGAACGCGTAAAGGGAAAACCTACGCAAACGTGTATCTCAGCCATTCCTTCTTGTCTCTGTCCCTTGTTTACTTTGCTCATGCACACATGTACATGCACACGCACTAGGGATTCGCTCCTTCCCCGAAGCACCTCCTTTTAAAGGATGCAGCAGACAAGGCGCAGATGCATGTCTAACCATAAATCACAGCTGTCCGCTCCTGACAGACCACCAACAAAAGGAAAAAGCCATAAAGCTGCAATGCTTAGAGTAAATATATCATCAGCTTAATCACTCTCTTGGGAATAAAGATGCAGTTTGCACATTACTGTGCTCTCTGTGTGTGTGTAATAACAGGGACCAACGTGGGCTACCAAATAGCCCATCGCCACCTGGTACGGTAACAGGAGAACTAACAAAAATCTAGTAAAAAAAGCCTTTGAAATATATTACCTAAAACCCCACTTTTTTTATTGGATCATTAGCTAGAGTACATTCATACTGATATTAGCCAGGATAAATTTCAAAGTGCTTTACCACGTTCTGGATAAGTTGCTGGTTTCATTCATTTAAAGCCTGTTTCAATACTTTAATTTCTGCAAAACAATGTTTTTCTTACATCAATCCTTTTCCCAAAACCTCATTGTTCTTCCCAGCAGATTATAATTTTACAAGTGCATCGAGCGGCAACGAACGGACAGTTGGCATACCTGCAAGTGCTACTCTTCTGCATGACGTCAGCTCGATGATATCCAGAGAGTTTACAAAAACCGTCATTACTATAAACTACAGGCCAGTCCACAATCTGGGCATTTCCCAACAAAAAACTGGATTCTGAAAAGAGAAAAAGAGAGAAAGGGCTGTTGTCAGTGGCAAAGTACATTTAAATCCTCCCTGTGTTACACAGCAGATGCAGAGTTATTCGTGATGGTAACTGCTGTCATTAAATTTCAGAGGGAACTGAAATCAAAATGGGCATCAGGAAAGAAATCGTGATGAAACAGGGTAACTCCTAATAACGTAAGTAACTTCTCGCACCCAAAAATATTGATATAAGCACCAATGCTTTAACAATTTAGAAAGGATTCATTTATTCACAACATCCGGACAAGGTATCACGTTTGATTTTCATTTTATATGTATCTTGAAATCAACCTTAAATTAATTTGCAAACGGAGTTTTAAATGCTGAACTGTACGCGTGCCCAACGCTGATGACGACTCTCTTGCTTAAGACAAGTAAATTTTCCCTCCTGGCAGGTCCCAGCCTGTTTTGTGGGACAGAGCCAGCATCCCTGGGATGCGGGACAGAGCGAGCCAGGAGCCGCTGGGGAGAGGCGAGATGTGCCCGCCGCATCCCGCGGTACCCCACGAGCCACGGCACGGCCGGCACTGCGGACATTAAGTGACCCACATGGAAATGCAGCGTGATCGGGGAGCTGCTGAGTGCCAAAGGGACTTACACATTGAAATAACAAAAACCAGGTACTGAATTTCGGTGGCAGTCTATTAAAAATGCAAACAGGTGGGTTTGGCTCATCCTCGTAACATGCATCCATTGCTGTACATACAAAATATGGGCAGGGAGTATTTCTAGGAGGCTGAACGCAGGTTTAAATATCGCTTCAGTCATCTGTTCTTTCAGTCAGTGCCTACAGTTCATACACACGGACTGGCACCAACACATTATGAGTTAGTCCTAAAAATAGTTTGATTCACTAGTTTGGAAAGCTTCTTCCATCCCTGCTTTTAGCAAGGCGTTTCCAAAGAAGGAAATACCCATTTTGCTTAAACACAATGTTGTGGGATTTTATGTTCATCAACACCGTAAACGTTCTTAATTTTGTTTCAGAAATAATATTCTCATTTAGTAGAGGTTCTCAAATTGTAGTCTGTGATGATCTTCGGAGTTTTCTTTCTTTTTACTGTTAGTTTTCAATTTCATTTTGACTGCAGCTATGGAACTAACCAGTCCCATTCACTTACGCTAAAAAGCTACTAAAATATAACTATTAAAAATCACTGCTGTATAGAAATTATAGGAAACATTTCTTTCAGCAGTTCTTGTGGAAAAAAAAAAAATTAAGGAGATTTTCAGAAATTTTCCTCATAATAGCCAAAGAATGGTTACGCCAATTACTTACAGACTTATACTCAGGTGCACACATTCGTTTTCACATAAAAGTGACACCGGGTTTGCATGAGCTACACATGCCCTTCTCAGAGTTATTTATAACTGTGACTGGATTGTGCATTATGCAAACATTATTCTGTTGAGCAAGGAAAGTGCACTGAAAAAATAGTATTTCTTTCTTTTTTCTTTATAAGCATGAATTTGGAAAAAAATAATCTGGAGATTATTGGATTTTCTATAGAAAAGCAGATTAAAAAACATTTAACAGCCAACCAATGTGAGAAATAGAGGCTTAGATTTTGTGAAATCTAACACTTTTAAGCTCAAAGAATTTATTTGAATCCATCACAAATATTCTTCAGCCTAAATGCCAACTTTAAAAATTTGCTTTCCTACCCGAAGGGAGATGCCCTCGCTACAAGCAGCAGGAGACACGGCGTAAAGCCTGAGCATGACATAAAATCTCCCTGGCTTTCCGCAGCGCTTTCTGCGCCGGGGACTCAGCCCAGCTTTCCTCAGCACAGCGCAGATACTAACACAGGGGACATCCTCACCCCTGGAAAGCAAAGGGTTTGCTGGACCTCATCCCATCGTATTAATGTCCCCCCAATACCTTGCATCTTCTCCAGTTTGGAAAAGGGGAGAGACCACCAGCCCCCTAAACCCGCCGGGCTCCCCCCACGGCAGCCACCCTACCACCACCGCACCCCAGCAGCTGGAGAGGATGGGAGCGTAAGCAATTCTTAATTTCCCATCCCACAGGGAAACAACCGATATTACAAGTCCTTTGGTTGGATTTGGAAAGAGATTTCTTTACAGGATTATCTTTCCCCAAAGTTTTGCTCACATATCTAGACACAATGGGCACAACCCGGGCGATGAGAGACTGCAATACCAAACTCACTCATGGATGCTGTGCGCATCTGGGTGCTCCCCAGAGGACCACAGTCCAAAAGCAGATAACCCTGCTACGAAGCCTCCCCGTCCAACAGACATAACCTTGATTGTGTATTCCCACCACGTAACTGTTTCAGGGCACAGAGTACACAGCAGAAGATAAGTGTTGCAGCCAGCAGCTGACATGCAGCATTTAATGGTTGTCTTCTATGGATTTTATACTTCTTTACACCTGAGGGTCTCAAAATATTTGATAAGACATTCACTAAACTGATCAAATCCACCAGAAACTTGGGAGAGAACAAAACATAAAGCCAAACTGTTGACAGATTTAAAAAAAAAAAAAAAAATCCCATAAATTTAGTAAAAAATAGACACTTGAAGTTTCTTGGTATTTGTATTTTTATTTGTATTTGTAAGGTTAGATCAGATAGAGTACATATAGTATATGTACTAGAAACTTGACCAGATATTAGAATATGTTTTCTTTTGTCCCCATGAATTTTCCTTTACTTAATTGACTTATTTTTTACCCTTGTCTCCTAAGCAAATAAGGCTTATTCATCTATGCTCAGCACGTGAATATGTATGTGTGTCCTATTCTAACTGAAGAAAAATCCTGAATCAACGTTTGCATCTTGTTAGAGACCAATGAATCTAACTGCGGGCACAAAGCCATAGGAATCCGTGTTTCATTAATGCCGCTGCTCAGTGAGCAGCTTGAGAAAATTTAAGGAAGAATGGGTCAGCGTCTGACCCTTGGGTTTTATTGCATATCCAAATCTCAGCATCCACAGCACTCCATGCCTACCCTACATTTTATCAGGAGTCATGTTATTTTCACCAACCAAGACACATATTAATTCTTCCCTATTTCTACAATTTCTCCAGATCAAAACTCCAGGCAGATTAACTTTACATTAACCAGTCCATACCCAGCTGTAAATATCCAAACGGCATCCTGGGTCACAGGACACTTTGAGAGAATCTCTTTTTTTTGCCATAATTTCTTAAAATTGCAGAGTGCAAAGGGACACGGAGGAGTTTTTGCTTTGAGTTCTGTGCTGTGATTCCTTATATATTCTTTAACATGTCTCTGTTTTGGAGCCTAACCTTGGTCAACAACAGAGACTCCTTAGTAGAGAATACAACCTTAGGGATTCTAGGTGTTTTGTGCAGTTGGAGAATAGACTGCTTCATATCACGTCATCACCACTAACCACTCATGAAAGTCCATTTCTGCAGTTACCTCCCCTGAGGTTGGGTCCTAACAGCCAGTCCTGAACTAATTCCATCTGCACGCCTGATTTCCATGTTTCTACAACTCATTTACATGGTTTCCTCGCTAAGAAAGGTCAATCACAGTTGTGTCTTGGGTTAAGATTTCCATCAGTCTGCCTACGGCAAATTCCACTCTCTTCGATTTCCAGCTGGCTGCTTGAACCTGGTGTAAGAGACAAGGGTTGGAAGAACCTCATTTCCTCTCCATCTCCAGTTGCCATAGGGCAGCCTAACACCAAAGACGAGTCTGCTCCCTTCCAAACACAACTGGTTGCGCGTTCCTCCTGGCCTCCTTTGCCAGCAGCTCCAAAGCAAGGACCCTCAGCCAAGGGCACCTTGATGTCCCCCTCTGCCCTGCTGCAGCGACTCTGGTGAAGTCTTGTAGCAGCCTCTTAGCACAAGCCAAGTCTTCATTCAAGCAGATCAGGTACAGCGAAAGACAAGTGTGCCACAGACCTGCCTACAGGCTGCCAGCTGACTTGCTCCTTCCTGAGATACATCCATACTCATCGCACGCAACAGGGAGGAAATGCACCCAGACCGCAGCTATGCACCCGATGGCAGCCCAGGGACGTGCCCCGCCAGCGTTGCTGCAGGCAAGCACTGGGTGCACCTCCATCATCAAATCCCAGGTTCGCTCCTGGTCTTCCCCTTCCCCTGATGGCCCACACTCTGCATTGGTTAGTTCATACCGAAGATCTTTTTTGGAGTGAGACAAAGGGCTTTTACACAATCCGTCTTTCCTAAAGCATGGGCACGAGCCCTGCAATGCCACACACCAAGGACTGCCCCGCCGGGGCAGATGCCTTCTGCAAGACAGACCCAGGCTCAGACTCCCGTCATGGGAGAGGCAAGCTCTCCTTGCCTGTTCTAGTCTTCAACAGGTAAGACTGGTGTTTTGCGCCTTCTTTAGAAGAAAAAGAAAAGGAGCCAACAAAAGGTCTGCAAGTTGCAGGGTGATGAGCATAGCAAGGACATGAGCACTGGCATCTCCACAGCTGTCTTCCTCTGGATTCAATACACAAGAGCTATATTCTGCAAGCTAGTTTTTTTAAAGAATATATTATATTGGAGGTATTCTCAAGGATAAGTATTTCTTAACAGCATTTAGCTACTAATAACTGGACAACACCGAATTCAGCCACTACGCCTACACCAGAACACTTGAATTTACTCAGTTTTTAAGTATACCTTAACTTCACTGAAAGAATAGTATCACAACAGGGATTGCCAAGGATAACGAAAGCTATGGATGGCAATGCATAAATACAGCTCGCATTCTGCAGTAGGACACTGATAACTAAAACTTGTGCAATATCTGCGCTGTGTCCCAGAAAGGAAAGTCTTCTCTCTCCATGTACAGTAGCACCCAAACTCACAAGTATTGTACTATGGAGGCTGGGAACTGCTCCGCTGGTCCACTAGACATTGGCCATTGCTGAAAGCAGGACACAGTAAATCTGACAGACCAATGCTCTGATCCAGTATATGAAACTCTGGGCAACTGTGATCCAGATTACCATGTGGTGATATCTCATACTCTGAAAACATTAACTTGCAGCCAACTTCAAAACTTGCAGGATGATTAGCCTGAAATGTCTGGTAATGCATTCATCCTTCTTGGATTTCTCCAATGCACTGATAATGCATTTCCACTTCCCATTTCCTTGAGATAAAAGTCAATTTTTATTATTTCTAAGCTTGTCTTGATGTCATTGCCTCCACCAATCATTTTCTCCACCCATCCCCTTTCTGATATATTGTAGAGAGTCCAAATCACAAATCTGTAGGTTGTATAAGTTCTTTGACTAGACACGTCTAAACACCAGTGTCTGTCTGTAAGAGAGCGGGGAGCAGGGCTCAGCCCGCAGACTCGCCTGTCTCAGAGTTGCTAGATTCCTCTTAGGAAGTCAGCAGGCTTTTTATTAGCTAATATAACTCTTCTATTTATAAGGTTTAATACTGATGGCAAGGAATTGGGGTATTAGAGGCATACAGTTAGCAAAATTTCAGGTTGGAAAACACAATTGAGGAAAACAATTGTTAAAGGCACTGTATTTGCTGTTGCTGCGCTTCTATTTTGTAAAAAGGCTCTTTTGTATAAAGGCAGCCTATGCTGTAGAGCAGCAAGCCTTTAATCTTACTTTATCTTGCAGTAGCTAATACTCAACACAGCGCTGAGCCTTGTTTTGTTAAAAAAAAAAAAAAAGACCACAGTGTGCAAGCAGGTTTTTTTAACCAACGAAATGCCCAAAGCAGTGTAAAATCCATGTTATGTAATCACAGGAGAGCAAGAACAGCTAAATCATTCCAGCAGATATGCTTAGCCAAGTGCGAAACGTTGTCTCTAATCATCTTTTCTCAAGAATGCTTGGGTACCACTTGCAACCAAAATTGTTTAAATCACCGTTTTGGAATTCCATCTCATCCCAAGAAAACAGGCAACTGATCTTTTTAGAAAAGTCACCATTGAAAAGATGTTTTAAAAAAATGAAGCAGTAGCAGAACACAAGTAATAATAATTATTACAATAATAAAAAGAAGCAGTGCTTCCATCTAGGAATAAACTCCTAACTCAAGCAACTTTACACAGAGCTGTCCTTCAAAATTACCGCCCTTCCATTGCCGAGCAAAAGCAGCCCAGACCTGACGGGGTCTGTGAAATGTCTGGAATTTGCCTTTTTTGCTAATGCTGTCTTATAAAAGCCCCAAACCAGTTAAACTGCTGTCAGCTGACTCTCCTTATAACTACACAGGGTCAGCATATTGCTGCAGTCTTGCCTAGACCATCTTGGAAAACTCATGGGGCTCCTCTGTGTGTGTGTTGGGGAGGGGGGTCCTAAAGAACGTTCTCATTTTTTATTTTCTTTTAGCTCTCCTGCGCAAGTCTCGGCCCTGAAAACACATTTTACTGCCGGTGTTGTTCACAGCGACTCCAACCGCATGCTCAAGATGTACCGCATCCCCACAGAACACAACAGAAAATCCTACACCCTTCTGGAGGGCACTGCCCTCCAAAAATCAGCCTCAACGGGCACCAACACCCCTCCAGCTCGGGGCTCGGCTGCAGACGAACTGCTGTGCTTGCAGCAGCAACCTCCACCAGCACTCTCTACTCCTTACTACAAAACCACAGTGCTGTTTTCTAACAAAGCTATTATTTCCCCGGTGTCTTTCAAAGCATGCAAAACATCAGTGTCATCCAATTTATCCAGCACATTAAGCGTTGCTTGCCTGAAAAAAAAAAAAAAAATCTCTCAAAGGACTAACTCTTTACGTCACCTTTCTGTACCACTGTTGTTTTTAGTTAATACTCATATTATGAAAATGCAGAGGGCTAAACCCAGAGCAAGATGCCACCATACCGACTACGCTAAAATGATCTATTTCCTGCCCCAAATTAGTGCTCCTCAAATAAAAGAAAAGATAAATAATCCAGCATTGGCTGAAATATAAAATCCACGTGTAAGTCACTTAGCTGGGAACACAGCAGCTTTCAGCAATTTAGCAAGCGAGCTCAAGAAGAAAGATTAAAGTCTACCTGGAATTTACCTCCTGAAAACTTAAAAAATTAACTTTAATCATCCTGAATGTGAAAGCCCACAAACAGCGCGGTCCCCTTCCTTTATTGTGGCACAACTTTGTTGACTCCAGAAAGAGTTTTGAGTCAATAAGGACAAAAGAGCGTCCCTTTGAGTTGCTCAGGAAATGACATTTCATACAATTCTGATCACAGATTCTCCTCCACACGTTCCTTTATCCTAAAGTTAAACTAATCCTCACCTATCCCGGTTATCTTCTAAATGCCACCGCTGAATCTGTTCTCTATCAAAATTATGCAGAACAACACACAGACGTAGCGAAACTAAATTTAAACTGGAGCACGCTGTAGCTCTCACTAAAGGCACACAGGGACCCTCGGGGAGCAACCAAAAATCAGATTTCTAGCTTTATACAAATGAGAGTGCTTGCTTCACGTTCCCAGATGAGAACGCTGTGGTAGCAGTAGTTGTTCAGACACGGGGGCTCCTCTTGCAAACGCTCAGCCCGAAGCCAGTCCTGGCCGCAGCTTCACAGAGCCTGGCTACATCTCAAAAAACCTGGTTTTGGCAGAGAATCGCCTGCCTCTCCCGTGCTCCCCTCTTTGTGCAAGTGGCTGAAGCAAAACCATCAGCAGGACAGATCCCAGCCCAGTCCCGAGGTGCTGCTTCAGGCCAGGCTCCTAAGGGGCAATCCACGAGCCAGGAGTCGGACTCCCTCCCGCCGACACGTGCGGGTGCAGGATCGGGCCCTGGCTACCTGGGTGACACAGGGCTTGGCATTTAAAACAGCCAGCCACTGAGTGTGACTTGACAACAAGTACCAGACTTTTCTTCTGAAAAAGAGGTCATTAAAGCGCTAACTCCAAAATCTTCTTCTATTACTTATTTTTAACAAATGAGAAAATAGTATTCCCTTAGCTTTCCAGGAGAATAACTTAAAATCCGGGCTAACCACCAAACCGTACCCTGTTAAACAGGCTAATTAAATACATTTCCACAGCTCACTTAACTTCCTGACGTTATTCTTTGGCTGTGTACTCCTCCCAACAGCAATAAAAAAACTGGATGTTTACTCTAAAAAAAAAAAAAAAAAAAAACAAACGAACCAATAATTGCATTTTTCTCTTCTCTCTCAGATGTCAAGATTAACCCGGGAATGCCCAGCTCTTGCAGTGACCTCTTGTGGCAAGCGCTCAGCAGTGCTCCAGCCTCCCCCAGCAGAGCTCAGCTCTCCCACCGCCCCATCCCACCCCCAGCAGCACCCACAGAAAGAAACCTTAGAAAGAGAAGACCCCCAATTTACAAAGCAGCTGAGCAGACCTCTGGGAAATCCAGCTATTCCTTTAGATAACGATAAGGCATTATTTGGGTTTCTAAATTTATACAATGGTATCGAGCTGCCATAACCAGTTGGGGTTTGTTGTTTTTTTTTTTTTTTTTTTAAAAAAAGCATATAAAACATTTTAGACCATGTAAAACTCCTGCAATTTCAGCAGCAGTCAGATATGCTTAATCTTTCTACATTTACAAACCAACTTGAAAAGTAAGGAAAGCGGGGCGCTTGCAATTGAGAACTCCTCACAAATGTCATCTAGTAATGCTTCTTAGTGTAAAAATCCACTTTGCATTGATTTACGTATCAGCGGGCCCCCTGCAGTCCTACAAATTGCAAAAGGAACCCTGTGCCTTCGAGTGCCAAAGAAAGCCCTAACGACACAAGCTACTTGGTCATCCCTTCAGTAACTTCTCTGCAGTCAACTGAACTGGAGGATGGGAACTTTCACCCCACGGTTTACAGTGTCTTTATGCAGAGATTTTGGGAACTGCTGAGGCCTGCATTTTTTTCTGAGGATCCCCAATGACAGACATCCTGTAAACTTGAAGTAACTTGCTTTAAAGAACTTTCTCTCTGCAGCATGTGCAGAGAGATTTGCACACCAAGTTAATTTGGCTCAGATGAAAATGCAGCTTGTTTTAATTTAGGGGAGAGAAGCCTACAGGTATCATGTCTCATGAGAACAACATTTTGTCACCCTGCCTGTAAGACATCAGGTACGCTACATGGGCTAGTAAGAAGGACAGGAGAGACAATAGACACTTATTTTATCTATAATACCAGTGTGATAAATGAAAAAGGTGTCTTAGCGCTCCGGATGTGACACTCATTTCCCTCCCCCGTCCTGGGTAACCTGCCTTGACAACACAGTCACCTGTACACAGGGCTGATCCTTTCGCCCGTCAAAGTCACAGGGAGCCAGCAGGGCGTAAAGCTCTGCCTGAAGGAACTGCTTTGTAGGAACGTGGCACAAAGCTGAAAAAGGCCAGGAATTAAATGCTAGCTTCATTAAAGCTCACGGTAAAATTCCCATGTAAGTCTTACGGAGCCAAGATTTCAGCCCAAGTGTCAAAATACATTTGTGAAAGACCTGAAAGACCCATTTTCCCAAGGAAGCTCCTAAAAGTTATTGCAACAGAAACGATAACCAATAATGATGACTCTTATCATATAGATAAGACTATATATAGTCTTTCACTAAATTAAGCCCCTCTTCCAGACTGTTAGCACTCTTTATCGCGTATTGCCACAAAGTCCCAGAGTTAACCTTTTCCCAAACTCATCCTCTACCATAAAAGCAAATTATGCCATTAATACAAGCTTAATGCTTTTGCTGCTAGGGTATGTGAAGGCTGAAGATGGACAGGCAAGACAGACACATTTCTCTGCCCCTGCGTGCGTGGCTCAACTCGCCAGATCGCTCTGCACGCTGGCCAGGTCCGCAAAGCCCAGCCCTGCTCCGGAGACTTGCCCAATTCTGTATCCGCTGCGCCTCCGTGATGCTGAGCCGAGGTCAGCATCAGCAGGAGCTCCGCATGCGCTGAAGAAGCAACCAATAATATTAGTAATATCGGGCACAGACTGCTGAGAACATCTTAGGAGAGAACATTGCCCTAAGGAAGGCCCTTATTAGAAGTCCAAAATACTAATGGCAGTAAAAGCAGTCACCTCAACGTGATCTAACCCAGTGCTCTCACAAAACACTTCTTCTTTCAGCTCAGTGAAACACCTGGTGTTCTTAAGATCCAGGGCACAGTCAAGGCTGTAGCGAGATCGTATCAATCTTTGCGAGCCTCAGATAAGACCTTTACTCAATGTATTTTCACTGTGCTTTAAAAGGGAAAAAAAAAAAAAAAAAAAAAGATTGCAGAGAGTGCACCGAGATTACCCTGAAGATAGGTCTGCGTGTCCTGAGGGCTTGTCCCTTTTACCGACCGCAGCGGTTGGTCTAACAACAGACCCCGCTTCTCCACACGGACTTTGTCTCTCCTCGAGTGGAGCTCAGCTGTGGTACGGGCAAAGAACCCGCAAAGCAGCTTAGAGATTACCGTCCACCACCAAATGCTTTGGGGAGCACCTGCAACCTGCTGCCGTCCAAAAAGCAAAGTACGCCGCTGCTCTAAAACACTTCACAAGCTCCAAGGTGTAAAGATGCCTCCAAAAGAGAGGCTCCCTGGGCAAAGGGACACCGTGGGACCCCCTATCGCTTTAGCAGTTGCTTCATCCTTCCCAAACACGTTGGCTGGGAGAGGAACGTCCAGCAGGGCAGCCCAGAAATCCCACCCCTCCATACGGAGAGCGGAAAAGCCATGGCCACCCCATTCCTTTCTGCTCAGGTCTTTGATGTTTTGCTCATGATTGACTCACCGTGAGCACTTCTCCCACAATTTTAACCTGATTTGTAGCCAAAGCTGGAGTAAAAAGGAAAGGTTCACAACATTCCTAAACAGAAAATACCTAAATAATGCTGAAAATCGAATATATTATTCCTTTTAACACCAAGCTGGCCACTGCACTAAGTCTGCACGCCATTTTCCCACTATGTCAGTTCTGACTTTCCACATTTTAAAATTACTGCAATTTTGTCTGTAAATTTTGTTATTCAGATCCATCTCTGGGAACTCTGAGTAATTTGTCTCCACCTACATTTCATTTTGAAATCATTGCTTCCATTTCACCTGAAGAAGAGCCTATCTGCCGAAATACCTGTCTAATTTTTCTAGCCGTACCTGTTGCCTAAGAGAAGATACTGCCTCTATCTGCAAACCTTCTCCCGGTTGTTAAGAAAAGATTTACAGTCAAGAAGTGCCATGGGATTGCATAAGTGTGAGAAATCTCAAAAGAGAGTGTTCTCTAACCAGGAAAGGCTTTTTTTGAGGATGCTGAAGATATATTGTAAAAAACAATCATCAGTCTTTCCTTCATCCCGTTCCTCAACGTGTCAATGAAAAATCTCTTGGAAACTGGTGAATCCAAGTATAAAAACAAAACCCAGCACACAGTCAGCAGACCAAATCCTTGCCTTCCGCCGAGCACTGGCAGGAGATATTTGAACCAGATTTGCTCTACTGGATACCATTACATTTGGATTAAACAGTGCTGAATCCAATGAAAATTACTAATTCTATACAGGACAAATAAGGTTATGTCCTGGATGACAAAAATAAGAACTAAATCATGTTTCAGGGCACAACACTGACCACTTACATGAGTTAAAAACAAATTCCCAATCCACTTTTTGCTTTGCTGTCCAATGGGGCAGGTTTGCCTCTGTAGCATCATGCTTAGGCATCATCAGTGGCAGAGAAAAAGCAGAACAAATGAGCAGATCAGCATGATTTATGCTCCCAAATTATACCAGGTTAAAAACCGGAGAGGGATACATGCTTTTAAAGTATAATGTTCGAAAAGCCTTCTGAGCTTTTCCAGTTTTTGACATCTCAAAGCTTTACTGAGCTTTCACCAGGGAGGACATGTGATTTAATTAGAGCATGATACAAAAGCATGGCAATCCCAAACGGTGTTCCCAGCTCTGCCACCGACTTGCCGCAAGACCTTGGGAAGACAACTGCGATGCCCCGAGCCCCCGTTTACGCCACAGTTCTACGAACAGGTTGGGAATGCCTCTGTGTGTCCTCTTCCACAAGGAGCTGCACAGTGTAATTAAATTCTACCCAGCGCTTTGAAATTGTCAGAGGGAAAGTGCTATATAAACCCCTATTAATTAAGCTGGCATTTAATATTCTGGTAAATAAATACATTGTTGTGAGAAACTAGCTCTTAGTGATCGTGCAGCTAAGGAGCTTGGCACAGAGTCCAGCTGCTGAGCACAGAACAACATGAGAGGGAGGAAGCCCCCCAAAAAGGGTCGATGGCTTAACACAAGGCTGGCGTTTTAGCACACAACATTTTAAAACAACTTCTAGGTCCTCATCCTGCTCCTGCTCCTGGGGAAGTCAATGAATCACTAATTCACTACCCGCCATCAAAATCAACTTCAAGCCAGCACACCAGACCACGTTAGTAGGAATGCGAGGTAAATGCAGAATCGTGCAATAGAAAGGTGGAAGGGAACACTTTGCAGCACAATTTCACATCACATTAGTGTCTCGATTAATAATACACGTGGCAACTTTTCTCAATGCTCTGCCCACCTTTCCCACTCACGTCCCCAGATGCACGCTGGCACAGCAGTGCTTTGGTATGGCAGGGCGGCCCTAAACTTGGGCTGTCCAAGGAGATATCTTTTAGCAGATGCAAAGTCGAGGTCTCTTACCGGACTTCATTTGTGCAAACACTCATATGTTTCGGTAGTTATGTGCCGGCGCAAAGGCTACGTAAAAAAGGAATGTAACTAGCACAAGACTTGCCTAAAGCAGCATCTACGTTAACAGACCTAGAGAGACGGTGGTCTGCAACCACATGTAACTGTAATGGAGCTGTACAGCACTCTCGATGAGCGCTTTGCACTGGATGAAAGGGCAAAATTAACTCCAGCAGCAAGGAGTA
Organism: Mycteria americana; assembly: GCF_035582795.1. Taxonomy (NCBI): domain Eukaryota; kingdom Metazoa; phylum Chordata; class Aves; order Ciconiiformes; family Ciconiidae; genus Mycteria; species Mycteria americana. The sequence goes on along the minus strand of NC_134369.1, from coordinate 66,431,848 downwards.
ATTTGGTGGCCATGCAGTCCTGAACCAGCCCTGTAAATATTCACCGAACAGAGGAGCTGTAGATGAGCAACTGCAGACAGTTCTTTACGTATTTGCTCAGCCACAGCATCACAGCCACAGATCGTCCAAATCACAGTCGCTCCCTCATCCTCTTTCCCGGTACCTTTGCCACAGACTTTAAAGTGTCACGGGATCGCAAAGACTTTGAAACCCTGAATGAAAGCGGTTGCAAGCCCAATTATTAGAGAACTAAAGAACAAGAAGCAGGAAAAAAAAATGACCCGACGAGCGGAGAGGATATTAGAAATGTAAATGCTGACTACCTGTTTTCAGAAGCGGCTCACAAAAAAAAAAAAAAAAAAAGCTGGGAATTCGTAGTACCGATAACGATGTAAGAAGAAGCGAGGGGGGACAGGGAAAGGACCGCGGCGGGCAGGCTCCGGCGGAGCCCGGCGGGGCACAGCAGCCCCTCACCCCGGGCAGACCCCGTTCCTTGAAGGCGCCGCTTTGGCACAGACCCACCGGCGGGGCAGCGGGCGCGGCGGCTCCGCGCCCCGAGGAGCCGCCGCGGGGACGGAGCGACGGACGGACGGACGGAGGGAGGGAGGGAGGGACGGAGGCACGGACAGAGGGATGGGCGGAGGGCACCTCTCACCGCTTGAGCGCCGGACGATGTTCTCCAAGAAGGTGTTCTGCGGTGCCACCAGCCCTCTCTTGCCCCCCGGCATCCTGCAGCGCCGGGCTCGGGGGCCGGGGCTGCGCGGCAGCGGCGGCAGCGGCGGCGGCGGCGGCGGCGGGGGGGGGCCGGCGGCGGCTGGCGCGCCCGCTGCCCGTGAGTCGCGCAGGGGCGGCCGCGGCCGCTCATGGTAGTGGCGCCCCCGCGGCGGCTGCAGCGCGGACTGGGGCCGCGCCGCGCACGGCGCCGCCGAGCGCCGCCGCCCGCAGCCCCTGCGCCTGCGCGCCCGCCCCGCCGCGGAGCCGGGCCGCCCCGGGACGGGGAAGGGGGGGGGGGGCGGAGCGGGAGGGAGCGGGGCCCCGCCGGGATGCGGCGGCAGCGCGGGTCGCGCCCGGTGCCGTGCCCCTGAGCATCGTGCCCTGGCCGTCCCCGGGTCGGGCTCTCCGGGAAAAAAGCCCTCCGAAGTTTTGCCCTGTCCCCCTGAGCGAAACAGACCAGAAAGCCCCCTGCGTTTGCACCTGCGCCGGGCTCTTTTAAGACAGCATTCCCGGCGGCTGGGTTTGGGGGAAAACGGACCACGAAATGCGATGTGACACAGTGGAAGGTGGCCGCGTTTTGCCCGCACACGGTAACCGTAAAGTGCGAGGCAACGTGTAAAATGCCAGCCTTGCACGAAGCCGTCAGCCGTTTCTTTGGAGGATTCCTCCCTCTCCCAGTGAGAGCAGCTGCAGGGGGGAGGCAACAGGAGGCAGATTTGGGGCTGGAGCCCTCTTTTCCATCATTTTATTCAGGGACTCAGCTCTACCGTGTTGCTCCTGTGCCGGAGCCCCGCAGGAGCAGGCGAGGCAGTGCGGGCAGGCAGCACACGCCGGTTTCTGTGTAAGCTCTTCCCAGCTCTTGACCCAGCCGCCTTTCTCCTTCCAGCCTTTTCACTAGTCGGACAGTGTCTTTGAAAGGTATGGACAGTAAAATCCTGGAAGGAATTTCTCCACCTATTGCTTCTGCCTCTGCTAATTTTGCATGCTGCTACAGACTAGAAAGGATCGTAGAAGGAAACGAGAGATGGAAAATCGCTGTTTGTCTAGGGCAGGAGAGTGCCCTGCAGAGCACAGCCCGGGGTGCTGCACACCCCTGCCGTCGCTGGCACAAGCAGCAGTGCTTCTCCCAGAGGACGTGATTCCGCCGTGGAAAAATCAATTTTTATTTTTTTTCCCAGCCTGTTTTCAGCACCTCCTCCTTCCCGTGCTTGGCTCTTGGTCCAACAAGTCACACTGAGCCCACCTGAACTCCTCTGCTTGAAGTTAAGCGCGTGTTTAAAACCTGTACCACACCGGGGGCTGTTGCAGGAGCAGCTCTTCCAGCCTGGGTGTCAGGACTGCTGTCGCTGCCAGCCGGCCCGCAGGCAGCTGCTGAAAGGAAAAGGTCTGGTTCTGCTTTCATTTAAACAAGTGCAAGTCAGGAGCAGCTCCATTATGATCAGCTTGTGAATGCTGATATAAAACTAGCTCGAGAGGTGAACCAGACCCTCTTTGTCAAACACGTGTTGGTTCCTTCCCCAGCTCTGAAATCTTCATGGCCTTCCTTAGAGCGGCGTGGTTTAGAAGATGCTCCTGCTGAGCTCTGCCCCAGATACAGGGAAATTTGGGTCCTGGTAATTGGCGGGTGGACGGCAACACCTTCATTTCTTTCAAGTGAGCAGTAGCCGTATAAAAACATCTGTGCACAGGCAAACATTGTGTGACTGATCTGTCTGGACAGTGTAGGCAGGGCCTCTGCTCCCCAGCTCCTTCCATTCCACCCAATTTGAACCCAATTGGAATTCTTCTACTCATTTCCCATCCTTGTTTTGAAACCTAGATTCACCTACCTCCCCTTTTGGTTAACACATCAAACCCTTTCTTGTTTACTCTTTCTACTAAACTTCTCCATTGTGGTGTGGCAGTCATGCCCGAGAGTCACTCCATCCTCCCCGCTTCTTCTCCTCAACTTCAGATCTCACTGTTAAGTTTCGCTGCTATATTTCCAGCGGCACTAATTAAACAACAGGTTATGGAGAGGGACAAGCTCCAAAACCATATCTTTAAATGTCACAGACATCTGGTGGGATGGAAAGGGCAGGACATGGTGGGATGCTTGCCTCTATGCTTGCCACGATGCCTCAATGCTTGACTCGATGCTTGCCACGGTAGCAAAAAACTCCAGAGGACACCTCTTTTTTTCCTGAAACGCTGGATGAGGCTAAAGATAACCTTGAAAAGAAGAGTCTGATAAAGAAAGCAAACTGGGAACTGCAAAGAGACTCTTGTCTTCTTTTGGGGATCTTCAAATTGTGCTTGGAAACAGCATCAAGCCACCACGCAGGAAGCTGTCAGAAAGGTTTGAGGTCAGTGTAAGTAGGAAAAAGGCAGCTAAGCAGTTTTTTTCCAAATCTAAAATACCCCAGTCTCAACCAGCTGTTCTTAAATGTGGCAGAAAATCCACTGTGGTTCAAAATGCATTTTTTTTTTCAATCCCAGAATAGGTAAGTCAACACAGTTTGAATTTTAGGGAATTAATTAGTTGTTAAAACATTAAAAAAAGTCTAAGTCTAAGCTAAATGTAATGACATTCCTGATGGAAGATCAGAAAATTCCCAGTCCTTTTTTCTTCCCAGCTTTCAAACTTTATTTCTTTAAGCAAAGAAACTAGCTTACCTTTCTAAAAGGAAAAAGGCTAAAAGGGAATGAGCACATTGGTGTACCGGGGTAAAAGAGTAATCATGATTCCTTCCTCTTCTGCTTCACCGTTCCTTTTCTTCTGAAATTTGAAATACCTGCGCAAGGTGTTTTACCTCTTTACCGGTATTTCTACAAAAGGCACAATACCTCCTATCCACCGAGCAGCGGGCAAACATCGACTCCTACAGCACATGGAGTCAGCGCACGCTATACATTCAGCTGCAGCTGGTGAAGAGCTGACCCTTTGAATCTAAACCTACAGGAGAGGGTTATTTTACTTCAGGGACTATTAAACATTTCAGAACTGGTTCTTATCCACAGCACAGAGCTTTAAATGTATCTTCCATGGATTTATGAATTGAAGAATCACCACCTGGGACTCAGGGGGCTCCTAGAAGAGGAGGGAGGCATAGGCCAGCATAAACAGGTCAGGCACTGATCCACCCCAATGGCCCGAGTCATTAAAACATACAAGCTGCTGAACGGATTCACAACATTGCCTTTGCTTTCAGTGTTTGTATGTAAAAAGGTAAGTCAGGTTCCCTGGGACCACCTTGGGCACCCAATGAGACCCACCCACACAGGTCTAAAAATATTGTGAGCAGAACCGAGTGATGGGATACCCTTGGCAAGGCTCAGAGCTGTTTTCTAACCCGGGTACACACAGAAGACTTCCCATTCTAAAAACCATAATCAAGATGACCACAAGCTTTGGTTATAAACAACGCAAATTGTACAAATCAGTCTGTGAACTCCAAAAGTAGCAATGTTTGATTTCCAATGGATTTGTGTCTCGTGACATACAGGTATATTGCTGAAACAAGGGCTCAAGTGGGAAACAGATGCCAGAGGGAGATGTTTGAAGCATGCTAACTGCAGGAAAAGCAGGTAGAGTTTGCTCCTTAAAGCCCAGAGGATCTGCACAGGAGATTGTGACAAAAGAGACTTTTCTGGTATCGATGAGGCATGAGGTCCTTAATAAATCTTTCTGCATGGTTAAAGTACAGCTGTTGTCAGAAACTGGAGGGGGACAACAGGTGAGCTCGTACTGCAACATTCTTCTCCTCAGCAAGGACTATAAGGTCAATTCTCTTTTACTGGCTCCAATCCACTACCCGAGAAGTGTGCGTGGGACTCGTCAGAAATCTGCAGGAAGGCAGCATCTCTGAGCCCACTGTGCCTTTCACCTTGCAGGTGAAATCTGGGTTCAAAAGTTACTGAGGGGATGCCATCAGATCCGCTTATACATGTGACAGCGTTTCTTCATTTCGTTCGGACAGTAGCCTTCAGAAGGGAGGAAATACCTCTGCTCATAGCAACAGCTGGTAATACCAAGAAAGAATACTTAGGAGAAAAAAAAATAGGTGGGGGGAGGGAATAAATTACAGTTTCTTTCCTATTTTTCTTTCTTTTGCTTCCTCCCCCATTAGAAATTTGAAAAAGCAGTTTGACAGGAAATCAATAAAAACTTGACAAAAGTTGTTGCTTTTGGTATAAAAATGGATGGAAAATGTCAATGAAACCTCAGAGCCAAAATACTTGCTGGTATCTGATTTGGCACCGATGAGAATTCTTCATTCTCTGTTGTGTTGCGCAAGTAAGTCTGGACAACTAGACCTGGAGGTTATGGACCTGCTGTCCCTTAGCCCCTTTGGCAGTCCAAAGCAAAGGAACGCAGAACTTACATGAGGCAACAGCATTCAGAGATGGTTGGATAGCTGAGTCGAGCACCCAGGAATTAGGAAGAATTAAGGCTTCCTGTGTACCGTGCGCCCAGGATGCACTCAGGATGGTGCTTGGTGAATGGGTAACAGCGAAGTCTTTCCCCTTTCTACTTCTCATTCAACATGGCCCTGTGCCGTGCTCCTGGGACACCAGCCAACCTCTGCTCAAGTATGGCACGATTAATTTCTTCGTTGTGCTCATCGCTAATCTCCTGGTGCTTTGCAGGCATCAGTGAATGTCTTCTGCCTTTTACCTTGTCATACAGGGATCAGACAGGAAACTGGGGCACAGTGAGATTAAGGTCAAAATCATCTGGTAATTCATAGTGTCAGCTTGAGACATCCAGGATCCTGTAGCAGAGGAGTCCCACTTTAGTAGAAGATTACATGTTCCTTGTCCAGTGACTTCAATTATAGTTGTGAGAGCAAAGTATTTCTCCAGATCGCAATCTGTGCGTTTCCCATGAGCTTATGAAACAAATAGGAAGAATGTGCACTGGGAGACACCAGGTTCAAGGGATTTGCACAGCTTCATGGAAGAGCCCTGTAACAGATTTAACAATTCCAGGTCTTGTTTGCTTTCAACATGAGACTTTTTATAGACCTTGCCTTATTGCTTCATAAGTTTCATTTTCTCTAACGAGCACACCAAAGATATTACAGGCCAAAGTTGCACAGAAGTTGGAAGCCAGTGGGGGAGATGTATATACACATACATATATATATATAAAATATTGTGGGGAATGTAACTGAAGACTGCGTGGCAACTAATAGACATAAGGGTAGAAGCAGCCCAACCATCATATAGGCACTGCCTCACTTTGGAGTGTTTAGAAACCCCAACTTTACTTTTCCACAGGCTTTTCTTAAGCCAGAATGTGACACTTGGGAAAAAAGCCTTTAAAATATTATCATTTTATTAAAGTTGTTTTTCATATTCCTTCACCTGCAAAGTCTGTGCTTCAGTTCTCGTCAGTCCAGCTGTGCAGTCACAGGGAGCCACTAAAGCTTCTGAAATGACCTGAAATAACACCTCGAATTTAACAGCATCAAAACTTTCAAAGTCCATTATCACAGCACCGCGCAGGTGCCACAAGGTCCAAACCAAGACTCCTGTGGACTTTCTCCCTGGAAAGAAGGGAAATTCCTTCTTTTCAAGGGTACAGAGTTCATATTTCTAACCCGGCAAGGAAACCATTACAGATGCTGCAGCACATTTACGGGCAGAGAAACATACAGTGAAAAGAGTGAACGTTTTCATCTCTTTGAGACTTTCAGGAGAGAAGAGGTGGGAACTTCAAACTCCTACTTGGAAAGGAGAGGAGGAAAGGGACCTCTGAGTTCACCTAAAAACCCAGTAAGACCAGTACCACAGGATGGCAGCTTACCGATGCCTGAGAAGCAAGGTTTGGGACAAGGGTAGATGGGGCACAGTCACAGCAGTCAGTGGTGTAAATGGCTGTGTTCAGTAGGTCGAATGTGGAATAAGGGGAGGAAATGTTATTCCAGTATAAGGACAGCAAATGTCAGCGCTGAGGTTAATCACTGGGGGCTCTAATGAGCCTGCGGCCACTTCCCCTTCCACGGTTTCTTCCTGAGAAATAAGGTGATAGGAACTAAGAATTTATTGTCAGACTTTACAGAGATAAATCACCGGATTAATTACAGAAAGCCAAGAGAAACAGACTGATGTCCTTCTCCTCTTGCCTTTTTTTTTTTTTAAGGGGAAAATATTTCTACCCACAAACAGGTAATGCCTGAAATAACAATCATGTGAAGATGGGATTACAGAGTACTCCTGTGCTTCAAAATCATACTCTTCAGGTTATTTTTGCCAATAGCTGAATCATCACAGAAAAGATTCAGAACAGGAAACAATCCATGGTTATATCTTAGAAGTGTTTTGCATTTAAAGTAGTGTCCAGCTAAAAACACCTCACGGAAGCATCTTCTGTTTCTCTTGGCCTTTTTGACTAATGCTAAAGTCTTTATAGCCCCAAAAAATCCTTGCAGGTGTGCTCTGAGGAAATCCATAACAGAGGCAAGGACTGATACACAAAAAACTGCTTTTGACTCCAGGGTGAGGTGCTTGTGGGGGTCTTTGGATTACTCGAACCAGCAATAAATCCTTGACACCATAGGGGCAGGGAGCTCAGAAATAAATGGTACCCTAACAGCAGAAAGGGATATTTTTTCAGGCGGCAGTGGATAACAGTCTGGATTAAGTCTAACAGAGGCCCCAAACAGCGTGATATCCCCCCTCGCACCCCCACAGCCCAGTCCCACCAGTGGGGAGCTGGGGGAGTATGGAATGCATAGCTGCAAATACCCCCCACTCTTCTTCTCCAGCCATGGTCATGCGTGGGGCACAGGAGGAAAGCGAGCACCCTGCTGGAGGATGGAGCCATTTTCTGCATCAGAGTTGTTTTTCAGGCTTCCTGCAGACTCAGAGACATGGATTGCTTCACAGGCTATGATCTGACCATGTTTCCAGGCTTTTTGGGAGACTCGCAAGGGAAGAAACTTTTCTTTGTTAAAGAAGTGAAAGCTGCGAGTCTCTAATCCTATGACTCCAGGAGCTGGGGCTCTGGGTCTGACCTTGGCTCTTTTTTTTTTGTGGTTGAATCTTTTTTTCCTTCCACACTTGGTAGCATGCACGTGTGCAAAGCAGCCAGGAAAGCTGCCCTGGCAGGAGGGAGGACAGACCAACCAGCCATGAGCGGTGCTCGTGGCAAAGGCCATGGCAGGCCGGACAGTCTGAGACAGACCATCACTCCGTTTTCTCTTCCAGAGGTGTTGCAAGTTATTCCCACATCTGACACCTCTTCTGGACCCTTCTCCGTGCGAGAACCATGTCAGGTTTTGCAGCCTTTTCTGAAATGGGCAGGAGCTACAGAAAAAGCCTTCTCCAGAACAAGAAGTCCACTGCGTTCACCACATTTTACTGTTATAGGAATGCCTCTGAGAGCATGAGGATTGTGCATCAAGTACACTAGAAAAATCTCAAGACTTTTTGGCAGCTGAAGCGTCGACATAAGTGGATAACATGAAATTGTCCTGAAAATTATGTACTAAAAAAACAGAAAAACGCTTTAAACACAACGTTTGCTTCTAATGTAGGTAGTCTAAGTTAAGCATTTTATATATTTTGGGTAAAATGTTATAACAGTGATGTAGTTAAGAACTATTTCAGTTAAGGGCTATTTCAATTTTAAACCTGTATAACTTGTTTATAAAAATGCCTTTGAGAAGGAAATTACTTACACCAGGGCTTAGCTCAACTGCGATTTTTTTTAGAAATTGTCATTAGAACTCAGCAGGGGGCTAAATTTTGAGTTTAAACACACTTGTTAAAACTTGTATTACTGGAAAGCCAGAAAGTTTCAGCCACAAAGAGACGGTACGTAGGTATACGTGTACCTACATGGTTCAGTTTGAGCCAGACAGGCAAAAAAAATATTGTTCTATAGATAGCAAACTAAGACAGAACATTTGGGCCAGCAAAAAAACCAGGGTAGAGCACAGGATCAGACTTAGATCCTCTTATTGCCAGCCTGATGCTTCATGCACCCACCCCAAACTCCTTTTCAGATAGAAAGAAGGCTGACACCAGATGCATGTCTGCACCAGCCCTTGCGTGCATACTCTTTCTCTTCACAGAGATCAGTTTGACATGGAAACCTTAATTTCAATGTATGGTACAGCAAAACCAGCTACCTATGGATGCATCACACGACAGAGGAACTGGTCATTCATGCCATTCTGGAAGGCAGGTGAACATTGCCCCTTCCATACATGTTATTCTTCAAGTTATGTCTAACTGCAATAGGAAAAAAAATCAGTTATGAGTCCGTTTTCCTAACTGCTAAGGCAAAAGATCTGCAGGATAACAACATAGATTCCCCAGTAAACATCTAATTCAGCTAAATATATTTGTACCAGTGAAGTTTTCCACTGAGCCAGTGCTAACGTGGCCTATGCACAGTTTAGCTGTCCAGGCTTAGGAGGAGTGGTAGCTGGCTGTCCGCTTTTTCTTCTTTAATTTGGTGCAAGTTTTCAATTGATTTTCACAGAAGCAGAAAGAAGTCCTTGAATTGGTATGTTTATAACAGTGACTCTTCAGAGAAGTTAAAAAACTTAGCATGGAATTGCCTCTTTTTAGTGCAGTTAATCTCAACCTATCACCTCACTGGCAATGTTTGCTCGCATTAAGTTTTATTAGGATTTGCTGCTGGCTCTGCAGAAAACATAACATAGACGCAGAATCTGCTGACACACAAACCTTTCATAACAAGTAACACGGCTGCTACTCCAGCATTTCTTTGGAAAGCGGTAACATCTTACATGACTAATTGATTAGCCTGGAAAAGGTGTCCCTAATTTGCTGTTCTATTGGATACACAGAATAACACAACTTTTCACTAACACAAGCTGTCCCAACAGATGAGATGCTGTTTAAAATGTAGTTCAGACTGAATTAAGTATTGAAGGACACTAAAGCCTGGTTTATGAGAAGGAAAGATATACCAGGGCATTGATCAAGCAACTTTCAAAAAAAAAAAAAAATCTTTCTGGATGGGCTGGTTGCTTCCCTTAAGGCTACGAACATGCCAGGTAAGCAATGCAAGATAAAACACATTTCTGTTTTTACAGTGGGTGGCCAGTCTGAAGTCTACAGACCTTGTACTGCCTGCAGCACCTTTGGACTATGGGAGAAGTCTTAAGATGTGGTGTCCCTCAGAGTCAAGTCACTGCAGCTGGAGCAACTACAGGGTCCCTCCTGGTCTAGGACACTCAGCACTCAGGAGACCAGAGCTGTCACTATTCAGGGGCTGAAACTGCAGCTGAAGATGCTATCATGCTCTAACCATTCCTCGAGACCTTCTTACTGCTCTAGAAACGTGCACAAGAGCAACAAAAGACCTGCACCACAGATAGCACAACTGCTCCTGAGTCTGGCATAAAATGAGACATCAAGACCAACACATACATATAAGCACAGGGAACTGCTCCTGAGCTTGGGCCAGAGGAACCCAAAGCCGTCTTTGGAAGAGGTGCGCAAGCAACAAAGTGGGATTTAATTTTGTTCCTTGGCCCCTGGGCTCAAGTCAGACCCATATATTATCTCTCCATGATCCATGCTTTGGAAATCCCAACCAAGAACTTTACAATGCACTAGTGTACACCCACAGCAAGCCTTCAGGCTTTGAAATTTTACAGACAAGTTGCACTCCAGCACCATCCACTCACTGATGCAAGTACCAGGCTGCAGGAGATGAGCAATGCAAACTATAGCAAAGGTATCCTGGAAGGGCAAAAATAAAACTTATTCCATGGCTAGTAAGTTGTTCAGTACATAGATCCAAAAAACAGACAGCAGGGAGGGGAAGAGATGAGGAGAGAGATGAATATGTGAGTGTTCTTTCTGTTGATGAATCTGATCCAACCCTCTCCCTGGCTAATGACTCTCCTTTTTCAAATTACAAGCTGGTCCTGTGTTGAAGGCTTGAATGGGAAGTTCACTTCTGAGCATCTGGACTTTAGTTGGAAAAAAATCACTGTTAACATTAAGAAGATAGTCAGATATATGCAGAAATAGGAGCAGATTTCAAGAGGAAGCTATTGTAGCAATTACCTTTTAGTAACTTAAACTTTGACATCTTCAAGAGTTTCATTTACTTATGCAGGTAAACCTACAATCTGATAGAAGCAATTAAAGCTAAGCCACTTCTTAGAGTGCATTGAAAGGAGTCTGGGCTGCCCTTCTCATGCGGATATGGCACTTAAAGGCACCATCTGTGAGCCCATGCTCTGGGACGTCTCCCACAACCTGTTTAATAAGGCAGAGCTGTCTGTTAAGAACCAACACACAAACTGGGCAACAGGCGCAAGTCAGAAACACCAGGCAGCAGCAAATCGGACACGCAAGCATTTGTACCTTCCTTGCGATTTCCTCCAGCCAAGGAGGCTGAGAAATGCTCCATAACCCCCTCGGACCTGTACTCACATGCAGGGAACCCAGATGGAGCCAAGTCCTGACGCAGAGGAGAGCACTACAGCCCCTGCTCTGAAGATCAGCGGGGCCGGTACATCAGAGCAACCCAGGCATTTGAGAAATGCCACCACTAGGCATTTCCCACTTCCAACAGAGCAGTTTGGGGTTAGGCACTCTGGGGAAGACACTGATGGAATGCTCTTACCATTAGGACAAATGCTTGGGAAGTGTCCAACCCTCCTTGCTTCAGGCACCACCTGAAGAGACCTGCCAAAAGCTATACCTTCCCTTATCACCTGCAGGTTTGCAAAGTTATATCCATTTTTCTCGGATGAACATTGTGCTTTACTTTATAAACTCTCTTACCTGTGCAGCACCCTGCTACAGGACTGGCTGTTTGCAGTTGTATCCCCTTCACCTCCGTTCTTGCTAGATAAAAATGAACCAGAGTCCTCTTGCCGTTTTTTTATGACAGGGGTATGAAGAGGCTCAGGGGAAGGGAGATACTGTGTGGCACTGATCCAATTAGAATTTCTCTTCTCTGACGACGGGGGACCAAGGATTGCTCACGGCAGCCCAGATGCCCCAGCAGGCAACAGCTCTGCTACTCCTAGAGGTTGCTCATTGTTTACGTTATTTCAAAATCATAACGGTTACTTTACTTTGGAAGAAATTAAAGTTATTAGATTATGTAAAACCCATTTTAACATAAGGCAGGTAATGAAATCAACTTCTTGAAACGTAGAGTGTCTGTCCATTTTAGCCAACAGTTTGTTTTGACATTGCTTTATGAAAGCAGTTCTCCTCAGCTGTATCGCCTAATTATTTAGCATCTACTGCCTTCACCTATTTCCCTATTTCCAAATGCAGCTCAGGTTTACCATAGATTGCAGAAAGCACTTCACCTGAAACAGTTATCCAGCTGCTTGAGCGTGACAGGAGCACAGAGCAGGCTACAGTTTTCCAACTTCATGTGTGAAGAGAGAAATGTTGCTTCTACAGTCAGTGCTATAAATATAAAAAACCACATCTCCCTCAGAATGTGTATATAAATAGTCTCACATACAGGAGTATGAGTGGCTGTAGCCGTAATAATTATGTGTTAATAAATATTACTTTCATTTTCGAAGACCGCAATTTGTGCTTGCACTGAAGCTCCTCACTAAAGTCCTTTGCATTCAGTAATCAAATAACTCAGGGCAAGGTTTTCTCCATAATGAAGAGCAGCAGTTGACTGTGTACTGCTGAATCTAATTTCTATCAGAAAGATGTAATTGCAGCCTTAGTTTAATTTCTGGTTAGAAAACTGGAAATCATCAATACAAACCAATTTGCCCCAGAAACACTTAGATTTTTCAAGTGCTTTTTGAGCTACAGATCATACAAAAATCATCTGGATCTTAATTACATCAATCTCACTTATCTTCATCTCGAAATAGCCACAAGCTGGACCTAAAGAAAACAGAACAGACTAAATCTTCCGAAAAAACAGAATCCTGTATCTTTTGTAGGATACAGGATTCCCATCCTGCTGTTTTCAATCAAACAACTTGGAGATTTTTCTCTGCTAGGAGTAGAAATACACATTTAATAAGCATAAACCTAATGCCCCCTGTTGGTTATACATAGCTAAAATCCTAGCCTATGCACGTAGGGATTCCTCCACCTCCTGCTGCTAACAACAGCGTTGTAGAGAACATTTGAGATTTTACATGGGCACAGAGGTTATACTCCAGATTCACCTGGATGCATTTCTCACCTCCTCTACGGGCAAGGAGCCACACCCTGGTACACGCCATGCTTCTGTGTCTACAAAGCTAGCCCTAATCACAGGGGTGCTCTTAATAACCCGTCCTGCAGGCACAAACACTGCACAGGGCATCAGAAGTCATACAGCCCAGGGCTGCTGGGTTACCTGTTACACTAAGGCAGAATGCTAATTGTGGGTCAGATATTTAAAACAAAACAAAACAAAAAACCGTGGTGTTTTTAGCTTTTCCATAACACACTTTGGTAGTTTGAGGAGACACCCAAACTGAAAACTAATGGCATCTTCAGCTGGGTAAACTTTCTGTAGTCACTTTATCCTAAATTTGGAATTGCCCTTTATTTAAAAAAGCCCCAAGAGCAAATAAACAAAAAAAAACCCAAAATGAAATGAAGCGTTTTTAACAAAAAATTATTTGGCCAACAGCACTGTTTCTGTTGACTGCAGGCTGAGTGAAGTGCTTTGCCCGGCTCTGGACAGCAGAAGACACTAAGAAACTCCTGCTACCCGTGGTCTCAGGAGCAGTAGCAGAGCCAGTAACACTTCAGAAGTGAGAATCACTTCCGTGAGTGACAGGAGGTTGCTTGTAGCCATCTCTGTACCTTTGCCTTTCAGCAAGGATTACTGCCAGCTGCCCGCAGCTGAAGACTACCTGTCCCTCCCAGCCGCATCCCCAGAGGAGGGTGCTGGACGGGTCCTCCGTAGCTGGCTGAGCATCCGACCCTCAGAAAGACACCACTCCGCATGGAAGTAATAAATAGCTCAGACCTACGCAGCAGAGCAAAACACAAAGACCATTCCCTTGTCTTGACCTGGAAATAGCATCAGAATTGGAGACATGCAGCAGGAATTACCATCCTCTCGCATTTTGCTGCAAACGCTGCCGTTAAAGTAGTTACGTTTGTGAGGAGTGCTGTGCCATCTCCTGTTCTTTGAGTCTGTGATGCTACAGACTCTGGGTTCATCAGAAAGGAAGCCCAGAGCTGGGTATCAGCAAATGCCAGCCTCCTCCTGGAGACACATCTGGTCTCTGCCATACAGATGGCTAAACTGCCCCGAGCCTAAGGGGCTTTCAGTGTTAGGCTGTGAAACCACAGCACAGCCAGGAGCAGGAGGCATAAATCCTGTTTCACTCCCTTACCTTAGCTCCTGGAGCAGCTGCCTCTCGTTGGGGGATAGCCTCGCCTCTGTCTTCAGGTTAAAAGCACACCAGCGATATAAGGATTAGGACCGAGAGGAACAAAATAAACTGTTTATGAAATGACAGAACATTGAAATGCAGGGGAACACCAGGAGGCGTTTTGTGACTGCTGGTAGCCCAGCGGATGCGAATTGGCTGGGTTATAGGCAAGCCAATAACCCAGCTGGCCGATGTGGCAGATGTGAAGATCGGCTGGTGGAGGAGGGGGCCTGCAGTTGGATTTGGAGACTGAGGAAGCAGAGAATACATTTCACAGCTGGTCCTTCTTCAACAGCAAATAACATCAGTAGACCTTGCTCCCATCTTGGCAGCAGGGGAAGGAGACTAAGGGAGCATCGGACTTGAAACCCTAGCACAGCCTGCCAGCCACAAAGAAGCACTTTCAGCACTATGGGAGGGAGAGAGAGGAGGAATGGAGGGTGAGCATGCAAGTGGGTGACAGAGAACCCACTGGAACGGTGGGTCCAGTGGGTTATTGTTCGCTGAGCAAACATGGCAGGGCCTTGGGCACTCCCTTCACCCCTTCTGAAAAAATCAGAAACAATCACATACCCAAACAAACCTCATCTCCCTCAGCCACACCATGCACAGCCAAAACCAGTACCTTTGGCTTGTCCTGCTTAAAGGGCAGCAGAGCTATTTCTTGCTGCTTGCCTTAACCCTCTGCACCTGGCTGGCAGAGCTGCTCCTCACCCATGCTGGGTACAGCTCTCCTCAAGCCACCGGATTCCCCTCTTGCCAGGCTGTAAGTGCCACCCATCCACAGCAGGTCCCTGTGGTGCCGAGACCCCTGAACACCCAGGATGAGAGCCCGTGAGCTCCCCAAGTGCCACCCAGCCCCTCGGTGCCCTGCAGAGTACCAAGTGTCACCTGAGACCAGAGGCACCGAAACTCTTCCTGACTGTGAAAGGTCCCTGGAGCTGTGCCTCTCTGTGTGTCCACAGCAGCCATCACCACAGTGACATGGGGACACCCTCCCTGGGCATAAATGCCCTCAGGAGCAGCCATGCTGCAATGGGACATGCACCTGCTGCAGCACTGGCAAAACCAGTCCCTATTTGTCCAATTCACGAAAGGGTTGTCAAGCATTGGAACAGGCTGCCCAGGGAAGTGGTTGAGTCCCCATCCCTGGAGGTATTTAAAGGACATTTGGATGAGGTGCTTAGGGACATGGTGTAGTGGTGGTCTTGGTAGCATTAGGTTTACGGTTGGACTCGATGATCTTAAAGGTCTTTTCCAACCTATACGATTCTGTGATTTTTATTATTTACACAACTGGCCCAGGAGGAGGGTGGGTTGGTGCTCATTCAATCACCTGGATCTCATCCCACCTAGAGCCGAGGGGCAGCTGGTGCAGGTTTCGATATTGCACCCTGGGAGCCAATGCCTGTGAGCAAAGCCTTGGAGCACCCACCCTCCAGTCACCTCGGTCCTCTGCTGGGTTTGGCCAAAGCCAAGTTTCATACCCAAAGTCTCCCAATTCCCCATCTCTGGCATAGCTGAGCTGTGCCAGAACTGTAAGTGATAAAACATACAGGCTCCTTAACTGCAACAGCGCACGGAGAAAGAAGGCATGACTAAAATTACGGTATAAAACATGGGCAACGTAGAACCAAGCTTTCAGCGTTTCTTTGAATCAAATCCAGCAAAGCCTCATCACTGAAACAATTTTGCAATATCCAGTTATTCCTTCAACAAAAGCAAATGTAGTTTCCTCTCTGCCCTTAGTTCAAAAGCATCCTACATTAGACGATTTTTGGACATTCATTAATGAAATATAAACACTGTCATTAATTAGCCAACAATATTATTTTACTGGTTTTGACATAAAAATATCTCTACTGAGCCACTCTTGAAGCAGCATTATTTGGATATTGTAGTTAAAATGTTATTTCAGGTTCTTTGATAGAGGTTGGGGAACTTTTGGTCTTGCTGGCACTTCCCCCTCCTGTCATTTTAGGAGAAATTAAAGAAATCTCATCAGTGATAGGAGAGAGGGGAGACACTGAGAAGAGTATCTGGATTTATCTGTTAAAGTGTTTTGTGTAATCCAGTCTGACTTTATTGCATGCTGGGGAACCTGATGTTTATCCTCATATGTGGTCCTTTGTGACCCCTAGACCATGAAGATAAGAGCAAAGCTTTTAAAATAATGCAGTGTCGTATCTCTGAAAGATTCCTGTAAATCTGCCTTTGAGGCTGGAGGGAGGGAAGGAGAATCCAATTGAACAAAAGCTTTAAAAACCACATGTGATACGCTACAAATCTATGTAACCGCTCAACGAAACTGGAGGAAAAAGAGCAAAGAAACACCTGCAAAGCAGCACTGCCAATGGCATGTGATGCAAGCAAACGATAAAGGAACTCTTGCCGCCTTTAAGGACATCCAGTGAAATGCAGAATGCTCAAAGTTGGCTTGGCTTGCGCTCTGCTTGATTTGAATTTCAAGCTCTGATGTACAAAAAGCTTTGTCTCAATGCAACGTTTTTGAGTCCTGCAGGACTGACTGCCTGGACGCTTTTGCTTTGAAGCTGTCTAAAGCTTCCCCTTGTCATCACTGTTTCACATTAAAATATATATTCTCCGTTGCAGGACTTAGGAAACAGATTTTCAGCTGTTCCATTTTTTCCCCCCTAGTCAGATTGTTTTCTTCAGGCTCCAAGTGTATGCAGATTTAATGGAGAGATCTTTAAAAAATAATGCTTTCCTTAGAGAAAACAATAAGTTAAAAGCCATTTGTTGTCTCCCGCTGGCAGATTTTTGCCAACAAAACCAGAAAATATAATATAATCAGAATGATCTATGCTTTAAAGCAAAACTGTCTGCCTCTTCTAAACCATTCTTTTGTCCTGATTACATCAATTCCTAACACTTAAGTGTTTCTGTGATTTCAGCTGCCTTCCAGTTGACACCCAAGCCCAGTCCCATGAACTGAGTAGAAGACAGTGAATGCACATGATGGTTAACATCACGGGCTCTGCTGCTTCCCCGAGTCCTGCGTTGCAGGCTCAGGGCTGGGTCCTGGCCCTCACCCAAGACCAGTGCTCTGTCTGCTGAGCTCCAACGGCTCCCGCATCCTCCCGGCTCACACGGAGTATGTTTGCCTTTCCCTCCTTTTGCAGTCTTTTCTTTCTCCCTCCACCTCATGCTCCTAGGCATCCCACTCTCCTTCTTCTTTCTTCCTTTTCATGACCCAAACTCCTGATCTCTTGCCTCTTCAACTCTTCTTCTTG
Source organism: Mycteria americana (assembly GCF_035582795.1). NCBI lineage: Eukaryota > Metazoa > Chordata > Aves > Ciconiiformes > Ciconiidae > Mycteria > Mycteria americana. The sequence goes on along the minus strand of NC_134369.1, from coordinate 66,414,534 downwards.
GACTTGAATCCTCCACCTGCCTCTTCCAATGGTGGAACAGATTCAGAAAGGATAAACACAACAGATTCAGAAAACAGCACTGCAACTGAATGAACCACCAAACTTGCCCAAGGATATGATGTTTTTTCCAAAGGAAGAAATACATTCCTGTCTTTCATGTTGTATATAGTGAGTAATAGCGACCAGGATCTGAAGATGATCTTTACCTATCACCAATTATAAGAAGATTTTAGGCAAAGCATTATGTGTTTTAGAAATGTAAATACACCGTGATGATTCATGAGCTGGCAAAATCAGACAGGTCAGAAAGGAGCTGCATCAGTGAGGAACACCCTTAAAAGAGATTAGAGCAACTACAACTGCAGCACGAGCAGGCGTGTCTCCAGTTACTCCATTGCCTTTGCTTGGAAGGCTGATTTCCACCTATTAATTGAAAAGCAAATAACACATCTCTGCTTTTAATGAATAAGATTTACTAATCCCACCCTGTGCAGTCCGAATAGTGACTCAATGTAGAAAGTATTAGCGCCAATTCTTTTTACTCCAATCTTCTTCTCTGTTTTCCTTTACTCCACCTACCTAATTTATTTCTCAAATCCTGCAGCTCCAAGTCACCCTTACGTTCTGAAGCCCTGTTCACGGTAATAACCCCAGAAACTCAGACCCTATATAATATCCTTTGGAGATAACAGCAAATAACCACACTGCAACACCCCATATCTGAGGGGGCTCCCAGTTCTGAAGGAGTTCGTCACAGCAGCTTCATGATCTGGTTCTCTGTCACCCACTTGCATGCTCACCCTCCATTCCTCCTCTCTCTCCCTCCCATAGTGCTGAAAGTGCTTCTTTGTGGCTGGCAGGCTGTGCTAGGGTTTCAAGTCCGATGCTCCCTTAGTCTCCTTCCCCTGCTGCCAAGATGGGAGCAAGGTCTACTGATGTTATTTGCTGTTGAAGAAGGACCAGCTGTGAAATGTATTCTCTGCTTCCTCAATCTCCAAATCCAACTGCAGGCCTCCTCCTCCACCAGCCGATCTTCACATCTGCCTCTACTTGCTCCCCCCGTGCCTCCAGAAACTTCTCTTCATCTTGTTTCTCTTACCTCCTCTCTAAGAAAACATCCCTACACCTCCTTCTCTTCATTTTCCCAAATCCCATTTCAGCCCCACAAATCTCCCCCCGTGATCTAATCCCTCCCCATCCCCTTCCCTGTCCTGCATACAGGAGCTCCGCTTCATACACGGGACCAGAGCATCACCCCGTCTTTCCCTTTGGTGCTGCAAATCAACTTCCACTCCCTCTCCCCAGCACTCGCGTATGACCTGCCGTCCCTTCGGAGGTGAAACAACCCCACCGCTTGTAGTATTTACATCTATCCAGCAGCTCTTGGTAGAAATCATTTGAGCAGCTCTGGTTTATATCCTTCTGAGGCTTCTTAAACTGCTGCCCAGCTTTGATTAACTTGTCAAGCCCCCAGACTTTCTGTATTACTCCCTATTCCCTTGTTAACACAGCTTACTGACTGCTGTTAGCTTTTCACAGCTGCTTTGCATTGTGGAGACATTTTCACTAGGTTCACAGGGATAGCTAAAGCTTTTCTCTTCAGCCAAGAGGCCCCAAATAACTCAGACCCTGTGTGCAAGGGTGACACTGGTCTATGCTGATTTTCAATTTCCTCCAGTTTTCTTAGCTCAGAGCATCTCCAATGGCAGATTTTGAGGAATTAATACGAATCTGGAGCATAAGTAAATTTTGCTGGAAATTCACCAAGCTCCAAGACACACAATGTCTTCCACATTCTTGCAGGACATCTCATATTTCTTACTGCTTTCCCAGGCTCTGGGGGACCAATGTGTCAAAGACAGCACGCGATTCTGCCTGGGCCGTTGGAGGCAGCGGCTGAGTACTGCTTCCTGCTGACTGGATCTCTATAAAAGAACCCAGAAGACCTTAATAAGTAATAGAAAAATTGGTAAACTTGCTTGGAGGGTGCTGGTGAAAAATAGGCATAGCCTTATTTTACGTCCTTCCAGGATTCCTCAAGCCACCACCTGGTTCAAACTAACCTAAGGCATTTGTTAAGGCAACATGTCTTTTTAAGTTGTATTTTCCTTTTTTGAAAGGTGATTTGATTTAATGCTTTTTCACTTATCAAACTTGAAACTTTGACTATAAAATTTAGAAAAAAGAAAAAACAAACCAAAACAGAATGATGTATAAGTTCAGTTAGACAGCTGGGACATTTTCCAGGCAGGCTAGCACAAGACAGCGTGCAAACCATCGATGTGAACAGCGCTAATCCAAATAGCATCAGGTAAGGTAAGAGCCTCTGAGTACCACTAAACAGGATTATTTAGCCATCTACAGAGACATCTTTTTCTTCCGTAACAAACAGCTGGGTACTTCTTTAGCCAAATTGAACCCCCAGTGGAGCAGATGTTTGTCCTGCCAGTGACTGTACCAAGGAGCTGGAGAAGCATTGACATGTCTCCTTGGCTGGGGGTCACAACCTCTTGGGGGTCCACTGAGTATTTCTAATATGAAGTTTCCCAAGACTTATATGGCCAGATGACCCCATGAAAGGGCTGTGGCTGTCTGAACCATTTCTTTAAACTTTCCACTGCACTGCTGCTACCACGCGCTTCTTCACGCTCACCTGGGCCAAGCACCGTGCATGCCAGAATGACACTTGGGGCTGAGGAGAAGGATACAGGGATGTTCCCGATTCCCCGGCAGCAGTGAAAAATGATAATTTGGGCAATCTGATTAAAACAAATATATGAAACTAACCCATTGTTTTTTCTGCCTTTGAGAGCAGCTCTTGCAAGGAATTTAATCAAGAGAAAGTCAAGCCACAAATGAGCTCATATGACCAGAACCAACCACAAATGGTTTACTGCTCTGGTTGTTATTTAATGAAATATGTGAACCAGCATTAAGCTTTTAAAGTGATTTTCATGAGGTTTTATGACATGTCTTTCTAATTTGTAATGGTTACTTTCAAAATGTGACAGTTCCCAGAGTTACGTGGGGGATGTACCTAACTGCACCACCTTTCTGTTTCAATACACCCTATTCTCTTTGTGTTTCACATGCAACCTTCGACATGCAGATTACCATATCAAGAAGCTGGTCAAGCAGTTGTATTTTCTGTTGTGATGCGGAGCCAAAGTAGCTCCAAAAATCAAGCGTGTTGCTGCTGAGAATGTGTTAGAAGCAGCAAAGCTGTTGTGTTATTATGACATGGAATAAGAACATGAGGACAAAAAACTGAGATACTACCTCAGATGAAAGACCCATTGTCCTATTTCCAACACTGGCCGAGAACAGGTGTATGAGAAGGAATACAAGGACATAGCAGGCATATGAAGATATAGTCCCAGGTTACTCTCCAAAGCTGTGATATTTTGCAGTTCAGGAGCTTCCTAAGCCAGAGGTGTGTTCTCTGTTCTCTGCATTTAGTACCTACAGGCAGGTTCTTCTTCCATGAGTTTGTCTAGCTGCTTTTTGAACACTGAGCCAAATATCCAAACCAAAATTTTCGTTTGTTTGTAATAGCTAATCTGAGGGCAGCAGCTGCAATCAAGACTGAGTCTAACAAAAAAAAAAAAAAAAAAGGATAATAAATCTCATTATTGATGCACTTCGTTTCCAGGAAAACAAAACAAAAATGAACCGTACCAAACAATAAGCATTTCTCAAAGAGGTAACTCTTACACGTACAAATAACAAGGTGTAAATAACAAGAGCCTTTTCTATAGCTCCTACTGGCAATTTCTCATAATAGCCCTTGAGCTTAATGGGAAGAAAAAAATAACCAAACCCCCCAACTGAAAATTCTAATTGCAGACAGTTTATTCTTTTTTTAGTTTCAACAAAAAAAGCATCCTATTTCAATCAGCACCACCAAGCTCTGTCTCACAGGACAAAAATATCCCACAGAAATTAAGGTTGTCAGAGATATAGTGTCACTTCATGGTTCCTCATCTTTCTTCGCTGTTTCTGAAACTCATGTTCCCCAAATGAACAAATTTTGTGTGGATCCCCAAAACCCAAGTAACCCACAACTGCTCACTCCTCCTGGGACAGCCACCATGCCACTGAAATGCAATGAAATGGCCAAGGACAGCTGAGCATCTGGCATGGTTGGGCTCTACATTTCTTACCTCACAAATGCTGCTCAGCCCAAAGAAAGTTGATTTACGCCTGAAAATACCTCCTTCTAATTGTTTTGCCCTGCCAGAAACCATCTGATCAAGAAATCTGTATGGGGTATATTTTCTCTTGGTCTGTATTTAACCGCAGTAGCATACTTCTACAGGAACATCACTATGTTTTATAGACGTGCTGGTGCTGCCACAAGCTTTTCTCATTACTGCTTCCAAAAGCTTATGGTCAGAGCCAACCACAGCTTTTCCTGTACGAGCGCTCACAGCTAGACATAGACAGACATCGCCGTATGGTATGGGATACATCCTTTCCAATCTGTGCATTGTTTACTTTTGCAAATGCAAGACTTCTGAAGGGATAAACAACTGGTTTCCCCCCTTTTGCAGCTGTATAACTCCAAGCCTTTGCACAGATGCATCCTTTACGTCTTGTTTCAAACGAATTGGCAAACCTTGAAGGGAAACGATGCTTTTGGCATCTCTGAATCATAATGAAATACTTCTTTTATAGACATACAGCTTTCCGATGACTTTAAAGATCGTTGCAGTTTACTCTTTGATCACACACAGAGTGCAGACATAAACTTGAGGTAAGAGTTTTCATATCAATTCCACGTAAGGAAAGAGGCCACCCAGAAGGGCCAGCTGAGCCTTGCACCCTGGTTTTGGAGAACAGAAGTAAGCCTTTTCATATTATATTATATTATATTATATTATATTATATTATATTGTATCTTAATACAAGAAAAGTTATAGATTCCACTTTTCAACATAACATCTCAATGAGACTATTTTTCTTCATATTATAACAATGTTACATTCTTATTCAATGCTTTCTTTAAACTCTTTATTGTGTTAGTCGAGCTGTCATTGTTTGGAATACATTAGTTTATTGGTTCTGCTTTTGAAGCAAGACACACTGAGGAATTAGTTTCTTTTATTAAGCTATAAGCTGTCTGTTTCCAACTAGCTGCTGCTGCCTTTGCTGCACAACCCCTCCTGCAGGACCTGTGCCACGTGATTTCGGCAAGCAGGCATTGCCATCGGGCTTCCATGGCCTTCACTTCCTTTTTGATTTTCATCTCTGTTGTCTTTTGTCTCGCTTTTGATGCCTTTTAGTTTCTGAACAACCTCTGTGGAGTGAGATGCAATCAGATGGAGAGCACCCTCCGAAATATTCATCAGGCCATTTCTGCAAATGACTGCTTGAAGCAGGACTGAAGCAAGTAGGTTCCCCAATGAGTTAAAGGCTCATTTTTGTATCAGATCCCATCACTACTTCTAAGCGTGATCCTGAGCCCCATAAAGGCCATCTGTGGCAAGGCAGAAAGCTGACTGCTCAGGTCCCTTCCTTCAGTGAAGGTCTCGCTGGTGGAAACATTTCAGCCTCTCTACCTGGCAGCAGCGGTTAGCACACAGCATGGAGGAACAACGAATGCCACTCGTGGGGACGGCAGTATGGCTCATCCTCCCCACCAGCTCCCTTTATTTGTTCAGCAGTGAAATCTTTAAATCCTTTAGGAAGTAAGTCTTGACTAGCTGAAAGGACTGTCAACACAGCCCGGGGTGGGGACAGCTTCTCAAACTGTGTTATGGTTCATCCGTACGGTCTCCTTGGAAACTTTTCCATCACATGCGGAGGTGTTGTTCCACCCAAAAGTCCTTCTCTTCCCATGTCTGTGGCAGGCGACCTTCCCGCATGTCCCTCTACAGCCTTCAATCCACCCTGGAGGGGTGAGGAGTCGGCAGGACGACATCTGGTACTTTGCAGGTTCAGTGGATAATACTTGACCTCAGGCTCCCCCAGGGCTGACAGCTCAGGAATACCTTGGGGAACATGCCCAATGTCCCATTAGAGCATTTTCCGAGGTCAGGGAGGCCAGAAATAGTGACTGCCAGTAGCTATGGCATGGAAACCTGCTCCAGACTTCAGCAGGAGTGTAAACAAGATACCCAGAGATGGTGGAATTTGGGGAATTTTCAGCCAATTTGGTGCTGTTCTCCAAAATGATCTTCTTGTGATTTTTGTTTGTGAAATGTTTCTACCACAAACCCTCACCTAAGCACCTGAATTAGGGAACAGGTTACACCACTTGCCTAATTAATATATGTAATCCAGCTACGAGACAGAGCGTACTCACCACTGCGACTGAAGAGATTAGTTTTGAAAATTTTACCCGTACAGACATAATTCTATTTCAGGATATTTGAAAACATCCATGGGAAAAAGATAAGCAGCATATGTCACAGGATGTGAAAAAACCCCCACATTTCATCCGAACTGCCTGTTGGGCACAGAGTATTGCACCTCATCATCTTCCTAAGGTAATTTTTTTTTAAGTTTTCCCACACAACCACAACAGAGCGGTCTGTGCAGTTTTACACAGATCCCCAGTTGGTGTAAGACAGTGTGATCTCCAGTACCTCTGTTTATGTCAATGGAGGATTTGGCCCAAGGTGTTAAAATATTTACTGCAGAGAGGCTCACAGATCTGTTATAATTATGTTTTATCTACTGATCAAACCTCTTACTGTTCCCAATGCCTTAATTACAAAACTTGGATTTCTTCCAGGAAGAGATAAACACCAGACAGATGGGCAAAAAAAAGAAAAATTTAACATTTCCCTGGAGAAACAACAGAGAATAAATCATTTAACAATAACCAGAATTAAGCAAAGATTAAGATGTTCAGTAGTCATTGTTCACGAACAAAATCAGACGCACTAGAAAGGGGCACGAGCCGTGTTACAGCCCCGTGTACTGGGCTGGTCCCTGGTGCCTGCTCACTGATGTTGCTCTCGCCCAGGAACAAATAACCCTTTTTACGGGACTTTTGACACTCCTTACATGGGTTGTTCAAAGGCCTGGTACAACACACCATCGGGAAATTTTTCTTGTTATTCCACCTGAGGTTTTACCTTCTCATCATCACAACTTTGGCTTTAAAAGCTCTGTGACCTGCTGGTTGCAATTCTGCTACACTATAGGAGTTTACTAGTCTCCCTGCAATAATTTGTTCTGTTCTTCAGCTAGGGATGGAAATTAAACTAAAAGTAACACACAGGTAACTCATATTAATCAACACAACTTCCTAATACTACAAAGGGCCATGCCAAGCTTTCCTGTAAACTAACGTCAGGAAGGCAAAAAGGCATCCAGGAATTTTGCAAAGCAGAGTTCCCACCGAACCCTTCTTTCAGTGGCGAGGGTGTTTGGGGTCCATGAACAAGAGCACCAGGAAATCTGTTGCAAGTCCTTTCCTGGATGTGTATCACACACACATGTTGTTGGCTGCCGGAGAAGAGCTTTCCGTAAAGCTCACATGCATACGCTCACAAACCCCCAACCTAAACAAACCACTGCTCTGCCCACACTTTTCCTACCCCTCGAGAGGCCAAGAACACAATCTGTACATAGGCAATAGTTAGTTTATTTGCTGTACAGCTGCAAAGTGCTCAGAGATGGGAAGGACGTGCCAAGCTTGCAGACTATGTTGGCTGCTTCAAGCAATGTGGTATGGGATATACTCTGGCTGGTGGCTTTCCGTTTGCTGCCCAGGGCCTGCAGATTAATTTTTAAGGGGTCACAAATGGTAGAAAGAGAATAAGACTAACATTAAAGCATTTAAATGCACTTTCACAGAAAAGCTATAGGAATCTATACACAAAAAGTGCTGAAAAAACCCTGTTCTTGAAAGGCAACATAGGAGCGTTCCCTATCTCCATACCAAATCCCTGAAAAAAGCCTGAAGGAAGGAAGATGAGGGTGTGTTGCTCTGCAGTCTCATCTTTTCTGCTCGCCAGCCCCCCCCTTCCCAGGGGAACTATCTATCCAAACTCAGTAAGCTGAAAGGAAGTTCAGCCTGAATCTTACCAAGACCCCAAGCACCAGCCAAGAACACAATGTGCATGTAGAAAACAGGGACTGAGAGGGAAAAATCCCACTGTACAGTCATTGGTGGACAGGCGGTGCCAAGAGTTCAGTTCATTTGTATGAACTGGTTGTTAGGAGACTTGCCAAATAGCATACAAGGCAATGATTTCACTGCTGAAGTGGTCATTCCCTTCAGTGTAAAGTAATTAACCAAATCTAGACCCCATCCCTGCACAGCACCCAAGCTTGCCTCTTCCTGACTGAATTCGGTCTCTCATTTTGCTATTCCTGGTTGTCATGGTTTAACCCCAGCCGGCAACTCAGCCCCCCTCAGCCGCTCGCTCACTCCCCCGAGGTGGGATGGGGGAGAGAATCCAAAGAGTAAAAGTGAGAAAACTCATGGGTTGAGATAAAGACAGGTTAATAGGGAAAGCAAAAGCTGTGCATGCAAACAAAGCAAAGCAAGGAATTCCTTCACTCCTTCCCATGGGCAGGCAGGTGTTCAGCCATCTCCAGGACAGCAGGGCTGCATCACATGCAACAGCTTCTTGGGCAGACAAATGCCATCTCTCTGAACGTCCCCCTCTTCCTTCTTCTTCCCCAGCTTTATATGCTGAGCATGATGCCATATGGTATGGAATAGCCCTTGGGTCAGTTGGGGTCAGCTGTCCCAGCCGTGTCCCCTCCCAGCTCCTTGTGCCCCCCCAGCCCACTCGCTGTGGGGTGGGGTGAGGAGCAGAAAAGGCCTTGACTGTGTGTAAGCACTGCTCAGCAGCAACTAAAACATCCCTGTGTTACCAACACTGTTTTTAGCACAAATCCGAAACATAGCCCTGTACTGGCTACTATGAAGAAAATTAACGCTATCCCAGCCAAAACCAGCACCCTGGTGCACAGTATAAAACTGTAAATCACATTTCCTGGAAGAGGAAACTACATACCTTGCTCATCATAAGTGACAAGGCAGACACAATTTAAATACAGATGTTTTGAAGATGCTGCATCAGAGGCATTTTTTCAGAAAATCAGAGTTAACTCTAAAACTATCTGGAACTTTTAAATGAGCACAGATTTCCCAGTTACATCATTACAGTTTTAAAAATAGTCCTCTACATCAGATGCAAAACAATTTACCTGCATTATTAGTCTTCATTAGTTGTATTACTAAACCACCCAGGAGCCTTAGCTGTGAACAGCAACCACCATGAGCAAGGCTTTGTACAAATAACATAGATAATTACCTTTTGACCTGTTTTTGACATTTACAGAATTTGAGCCAAATTCATCCCAGGAGCAACACAAAAGAAGCCAGTGAAATGACACCCTGGGTCAGTTTAGTCCTTCCCCTCAAATCTTCAGCCAATACTCATTTATTTTCTGAGATACATTTCCCCTTTACCCTTTCTAAACACATCCTGGGTCAGACACCACCCTTTAGGAATTTATCCTAGAATTTCCTTTTAAATTTTTTCCTATCCAGCACTCCCTCTTGGTCTTCACAGTGATACCAACTCTTTCAAAGGGAGCAACAAAGAAGCAAAGCTTTAGTCCCCGCAAACAGCTTGCTGCCAAGGTATCTAATGGATTTCCAGCCCCTGGCAAAGGAGAAGGCTTCAGCTTTCATGTCCTTTGTAGGTTATTGTGGGGCTGTGCATTTCTATGCCTCCACAAAGCCAAAGAGAAATGTCCCTTCACTTTTCTCTGTAGATTGCCAATTTTATACCATATGTACCTTCCTGAGCCAGCTTCACAGGGCCAGCAACCTGCCAGCCGGGATTATAGATGGCCTGACTGCTCAACTACCAACATCCCTTAAATAGGGTTTATTTTAAAAAATAACTCTATGGGATAGGGCAAACCAACCAACTAACCAAGAGAAAAAAAGTGTACCTTTTCCTCCCATCCCTTTCATTGACTTCGGGTCTGGGCAGAGATTCTCTCCCATGTAGGAAAGATTACACATCCTCCAGCTTTTTCAACGCCCTCTTTCATAAAGCACAATTTGCTCAGTCTCTGCTCTTTCTGGGTGGTCAGTGTCAATTCATCATCTTCAAGTAAAACTCCATGGCTGTTTTCTGTTATTTATTTGATGTTTCATGTTATGGGGGACAGATGGTTTCCTGAGTCTTTTGAGAAGTGTTGCACAGCTAAATTAGGGAGGTCAGGTACCAAAACAGAGGAGTGTCTGCACCAAAGGCTGTTCCACACCTCCAGGGTATTCCTAAAATCCCCGTCGTGCCAGTGCCACCATGGCAACATTGCTGTTGTTGCCCATTTTTACCTCATTTTTATTTAGATACACTCTTAGGACATCGTTTCCTCAGCCAGGGCCATTTTATTAGCCACAAAAGAAAGAAAAAAAGTGACTGTGTATGTCTTGCAAGATATCTTCACAGCTATGGCTTGTTAAAAGCTGAAATATGAAAAATCTTGCTATGATCACAGTCATTCCTAACCATGGGGACCTACACTGCTTCTCCATTACCAGGGAACAACAGGACATAAGAGTACTGAAGCCAGTAACCCTGCTCCCACTTAAAGCAGAGGATTGATTTTTCTGGGTTTACCCTTAAGTCGGTTCCCCAAGAACCAAGGTGCGTATATTTTGCAGCTGACCTCCAACCATTTATTGCACACCAGTATACTGATGACAGGTTTTTCCAAAGGACTTTCCTTTCTCAATACTTCTAGTGACCCTACGGTCAAGTCTTTCACGTTTAACTACTTTTTAAGGGAGAAGAGGGGTATACCTACACAACTGAGCTGCAGTCTCTCCTGGGAGCCTCCCTTATATTGCCTCTGATACGCTATGAACTTGGCTGCAGTTCCTGCTATTACGCCTGCAGACACTTGACAGAGAGCTCTCAGTAATGGAAATATTTGGAAACCGGGCTTTGTGACCATCACATTTTTCTGCTGACTTAATTTCTGCTGACAAAATACTGAAGGAACGAAGAAGGGATCTGTTTTAAATAATCAGGATATTTGACTTGGGAACATGATGCGGCTGCTTTAGTATTGAGAAAAAATAATTATTTTAAAATGCTTTTGTCTGTAGAGTGAAAAAGTACTGCAGAAAGGCAGTGGGAAGTTAAGCTAAATGCCATCGGCAAAGGTTACTTAAAACTCATGGTGCGAAGGAAAGAAGGCATGGCAGAATTAAAAGAGGGATTTGATTAGGTGACCTTGATCATCCCTCAGCGTAGGTTTACACTCTTTATCGTCAGTTCACCACCTCCAACGATGTACGCAGGCGAGTTGGCCCAACAAGCTCTGAAATGCTCCTGCTGGCAGCGTTCAGGAGAGGAGCTCTGCATCGAGCAGTTGGTATCTGCTTATACCTTATTAAGAGCAAAGCAGAGGCAGCCCAAAGCGGACTGGTGGGGTGCAGGCAGTGCCAGGGGGCACAGAGCAAGAGGTGCCAGAGGCTGGGGAGGAGGTGGACACGGAGGGTGGCTGAGGGGAGAGGGCATGGGACTTAGACATCACGGTGGAAGTGCTCAGTGCTTGGGAGTAGATGGGTGAGGAGAGAGACGGGTCTTCAACTCACATAAACCACCCCACATCCACCAACTTCAGCACAACCTCAGCTCACCAGACCACTTTAAACCAGGTGAGGACCTGGCCCCAAATACTCTTCCATGCGTGACACAGGAGGGCAGATTTACAAGCAACAAGAAGAACACGACAGACAAACAAACCATGCGCAGCCTCTCCAGGAGCTATGCCAAAAATGTAGTCTCTCTGTCATGCAAAATTGTGCTGCAACCCAACATGGAATAGCAAATAATAATGTTATTTTCTTCAAATAATTAGTATGAAAGCAGGTAGCTCCTTCTGGTTTGCTACAGTAAGTAAGAAAAAGTGAATCCAGGTCCTATGTGATCATTTTATCTATACAGATAAAACTGATAATTAGAAATAGCAATGTCTTTTCAATGGCTTTTTTCACTGTGTAGGCAGTAGCCCAACACACTGCAGTGTGTACCGTAGTTAACAATGCTAGTGTTAACTTTTTACTCTAAAAGGACAATGGCAAATTAAGGGATTGATCCTGCAAACACTTAAATACGCCCCTGCCTTCAGGAATTCAGTTATCCCTTTGTTTTCTTTAGTGTATTGACTTGTATGCCCATGCACAGGACCTACATTTCATAGCAAGGGGATAAGGTTGAGCCACAATCCTACACTGTAAAGGGAGAAACTTTCTTAAGAACAACTGCCATACCATCACAGCGCCTGCTCAGTGTTAAGTGAACAAATATTTCATGTGATGTTACACATCAAGGGTGTTAGAAACTGAAATTCATTATCACCAGAATGATGGGATTTCCTCAAACTTTCATTTTCTAAGCTGTGAGAAACAGACACTATAAACACAGATCCAAACTAGCAATGGTAGACTTGCATTTAAACATTTTCTCTCTTAAACGCAAAGACAGACAAAGGGAAGATTATAAAGTTATTAATGATACAGGTATCTTCTGGATTTTCCATTCTTTTGCCTTGTGTTCTTATGTTCTGAATAATAAAAAGGATGTAGTTGGCAGCAGCAAGAACAGAATAGTTTTCTTGAGGGAAGTTTGTGCCTAACATGGCTTATTGAGAAAGTTTATATAAGCATCATGTCCCAGTACCTAATCCACCAAAATAGGTCAATAAAGCAATGCCAGAAAAAAAGAAACTTTTTTTAAAATAAGCTGTTTGGGAAGTTAATTCATTTTTTATTAAACTACAGGGTTCTTTCCTTTATTTGAACACCAGGGATTAATATGGATATGATCAAATCTACATGTTGTCCATTGGCCTTTCAGTTCTTTCAGGCCATCGGTGCGTGCTGGAAGAGGATAGTTTGGCTTTTGCACAGATGGACAGCTGTGCACCAAGTCAACGCTGCACTTCTGAAATACCCAAATACCAGGAGCCAAACACCCAAATGTTTGGATACCAGCGATACTCCAGTGTGTGCAATTCTTGTCTGATAGCCGCTTTTCTCTCTGCAGCCTCTCCTGACCGAGCCACCACCGCTTGGCTCTCCTCAGCCCCCGCCGCTGCCACGCACCCTCGCAAAGGTGGGACACCGCTACCTGCACGGCCTCTCCCTGCTGCTTCGTTATTGCTCTGAACGTTCAGGTCCCGTTGCTGCCGTTATTTCTGATTAATCCTCAGGATGACTCAAAATAGTTGTCATAATACAATACCATTTTGCTGCTTCTTCGCATGAAATCACTTGCGTTGCATACCAGGAGGGTAAACAGAGTACCTCTCCCTTCTAAAGGTGGAAAATGAAAATCTGGGGAACCATAAAACTGTCAGTCTGGAAAGAGACTAGCGCAAATTATTAAACAATCTGTTTATAAACACCAGGAGAACAATAAAGTGATTAAAAAAAGCCAGAGTGGATGCATCAAGAACACTTTGTACCAAACTCATTTCCCCCTTTGACAGGATGACTGGGAAAGGGGGAGGTGGTAGATGTTGGATGTCTTGATTTCAGTCATGAGAAACTAGGAAAGCATGGTTTCCAGGAGCATCTGCCTGCAAAAACATGTCCCAACAAGTTGTCCTCAGACCGACACCACATATGGCCACTGGGGTCCTGAAGTGGTCTGTCCTGTTCAATTGCACTCAATATTTCCATTAATCTTGTTAATGATGGAAAGTAAAACTTCAGGAACATGCAGGTGGCCTCAATTAAGAAGGTCATACCCACCAAGGAGGGCAGGACGTGAGTGTGACGTCTGGTCAAGCAGAGGCCACAGACAAACCAGAACCAGCTGTGACCGGGCAGGGGGCAGGCAGGGCGATGCTGATGGGGAAGGGATGCACTCCCCTACCGCGCTTGTAGAGCTATGCCGGACCAGTGATGCATCATCAACCACATACCCCTCTAAATATACCTGCTATACGTCAAGGTATAACTTAGGGTTAGCTGTCAACCTAACCTAATTTGAGATTAATTAGTGACCTAGTCTGCCTTTGACTAGCTTCTCTGGCACCCTCTGAAAAGGAAAAAACCTACTGAAAATAAAAATTAAAAAAACCCAAGATCTCTAACATTGGCTGTTACTAAGATCTTATTTAGGTAAGACAATGTGTCCACAGCCTTGTCCCATGCTGTTATTTATTTCAGAAAAGTCAGCAATAAATATATGACTGTATGTTTAAAGAAAGCAGCAGCAGCTGGTAACATTGACAAGCAAGCTCCGTTTTCCTGTTATTTACTGTTGTACAGAGGTATTGATAAGAGAGCTAGAGGGAAGGCGCACACTTCTCTCCATCTGCTTTATTATACCACTGTAAGGCACAGCATGAAAGGTCTCTGTAGAGTCAAGTGGAGAAAATCATAACTAGGTTTGAGATAAGGAAGAAATTTAACTTGCACTTCTTCCACTCCAAACTCATCCCACCATACCTTTCAGAAAGGTGGTGTCACATGTGGAAACCCTCTGCCAGATTTTTTTTTCCTCCTTACCTGAGCCACAGGACAATTTGATCCCTTCCCATGGTGCCACAGGGCTTTCAGATTCCCTTCCTATTTTAGGGATTTATTAAAAACAAACTCAGTCAGATAGACGAGGCAGGCCGTGGGAAGTCCACGGCAATGGGGACCCCTTTTCTAAGAGGGGAAACCTCTGTCTCCAGGGAAGCTTGTCCCAGTCTGCTAGAGCTCAGAGCAGTTCAAATCTCAGTTAAAAGGCTTTATTAGTGTGCAGGAGGGGATGGCTCATCAGCGAGGGCTGAAACGGGTATCCGGGGTGGGACGGTGGAGCGGCACCATGAGTGAGCAGCCTCTGAGTCCCTCCTCCACCCAGTGTCCCCACGGGTCACCTGGGTCTGCATTCAGAGGTAAGGGACAAAAAGCTCGGTGCAGCCTTAAGCTCCAGGCATTTTCTATAAGGGTCCTCTGGGAAGTTTGTCTGTTGGGGGAAACAATAGCAGCACGAGCTGGGACCCCAGCCCCGGCCCTGCCTCCGCATGCAGGACAGGAGGACTCGGCCACTGGGTCTCCCCTGTGCGTGTCTAGCTGGAGGGAAGGACACCCGAGCTGTCCTGCAAATAATAAGCCTCAGCCAGCACTTTTGATGCAGTTGCAGTCTTTATGCTTTTCAGCTTTCATTTTCCAAGTTTTATCCACGGAAAGAAAAATATCATTACCCTCCTTTCACAGCTACAGAATAATAAAACTACAATGAAGTGCTGGAAAACATGATGAGAGATCAGCTAACGCTGAGGCAGGGAGCCATCCGTGGGTAACCCAGCGTCAGCGCGAGGCATGCTCTCTTTGCTGTGCTTCGTGACCCACTCTAAAAGGGGAGTAGCAAAAAAAAAGCACTGCTTTCCCAAAAAGGACCACTCCCCATTTAACAGTCCTGCAGGCTGTGTTTGTGTGAGTAGTCTCAGGGAAGGTAGTGGGATGTCTTGTGTTAATATTACGACCGCAATTTTGCTTCATATATATTTTTCCCATGTTACTGATAACAGCTTAGGGCACTGGAATGGGAAAAATTCAAACAACTCCATTTGCTTTCACTACTTACCTAGCTCCCTTATTCAAATTTAGACAAGTCGGTATCAGCTTTGCTTAACATCCATATTCATTTTAATTTCACGTTCTTCTTCCCTCACCCAATGTCACCTTGTTTGCAGAAAGAATTAACCACAGCCAGGCCAAACAAGCTGTCGAGCAATGAAGATGTTTCTGTGCCTGTCACATTTCAAACTTGCTCTCACACACCGCAAAACCCACAGAAGGAGGATTACAGAAGAAAGAAAAATTAGCGGCCACTGCCCGATCGTTTGTTACAATCGTTTCCTACCATCAGTTCAGTTTCTTACCCTCGTCATATTTTGATTAAGGGTGTATTGGAAAGAAAGGGAATCCTCCAGAAATCCTCCTCTCTGCTTTCATCTCAGCCAGATAAGCTACAACAGAGGGAGCAACCATCTCCTCCCTGGGCTGGCATGGAAAAAATGCAAAATGCATCACTCACGGAGGATTGTTAAGCACCCTGGCTTAGGCTACTGCTCTATTAAAAGTCTTTTAATGACCACTAGGTGGGGAGAGAAACTTATTGTCCCTAAGTTCCTGGAAAATGTGTAAGCAGCGCGGTGCGTTCTCGCTCCAAACCCACGGTTTTTAACCTGACCTTTTCCCTCCCTCAGCTGCAGGTGAGTGGTGGAGGCCATGAACCAGATGTGACCAGAGACAAAGAAATCCTTCAGTATGATCTGCAAATTTCATTTATGATCTCTGGCTTTTCTGAGCTCTGTTGCAATCCCTGAGATATTGGATCTTAAATTTGTTGATGGTGCAGGAGTGAGTTTAATATTACACATGGGAAATGTTGGGCCAAAGTAATTTTTAGGGGTAAGTTCCTTACTCAGAGATTGATTTGGCAGGGGGATTTGGGGTATTGTTAGTTTCTTTGGTTATTAAATAGAAGGTACTTAAAGAAAGAATTGAGTTTGCAACTTGAGAGTCCCAGGAGAGAAGGATCAAATTCAGAAAGTTTAAGGAAGATGGCTGAAGAGACACAAGACATGAAATATCTCTCCCTTTATCTCAGAGATACTAATAGTACCTATTTCCAAAGATTCAGTCATCTAAGCTCTCACTAGAGAAGTACTTACAGGGGTGTCTGGGGTCTTTGGAGGGGTGGATCTCCCTAAGGAGGTATCAGTCATTCTCCATTGGCAACACCGCAGCCAGACCCCCAAGTCAGGCACTTTTATGAATTGCATCCCACTAGCTGGCATGAATCTGGGCCTATGTGTCTCCATGCTGCCATTGCAGAGTACCGTGGACCCTAGCAATGTTAGCTCTAGACAGCAATACAGGCAACATCAGGCTTCAAAATTTTCCAGTGAAGATAGACACACGAGCAGTGAGCTGATGAAGGTGCTCTGCGCTGCAGTGGCCAGTCTCTACTCACACCCAGCTGGCTAGTTTAAAGCTAGATTGGGTCTGTCTCTACCACTCTGCATCGTGGACATGGCTGCAGCATAAACATGTCCTCAGAAACCCAAACTCCTGGTATTTACTTTACAGACAGAACCAGAAGTTCTCCTTCTCACTTGCAGTCTTAGCTGAGAACTACAACAGCACCCACAAACAACTGTGGTTGCTATAAAATTTATATCAGCCTCTTAGTCACCTTTCAGTAACAAATACCTTGAAAGCACTTGGCTTCAGTTACTGTAAGTTTCTCACTTCATGCCTGCTAGTAAACAACATCATCCTTCAAACAAGATGTGAAGGTTGCCATGGAGCTCCCAAATCTTTTCGGTCCAGGAGAAGTTAACGTTTCAACTATAACGCTTTGATGAGGATATTCTGTGTGGTCTTTTTCCTCCACATTCCCTGATAGAGGGATCATTACCTATGACCAAATAAGAGATGTACTTGGCAACTACTGCACTCATCTGCCAAGTTCAGTGTAATGTACTTCCAAGAGGAACATCTGGCTCTGTAATTTTGTTCCTTGGCAATGCAGCTGTTGTCTACATGGCTGGCTACCCCTCTCTGCTGGCAGCTGTGAAACTGCATCGGGGTATGCTTTCGACACAAATTGCTGCTTTACGATGTCTGGATGTTCTTTGTCCTTTCCTTCATCCCAAACTTGCCTACACCGAGGAATGATTTTGCTTTGCAAATGAGTGGAAGGTGCAGTCCCTCAAATTACACCTCACTGCAAATGGCAGCAGCCAAGGAAGAACAGCAGCAAGGGCCTATTTACCTACTGACCAGAATTAGCAGCAGGTGTTAGCGAGCTGAAGACCACTGTAAGACCACTTGCAGTTAACAGGCACACATAATCATATATGCTGTTCCCATAGGGCGTGGGAGAGAAAGGAACTCCTGTCTCAACTGCAAGCCATTTTATGGAAGCTTCACTGAGATCTTAAGTACATCTGAGACAGAAACTAATGAGTTTTCAAGAGAATTTAAACAGAAGATTTATCTGTTCAACAATAGTAAAAATACAGGATGTACAGATTTGGGGCCACCACCATTAAATCTGCATAGGGGAAATGCAGCATTAACAGCTACAGTGCTTCTTAAACACACACTGACCACTGACATGGTGTGTCACCTAACTGTCCAGTGCATCCAAAGCTTTTCAGAAACCATCAAGGTTTTACTGAAGACTCAGAGGATAAACACCACGGAGCAATGGCCTGAGGCTAAAAGAATTAGAGGTTTTCGTTCCTGCTGGAGGAGAAATTCCTAGGCAGAAGAACCGAGGTATGAGCCAAGAACAGGTGAAAATGTGGGTAGTACGATGGATACCTTAAAGCCACCTTCAGCAGGTGGGTGGGAGAAATGACCCTTGCAAGGGATGCGTGAAACAAATAGGTTAATGTCATACGGCATCCACTGTTGGACGGAGGCTCGTACTGTACAACACGGAGCCACTAGATAGCACTGACTGATGCTTTTGTGTTGAGTAACACCCCCTTCCACGCCGAAGGGGAAACAGAGGAGGGAGGTGTTTGCAAACTGAGCACCAAAAAGAGAAAAGATAGAAGAGGCTGTAAATTACTGAAGAGTGACGAATCAGTATGGGGAGGGCAGAGTCCTTGATTACAGCACCCAGTTCATGATTGGAATTTGGGGTAAAGTCAAGAGACTCCCTGTGAATGAAGAAGTATCTTATTCAAAGGGTGAAAGGATATCCCCCCATGAAGATAGACCGTATGCTGGGTGAACACTGCCACCATTGCATTAGGGTAAAGGAACCTGAGGCAAAACACCACATGAAACCAAAAATGTAAGTCCACCAAAAAAAGCAATACCCAAACTTGCATATACTGTGGCCATCATCACAGTGTCTGGCCCAAATAAAGACAATCTGGGGTGTCCAAACATTACTATGCAAGAGTCTGCTCATGCCAGAAGTGAGCAGAGCAGAAGCAAGAGCACTGAGAACAGTTTTTTGTGGAACAATGGAAAAGCTCGCTTCAGAAGATAAAAAAATTCTCCATCAGCTAACGAATGAAACATCCCTTCATTTTAAGTTAGTTTACAGGTGACAAGGCAGTGTCCCCTCAGGAACAGTGACATTAGGGGTGTTAAAAGTCTCCTACTTGCCTGTTCCCCAGAGGGTAGGAGTTTTGAAAGACCATGATAACAGAGCTCGGTAGCTCAAGGTGACGCAAATCCTTCTTTTAAATTGTAATGTTCCCACTTTAATTCTCCGTGTTTTTTCCATCAAAGAGTTGGAGCGTTCCCCAGGATTCAAACCACAGTTGGCCTCTGACGCTCGGTATAACCTTTTGAGCAGATAAACCCACCATTTTCTGTCAGGTACAGCTGAATGTTTGTTACAGCTCCCTGGTGAGTTGCTATGAAAACTAGTGTCAAATTAATAAAAGCCTTAGGAAAAAATGTCAAAGGGTCAGACACTGCTCCATGTTTGGGGCCGCTAATTATAGAGTGGCAGGAGAGGCTGGGATTTCACCTGCTGGCACTCTGCTCAACAGTACTCTTAAACCAGAAAATGCCTTCGCAGCTGGACGTGGAGGTCAGCTGTGTGAAGAGATAGAGAAGGCGAAGCAAATAGCTTGTTAGGGTTTGAAAGCCCAAGTTTTCCCCCCGCATCATAAAAACAAAGCTGTGTGTATCCACAGTGGGAAACAACAGCTGTGAGCAGCTGCCTGTTGCGAGAGGTAACCTCATGGTTATGTGAAATTGCTTGCCCGATCAGATCCGTGCTGCTCAGATGTAAATGTAGTTTCTACGCTGTGGAAGGAAGGAGAAGATGTGGGATGCGGTTGTGCACCTGAGAAGATCTCATAGCTATATTGTCATATCCTCTTGGGTTTCAAGCCCATGTTCATTCCACTCTTCTCAAAACCCAAAATTTGCCAACCTGTTGGTTCCCAAACTGATTTGTGTTGAATGGGGGCCAAGGCACTTGCCAGCCAAAGAAATTCAGTCACAGGGAAATGTCCAGAGTTCGATTTTTCCCCTTGGGGCAGAACGGCTGCAGCTGCAACAAGTTCAGATCCAAGTTCAAGCCCAGCCAACGGGGATGGTCTCAACAGTGACGGGCAACAACAGGAGGATGAAAGAGCTGAACTAAGGAAAGGCCCCTGTGTCATCAGATTTTCATTGCTTATGTCTTTACAGTCTTTGATACAGCTGGGCAGGGAGAGGGAATATACTTTTCCAAGTGACATTTCCAAGCAAACATCTCTGCTGTTATGGAGAGACTCAGAGGAGTCCCAGCCTGAGCCCACAGGTTGTCTGCCCTGCAGCTAAGTGGCACCTGGAGGACAGTTCTAGCACCTTATGCTCAGTCCTCCCCAAACACTGCAGAGTGACAGATCCCAGAGCAGGAAAATCCTACAAACAGCTAGTCTGCCTCTGGTCTTGCATTCGGAGCAACCTGCTGTAGGCACAGCACATGACTTGAAGGCATTTAACTTAGCAGGAGATAACCACTGATTTATGAGTCAAGGGCACGGGGTGCTATTTCTAGCAACACCACTACCTCACACGTCAGCTGGACAACCCTTTCCCTGCTGGTTCCCCTACTGTCATTTGCACCTTTAGACTGCAGATGCCATGACCTGGGGCTGCTGAGTTTCCCTGTACTTTTGTACAATGCTGAATGTAACAGGAGCATGTTTCCGCTGCCGTCTTCAAAGCACTGCTGAAGGCAGATCCTACATGCTGGCACAGAGCAATTGGAGCAGGGGCCATAATAGCAGGAGGGCAATTAAATTAAGATATTATGCAAACGTTGAATGAGAACACAAACCAGACCTTTTACTGCGATAAAAACCACTAGTTAACTTTTTCCTTGTTTCCACAAGCACACACTCACCCCAGTTCCATCAAAACCGAGGCAGGCAGTGACATGGTCTAGGGCTGAAAGGCTGTCGCTCTGCTGTTCACAGCATGACAAGTCACAGAAAGATCTGTCACATTAACCCATTCTCGTATGATTTCCCATACGAAATCATATGGGATTTCGTATGGGAAATCCATACTGGAAACAGTATGGATTGTTTTCCAATCCCCCTTACCTCAGTGCAAATTTGGAAAAGGACTGATAACTGAACCTGGTCAAAAAAGCTGGGAAATCTCATGGGGACAGATTTTCTGAGGAGCTTGGCAGCTCCTTATCTGGGAAAACCTATAAAGTAAGTTTCCTCTTTTTTTTTTTCTTCCTTTTTTTTTTCTTTCTTTTTCTTTCTTTTTTTTTCACCAATAATCAAAATATGGCCCAAGATGGTCTACATGAAATTGAAAGAGGTATTGAAATGTGTGGTGGCGATCTGAGTTGTACTTCCAATCTGGTAAAAAAATTAACAGTGCTCAAGACACCTAAGAAAGAGGAGAAATGTATATAAGCACCATGCCATTATTCAGATGCTTAGTGAATTACTTTAACTGGGGATTATTATTTATATTATTTCTCCAGTAACTAACATAGCAAAATTGGTCTCAATGGCCATTTTGAAAGTGGATGAAGCTCTGAAGATGATCTACAGGAAGGATTAAAAATCACTGGTGCTTTTCAAACAGTGTAATGGTAGCAGGCTGAAATGAAGCATCTTATTCCTGATGTTCATTTGCCACCAAAGGAGGGGGCTCTTACCTGTGACAGTGTGAAAGACATAACATCTTCCAGGACTCCAGTGCTTTCTCTTCTCAGGTAGGGCTGAGATATGGCTGATAGACCTGCAGAGAGGACAGGAAGGATTGAAATGCTTTTGGAAGCCATCAGGTTTCTTTGCTATTGTGTACCTAAACAGCACCTGCTGCATGGGGCTCTCAGCTCCGCTGATGATGGCGACGAAGGCTGGTGGGCTCAGGAGTGGACGTGAGAGCATGGCTGTGCTTCACCATCATCACAAGCTCTGTGGCCAAGGCATTAAAGATTAACGGCTCTGGAGGGTATGATTACGGAGTGGTTCCTGCAGCAGTGTGCTCTCAGGCTGCCTGGATGTCTGAGTGGAAAAAGAAGAAGTCAGTCTGTGACAAAAGGAAGGCTTCACAGCTGGGTCCCCTGACAAAAGCCAGTGCAACATATGGTCACAGGGCTCAGATGAGCACAGCAGGCCCAGGGCTTTGGGAAAAGCTTTTCCAAGAAAAAGTCCTACTGGGTGATGCCTACCGAGAGCGGACTGTGTCTCCAGATCGCCTGCATTAGTTAAAGCACGTAAATTGGGGCTGTTCTGCTCCTGTCACTGATGAGCAAAGTCCATCAAAGAAGTCTGAAGTTGAAATTACAGATGCTTATCAGCTGCTGGGTGTATTCAAGTTAGATCCTCTAATGTTTTGCTTCATAAGTTAAATAAACCCACTTGTTTCAAGACGTCTGTTCATTCCCATACTGTACTGATCCCCTCTGGAGAAAGGGCATGGAGGCCTCTGCCCAAAAGCCACTTCCACAGGCAAGGAGGAGAAGTTACGTGCTTCTCCGCATATCCAAAAGTAGAGTTCATCCCAACACAAGCCAAATAATCAGGTCTGATGCCTGCAGGGTGCAAATCAGAGAGACAAGGAAGAGAACGGATCCCCCTGATCATCTCCTTGACATCTGCTCTAACAAACAAAACCTGTATCTGACTATTACCAAATATGTCATGAAGACAGCACAGAAATTATGTTGGAGTCAAGCTCAGTCAATCAGTTCACTGGGAACTGATCCCAATATTATTTATCGTAGTTGTAGTCTATATCATATTTGTTTTGACAGAAACAATGATATTCGTGAGATCCTAATGATAGAAAAGTCATGATTTTCATTGTGACTAGAGGGTTCTGTACAAATCCTTGAAATATGCTGCACTGCTGGTCCTCAGAGGTGCATGTGGGAAGAGGCATAAAAAAATACATATGCATGGCACTGCATTGTACATTGAGACAGAGGAAGAGGTCAAGCTGCATGGTGCATCTGACCCCAGAATCACAGTGTAGCTGAGGTTGGCAGGGACCTCTGGAGGTCATCTGGTCCAACCCCCTGCTCAAGCAGGGCCCCCTAGAGCTAGTTGTCCAGGACTATGTCTGGACAACTTTTGAACACCTCCAAGGATGGACACTCCACAACCTCTCTGATGCATTACAGGACCTTTGACTCCAATGAAGTCAAACAAAATCTGAAATTCTTAGGAGTCAACTTTGCCGGTTAAATCTCTTGAGATATCATCATTGCAAAATACACTTTCATGAAGACAGCATGGTCTCAAGTGCTTCTGAACTAAGGAAAACAACCCACAGGGAGTCCTGCCATTTAATGGCAGACACTGGAAGCAAACCCAGACAGCTCTGAGACAGTGGCAAATGTGCAGCCAGGCTCATTTTACATAAATGTGCCACTGTGGGAGAAGGGGAGCAGGCAAAGGGAGCCCTGACCCTTAAAAGCTCCATGGGGCTGCATCACTTGATGCAGCAGAGTGCAGAGCACAGCACCATACTGCAGTATTTAACAGTCCCAGTTCCCCAATGATACACTATACCTAAATTTCACAAATAGCCACTGCTAAGTAAGCAGAGCTTCCTCCTGAGACATGTCAGAGCCCTCTCAGAGGAGGAATGAGCCAGACAGCAATGAGGAAGAGGAGGCACAGATGGGTGAAAGAGTTTCTAAATCAGCCTGAGAGAGCCAGGAATGCCTACCGTGGCATGTCTGCAAAGCTGTGACTGCAGCTTATGCCACACACAGCACAAATACATTAGCACAGGTACATTAACAGCTGTGTTACCTGCAGCAAAAGCTCTGCTGAGCACTACAAAGCCTGTGTAGATCTCTTGGAAAGCACGGAGCTATATGCTTTAGAGAGCACAGGAACACATTTCCACAGCACAAGCTCAGAGAGCCCTGTGGCCCTGGAGCTGGGTGCAATTTGTAAACCCTTTACAAGTAGCTGAGGAGGGATGCAAGGCTGTGCTAGCGCAGTTGGGTCAGTAACATGAGCATCCACGGTGGAGAGGGACTGAGCCACCGGGATCTGCTGAAGGTGATGGCACCTGGTTGTCCCCTTTGCAGGGAGCTCTGGAGAAATCACTGCAGCCGCTCCCTGGAGCTCTCATTTACCCCTCTCTGATAGACCAAGGTACTCGATATGTGTCTGATGGCTTTTGACCACAAGAAAATCTTGGCATGCAGTTCATTAGAGCAGAAAGACTACCAGCCACTGAGCTGAGTTATCGGCCCATACACACACGCTCTGACCCCTCCTTCTCCCAGTGATGAGCTGCAAGAAGTCCCTTGCATTTGCTGTGGCTGCAAAAGTTACTTGCGAGTAGCCGGCAGACACTGCAAATTAAGACTTTGACTATTTTTCCACATCTCCCCCCCCCTTCCATTGCATGTTCAGGTACTTGTAGGTCCTAAGGCACTGACCTAATGCTCTAACCTTAGGCCTCATGCAATTTTGGGCACACATTTCAGCAGCCTAGGTAGGGTGCCCACATTCCTCACATGTTTTACCACTACACCCAGACACCTTTAAAGCAAGAGGAGGATTTGGCAATGCGAATAAAACCTCCAATTGCTACAAAAGGAGCAAAGTAACCTGCTGCTGCCAGCACTCCTCCCATAACTCTGTCACTGGTGGAAAGCCAAGCTGACCCTATAGTGAGCTGGGGGAGTTCAGACAGAAGAAAACCAACATGAAGATAAAAAAAAGAGTAGAAGAGTTTCCTACACATTTTCTCCTTTAGCAAGCTCACTACGAGGTGAGACCAAACAGTTCCTTGGTGACAATCAGCAAATAAGTTGGTTCAGCTCTGCCATGGACCCACATCCTTCAAACAATGCAGGAGTTCGTCCCTGCTCTGAAGGTTAGCAGTATAAATAGACAGAAAAAATTCCTGGTTTACATATGAGATAAGGGCATGGCTTAAATGATCTCCTCTGCTTGTGCAAGTCTGAGCAGCAGGTTTGGAAACAGGGTGCTCCCAGGCCTTGCTGCAGTGCCTTTGCCACAAGGCTTCACTGAGAATAGGCTCAGCAAGGAGACACTGCAGAAAAACCACCCATCACAACCTTGACATCCCTTTGCTTTCCACCTTGGACTCCTCCCGTCTGCCTGCTCCTGGAATGTGGAGGCAGTGCCAACTTTCTGCTTATTTTTGAGCGGAGGCAGAGAGGTCACATGAAGCACAAAAGCACATTCCCTCCCTGGAAGCAGCCCACTCCCTTCTTTCCAAGAGAGTAAAAACTCTGCATGAATGTTTTATGAATCAGCCGTGTGTTCATTTCAAGGATAAAGCCAGCTTGGCAATTTGGCCTGAAAAGAGGGAAGCTGAAAACCTACAGATTCCAACTGGCATGTTTTTAGACATGAACTTTTTCCCCCCGTTGGAGACATTAGATTTGGTCACATCTAACTCAGGGAAGTTTCTCTGCTTTTACAGAAATTGCAGATTATGTCCCAAGCATTACTCAGAGGTGAACAAAACAGATTTGTCCCTTTAATGACTTCACTGAGTGGATGCACGCATGGTGCTAATTGGTCACAATTTTGGTGCCCTCAGTGCAGCTTGATTTCCTGATTGCAGCCCTTTTACCTTCCCAGCAGTCCACTATCTGCAGAGGCAAATGTGATTTCAAGATGCAGAAGAGGCATAGATGAGGTTCCCCCTTGTTTAACCTCCTGCTGTATTGCTCATCCGAAAATAAATGTAATTTAGAAAAAAATCCTCTATGGAAAACACCATAGGTAGGGAGGAAGAAATTGCCTAAAGTGGTATTTTTCCTGCTATGCTAATCCCAGGCTGAACGCTTACCTAAGTCCACTTCTCTCCACTGTCCTAGGGAAAGGGGTAAACGGCTTTTGTCAGACATCAGCTCTACTCTAGGGAGAGGGAGACGGAAGAGGATAAAAGAGGAGAGGAGAGGAGAGGAGAGGAGAGGAGAGGAGAGGAGAGGAGAGGAGAGGAGAGGAGAGGAGAGGAGAGGAGAGGAGAGGAGAGGAGAGGAGAGGAGAGGAGAGGAGAGGAGAGAAAGAAGAGAAGAGAAGAGAAGAGAAGAGAAGAGAAGAGAAGAGAAGAGAAGAGAAGAGAAGAGAAGAGAAGAGAAGAGAAGAGAAGAGAGAAAGGAGAAAAAATATTATAATAAGACAGCCATACAAGAACAAAACCAGAAAGGAGAGAAGGCAGAGGCAACAGCCAGCAATTTTCTGGAAGCAAACGAGAGAACCCTGATGCAAACGGAAGGACGCACCAGACTCTGTGCCAGTGCACATATTCTACCATCCATAGGCAACTTTCACACCTCCAAGGAAAACTCATGCTCAAAGTCCAAATACAAATACCTATGAACAGAACAGCTGGAAATACAGACCCTGGACAAGTACCACCAGCTGTATGGATGGGTAAGTAACACTACTATCTACAGTCAGTGATGCAGAATGAACTGCAAGGTAACAGGCTGATCACCACCTCTCCTAGTTGAAAACAGCCCTCCCCATTCACGAACACACAAATACACCATGTGCAATTCTCATTATATAGCAGCTGTCCCTGGGAAGCAAGAGGGTACTCTGATGGACAGGACATGAATCGTCTTTGCTTGACCTCATCTCCCAGAAGTCATTTGTTTTATAAGCTCATCTTTCCAAAGGGAAACCCAATGACACTAATTATATCCATGACAGCAGCATGAAACAGGGAACCCCCTGCTGCTGGCATGGACCACCATGGTGGCGGTGATGGTGGCAGTGTGACTGATGGTGTGCCATGGCTGTGGAGAGGCTTGCTCTCACTCAACAAGCCTCAAAGCTGAACCTCAGCACCTGCCCTTCAGCAAGCTGCCTCTAAAAAGGCTTCACACAGAGCACTTCCACCCCTCCTGTGGTCACTGTTAAACTGTTATTTTTCCTCCTTCATTTGCTGATTCTGCTTTTCAATATATGAAATTCACCTGAGGTCTCAATGACCACTTTACTGGGGTGGGAGGCTGGTGAATGGGGCTACCAGCAAGGAAGGGGAAAAGAGGATGGAGGGAATAAGGATAAAGTGCCCTCATTTCAATTATTCTTAGCACAATGTGGAGGGCCATACAGGCAACCCAAGAACAAAGAGGAGCCACCCCAAGGCTGCTCTATCTGGGACGAGGGGTCCAGGAGGCTCTTAAAGTCCCAAATTAATTTAACTGCAAGGGGTCTGACTCTTACCATATTGTAGTGCAGGAAAGGTCCTTAATCTGATGGCCAGGGAAACCTGCCAGGGAAACAGCAGTGATAGGCTTAGTATGGTTCTGCTATGCTAATTCCAATATTGACACAATCCCTGCCCTAAAAAACTCTGACAATCTAAACAGATTAGACAAAGGATAAGAAAAAATGTGACAAAATTTGCCTGAAGTCAATATACAGTTCAGTAGCAATGCCAGAAACCTCATTCCCACATCAATGCTGGTAGGTGGAAGGAGAGAGGCTGGACAAGGCTGTTTCTAGCAGCGAGAGGTGGGGAGGAAATTTTCATGGTAGCGCAGTCACCTTCAAAATCCCCCACCCAATGGAGCTGCCTCTTATGGGTGACAATGTAGAGACAGATCTGCTCCGTTTAGGCCAAGGGATGATGAAGGAGAGGTTTTAGGAGGACAAGGCCTAAGGAAAGATAAAGGCCCTATCAAATCCAGGTGGTCAGGTCTGTGAGGAACACAGTTAAGGGAGAAACTTCCTCTGTCTTTCAAGTTTTAAGCTGATAAGGTTGCACAGAGGACGACCACTGCATTGCAGGAAGCACTGGGGAGAAACATGGGAGTGGCAAGGTTGGCCAAGGAACAGGTTGCCCAGAGAGGTGGTAGATGCCCCATCCCTGGAAACATCCCAGGTCAGGTTGGACGGGGCTCTGAGCAACCTGACCTAGTTGAAGATGTCCCTGCTCTTGCAGGGGAGGTTGGACTAGATGACCGTTAAAGGTCTCATCCAACCCAGACTATTCTATGATTCTATGAAGTGAGCAAGGAGAGTGCCATACAGCTTCATAGCCTTTTTTTCCCTTTGCAAGCCTGCAGAGAAATATAGAATAGAGTTAATTGGCAAACATGTTGCTCATTGCAGAGCTAATTAACAAATTTGCAAGTCCTTCATCTCCTACAGAGCTCGCCAAAATTTCTTGCAGCGGCCTTGAACTTGCTAATCCCCAAGGAAGCAGCTCCAGGGACCGCCTGTCAGCCCTGTGCTGATGAAGATGAAGCTGATCTTCCACAAAGACGTGTGGAGCTGGACATACACTGCAGTCCCAGGAATAGATCTGCTGCCAGTTAATTTGTTAATTAACAAAAGGTCAGAGGCACTTCATCTAGAGCAGAGCTCTTTGCTTGAGAAACTTTGCTAGAAAGTGCCTCAGGTGACATCTTCACTCCACAGTGCTACTAGCACCTGCCTGTATCTATTATGGTCCCTTTTAGCCTCCCTTCTTGCCACGGTGGTCTTGGCAAGAAGCTTGTAAAACAGGTATGAAACAAACTGGGTTGGATACCGGAGAACCACATGCATTTAAACAAGTTTTCCAAGCATTCAGACTAGTTGGGTTCACTTTTTTACTTCAGCCACATCTTCCAAACTTCACGGCTTGGAACCAGCCTGCTCTTACTGGATTTGTGAGATGGGAAAGACTGAGATCTTGTGAGCAAATCTGACCATTTCTAACCTGATTAGTGAAAGAGCAAAACCGCCCCGGATCCAGATTAAATCTCCAGACCTTCTGAGCTTTGCCAATCATTACCAATAACGCGGTGATTTCCACGCTGGGGCTCGTAGGCAGTTCTGTTGTGCAGAAGCAGTCTTAGGGGAGCTGAAACTTGCACAGCAACTGCAGAAGGGTCAGCTCAACCTAAAGCATTGCCACTTGCAATTTGCAGGTCGAGAAATCTTTTGTAAAATGTAACAGGATTGTCTCAAACTTTGCTAGACTGCTAGGTGACAGGACTGGCTGTTAATTCACACAGAAGATTCAGGGCCAACTTTGCAAGTAAAAGGTACAATCCCAGAGTAGCAGAGGGGTTAATGTCTCAGTCTCCTGGGAAAAAAAGTGTAAAACAATGTGATTATACTTTGTTGTAATTAAAGCAGCTCTTAAGATGTTTCGGTCCAGCTGATCTGAATGATGCCAAATCGAGTTAAAGTAATGAGATTAAAGAAAACATGTTTTTAGTCCAGATATAAGTCTTATTTTGTAACTTTATCATAACTCCTCTGAAGCTGTACATACCATCTATTTAGGTAAAGCAAAAATGTAGCACTGAATTTGAGTTGTACAGGCAAGATGTCAGCCTTCCTCACCTTCAAGATAAACCGATCCTGTCGGCCTCTTCCAGGCAAGCCTTTAGACAGGCTCTAACAGTGTAGCTGCACTGCCATTGTGCATGCTAAGGGATGTAAGTCCTTTTATTGATGCATCTTAACTAAAACTGATTCCCCACAAAGCTTCCCGTACATCAGTGCTTAGAATTGGAAGGGTCTCCAAGGACCCTCCGGTTCAGCCCCTTGATAGCGTGAGTATCACAAAAACTAACCCCTTTAAGCGATTTTGGAAGACCCTTTAAAAAAAGGCGGAGAGGAGACTAAAGTATCTTAAAGCCTCTAGAGAAACAGCAAGGGAATTTCATTTTTTAACTTCTTGCAAAAAAAGACTGAGGTGGACACAGTCCTGCTGAGACTTGCCCAGCTTTATGGTCAAAGCAACACAGTCCTGCTGAGCATGGAGGAATGAGCCAGGGGGATTTTGTTGTAGGCCTAAATCTGGCCTAACTAGCATTAAAGCTTGCTTTAGCTATCGTATGTCTGATGTTGAAAAAGCTTGCAGATAGATTATGCCTGTGTAAAATGGGAAGTGAGATGGCTGTTGCTTTTGTCTGATAGATGCAGTGGGGAACTGAACCATGAATTATTGGAATTTTTTGCTTCCTCAGGCTCTGTTGTTACCTTGCAACACCATGCACTTACATATTTAGCCACAAGTTCACCATGTTGGTAAGCAAAGGCACAGGAGGTATCAGTGCACCTACCCAGCGATGCAATAAACAACAGAGGCACGAGCTTGGAGTTTGCCCCGATTGCAACAAGAAAGAAGCTTAAAGAACAAAACCCTGTAACACTTACTTGATGCCCCCCAGGATGACCCAACTGTGCTGCTGATAGTGGAAATGATCAGCAGAGTAAATGCTTGGAGAATGGTGGTTTAGGTACCCAGAGCTCACGAGTTTTGTTGGATAAACCTCAGCCTTGGGCTAAGGTTTTGAAGGTTTTGAAGCTAAGAGGATGCCACCTGAACTCCTAACTGGGGAAACCCTTTAGTGATGCCCTGTGACGGCAGGTGTGATGCTGGGCCTAGCACTGCCTACTAAGATCCCTGTTGGCAACAGGGGGGAGGACATGAAGAAGACGAAGAACAGGGGGCATGGTGCACAAATTACTGAATGGCCAAGACTCCTGATAAGAGATGGCAAGCGGAGTCCTGGGGCTCTCCAGGTAAGCAGAAAAATCTTGTTCAACCTTGTTCACAGGTTTTATCCATTTACCACCTCTTGGGATAGGTGTTGAGAGCTGACCCAGCATACAGGTAAATCACTGAAGAGCTCTGACAGACATGGGGCTTAGCCTCTGCAGGGGAGACGGTGAATGGGTCTGCTGAGCCCCTTCACTGCCAACATTGAAGGATATGCAGCCTGGGGCTAAGGAGGTTCATTAGTAAGGTTGAGTTTGTCTTTACTCATGCAGTTTGGGGCTAAGACAGTTCCTTTCAAGGTTGTGTTGGTCTTTACACTTCCAGGTGTGGGTCGCTCCAAGCCTGTGTGTGCTTTGGGGCATTTCTTTCTAGCCAGGCATGAGCAAGGCGGGGGAAGCGTTTAGCACCCGTGTGCTTCCCCGGCTGTTTCCCCCTTTCAAAGCCTCGGAGTCTCGTGGAAGGGAAGTGCAGCCAGCAGGATGTGCTGGCCTGCTGTACTGGGGTTTATGTTAACGTCTGGCTCATTTCTGCTGGAAATTGCAAAATCTTTCCTGTTGAAGGAGCAGGGCGTTTGGCCCTTCATGTGCATATAGGCTGTTACATAGTTAAACTGAGAGAAAACTTAAGAGGCACGTGGAACTCCAAACCAAAACAGATGAGAGGGCAGGAATCATACAGTTCAAAGCTGGTTTTCCACAGACTGCTATGCGGTGGTTTTATTTTTTAAATTTTTTTAATTCCTGCAACTCTTAATTCCTCTTTTTTCTCTCTATCTCTGTCTGTGTTTACACATTTACACTGGGGGGGGGGGGCAGAAAAATCCCTCTTTTTCTTTTTTGGGTGGATGAGGGGAAATGCAAGAGATACTTTCTGAGTGCCTGAATTGAAAAATCAATTATTTACTATTTCTAACAAAGTTCTTGAAAGGACTACAGACACTGAGAAAGTTGACATTAAACCCTACCTACCCACTATACCTCCTGTCTGCCTTTCTACCTCCCCCCTTCCCCTCCCAAACGTAAGAAAATACCTGTCCCGAGATCAGAGGAGATCGCGCCTAGGAGCAACAGACAACCCCGAGACACCGGCACAGCTCCCAGCCTCCCTGTACTCTGCCTGGCCATGTAGGTCCAACACCCGCGTCTTTCACGGCCTCTCCGATATCCTCCTCGCCGCTCTCGGTGCCGGCAGCCCGGAGAGCAGCTCGAGCGCGGGATGGAGCAGGAAGCCTAAAAACTTCGGTCTGCAGAGAGACCTCTAGTGTTTTTCTTTCTCCATGTCCTGGCAGAGTTCCTCCAAAGTACAAATACACACAGAGCTCCCATTGTTTGCAGCCCTTCACAAGCCCACTGATCCTAATATGGAATTCAGCAGGAAACCCATGATTTCCTGACACACAGCAAGCTGGAGAAAGAAAGGAAAAACTCCATTAAAAACCTCCAGGCTCTCCTCCATGTTAGAAATGAAATGGAAAATGGAGTGGATTTAACAGGAATCCCTGATTCCTGCAGCCAAGCTGGAGGAAGGGAGACGCGAATCAAAGCCGCAGGCTGCTGATATTTTTTAAGTCGCAATAAATACTGAGAACTCCGGGGCAGGATGAGGATTTCCTGACTCGGACGAACAAGAAAGGACAGATCGCTTTTTTATTATATTCCTCTCTGTATATTTAATTTATTCACCTCGATGATTCTTTTGACTGATCTGGTAATTGTTAGAAGCGGCTGTGACAGCCTGGAAACATTAGTATGATTTCCTGAGTTTGAGATTTTGCTGCCCCCCCCCCCCCCCCCCCCCCCCTTCCAAACTCAGGAAAAGTCAATACAATCGCACTTCATTTTTCCTTCATGTGCACTTGGAAGTCCTGGGAGCAGCAAGAGCAGCGGCGGCGGCAGCAGCAGCAGCAAGAATGAACTGCAAGGAAGAAGATGACAACTGCACTGATGGGAGCAGCAATAACACGAAGAAGATGTTAAAATGCGTGGTGGTTGGGGACGGCGCAGTTGGGAAAACCTGTTTGCTGATGAGTTACGCCAATGATGCCTTCCCGGAGGAGTATGTCCCCACTGTGTTTGACCACTATGCAGGTAAGAAAGTGCTTTAAGAGAAATTTAATTGAGAGCTGCAGGAGGGCCAGGTGGGAGGTAAAGGAAGATCAAGGAGAGGAGAGGACAGTTCAGAGGGGATGCGTGGGTTACTTCTTGTCCAGGAATGTGATTCGGGCCTGGATGGTAGCCAGACGGCTTAGATGGCAGCTCATATAATTGGGGCAATGCAGGATTTATTCAGAGAACTTACTTGTTTGCTTCTGATTTTTATTTTGGTTTTGGCAAATAAGCAGCGTTAGGGATGCAGTTAAATCCACTGGATTTTTGGGACGATAAATATAATTCAGCCTCCATGGATTTGTATTCTTGCTTTGTTTTTGAAATTCTGAAGTTCTGAACTTCGCAGGCTGCAGTAATGATGAAGACTATATATATATATATATACACACATAAAAATATGTGCTATTGGTGATCTTGTGCCTCATGGCAAATGAAGCATAAATTACAATATTTATATCCTATTTAAGGAGTAATCTTTGAGAAAACAGCATAGTCTCTTTCAGTGCTGCCAGAATATAACTTTCCTTTCAGACATTTGTTACTCATTACTCGATTTATAAATACATTTGAATACTATAACCTGATGGTAGGGAAAGCAGAAGTGGTGATTGGTTTGAGTACTTTATAGTGAGGGAATTTGTAGTATAAGAAAAAAATACAAACATAGTCAAGATCATTGATGATGTTCACTACATCGCTGTGCAAAACAGACCCACAGATTAAGTGCAATATTCACAGGCCTCTTTCCATAGCAATTACTTACTTTACCCAGCTGTGTCCAAAGTTATCACGCAGATGGTGTGATAGGCTAAAATTGTTGCTCAAACTTCTGCTTAAATTTTCCTATCCCGAATTCTGCTGTTTTTCTTCTCTCAGTGCTCCTTTGGCTTATGGTTGTTGTTTATGAGATCCCTGAAAAACAGATTCTAGAAGCGCTGCAAAACTCATTGCTTATCTTGCAACAGCACTTGGAGTTTCCCTCATTCTCTCTCCACCTCCTTAAAAACTGAATTTTCATGGCGTGGCTTATCATAGATTTGGTATTCTGTAATGGGAAAATCTCTGTTTTCGTTCTGGCTTCGTGTCAGGTTTAGCAGATGAACTGGCCAAACAAGCAAGCTGTGTAATTGCAGAATCTGATCCATGGAAATGTGAAGACCTTTTCCTCCACAAGAGTGGGCAGCGTCACTTCTAATGCAAGCAACACTCTTTTTCCTCTGCCCTTCCCACCAGATAGATTAAATGATCTTTTTAGAAAAAAACCTTTACCCAGACAAGTTATAAGAATATTGCATGGTGCAAATAAGTACTTCCATGAGCCAAAAACCCTAAGGAAGCCTGGCTGCATGAATTTATGTCTTATATTGCAACAGCACCCACTTTCCCATGATAAGCTGAGATCTGCTTGTCCCTTACAGCCTCGCTCCCCAGCAATACGCCGGTCCCAGCACCCGCTGCCCTTCACTCTCTCCCATGCCCTGCGAATAACTCTGCGTATGGAAAAACTCATACGATAGCCTGTACCAGGCCACGTATGCATCGTCCTGCCGGCTGGGTGGTTTTGGTGGGAGCGTGGGGGCACACGTGCACACACATCGGCACTGACGCCAGCCGGGCTGGCACTCAGCAGGGGCACAATTCTGAGCTTCTCTTCCCTATCCAGCCGCAGGTGACTCGCAGGGACTTGCTTGGATTTCATTTCCTCTCTGTCAGAAGAGGTAGAAATTGCTAGTGGCGTCCAAAGTTACTGGGGGAGAGGAGGGCTGAGAGAAGAATGGGAAGATGAAAAGTGTCGCTACGTAATCCTTATTTCCTTAGGGTGCCAGGTAAAAGCAGTAAGCATGCACTTTTAAATCAAGCTACATTTTCAGGGCTTGAAGATTTAGACCTCTAAAATATCTCTAGCTATTCTTATTTGCCTTCTTAACTATTATAGCACATAAATATAAACTAAGAATGTTTTCAATGAGAAAGTTCGGAAAGATAAGGGAAAAAACCAATAGATAAGGGAAAATAAGGGAAAATAAGGGATATTATAAGGGATAAGGGAAGGATAAAATAAGGATATTATAAGGGATACAAGGATATTATAAGGGATATAAGGATATTATAAGGGATAAGGGAAGGATAAAATAAGGGAAAATGAGGGATAAGGGAAAATAATAAAAAACCAATAGATAAGGGAAAACCAATAGATAAGGGAAAAAACCAAGATAAGGGAAAAATACCATGTCCTTCTGCTTAGGGACATGGCATAGTGGTGGTCTTGGTAGTGTTAGGTTTACAGTTGGACTCAATGATCTTAAAGGTCTTTTCCAACCTATACGATTCTGTGATTCTGTGAAAATAGCTCTGTATATTAACATGCTATTCTGAGACATACACTGTCCAGCAGCAGTGGTCAAAACTAACATCGATCAAAAATGGAATTTCAGGTTTTTGAGAAATCTCATCATTTATTAAACCAATTTCACTACAAAACTACACACAGAATTGAGCAGTGGAAATGACTTCTGGAGCAGAGTGCTGGAAAAAAACCCACTCATAAAACATAAAAATATTACATGGCATAAAGTATAACATAACCTATTTAAAATACTGTGGGTATTGAGAAAGGAAAGAGCTCACTTAGGGCAAACTTACCCCTGAGCTTACAGCCTTTAGCATATTCTGTTGCAAGAGCCCCTTCCACATCTGTCTGCGTGGCAGCCCCTGGTCAAGAGGAGAGGTGGCACGGCGGTACCATGGGCACGGCGGTACCATGGGCACGGTGATACCGCAGGCACCACAGCACCCAGGGAGGCTTCACACATGGGCAGATGCTGCAAGGTGGCTGAGGCTCTGGAAAATCACATTTGAATTTACCCCAGGGAACCGGTTTGTCTGCCCCTGCCCTTGCCCCTTCCAAAACTAATGGTTTCAACTTTCCCAAACAAGCTGAAACCATTTGATTCCGTTCTTCTGTGCTGGAAATGCTCAAAAGCAATTAATTGCTGCAGATTTTTGCAAAGCTGCACTTTCCATTGAAGGTTTTTCACCCAGGCGTTATTACCAGCAGCGGTGTGTCAGCAAGCGCTTCCTCTTGCCTCACTGGGTCACAACCTGGTTGCAAGTCCCAGGGCATTTACCAATTTCCTTCTTTCTAATGGAAAAGGGGCAGGGGGAAAGCATTAAAAATCGAGGATTCCAGTGGTGATCTCAGAGCAGTTTCTCACTGCCGCGACTCCGGCGACTCAGGGGAGACAGTGATGCTATCCAGCCCAGCATTGGGAAGAGCTCCAGATGCACCGCTGCCGTGGCCAAGGCGTTAACTGTTCACGGCCCCGCAGCACCAGCTAGGTTTACTTGCCCTGCTGCATTGCATCTTTTTAGCTGCATACCTGGGGCAGGTTTGAAAGGCACGGGTGAAACAGGTGAACGTGCTGACAAGGGTAGCCCAGAGGAAGCCTTTTCAGAGGTCTGAGCTCCAACAGTATTAGATCTGTACGGTACTTATTCAGTGCCTTTCACATGCAAGGGTTTGAAACCACTTTATAAAATTTGGGCCCAGCCTCTGCCTCTAAGAAAATCAAAGGCAATACATGGATTTCACCCAGGGAAGGAACAGGCTTCCTGCAGATAACTCGCACAGCATTTACAACTCAGACACAGTGATGCCTGGGGCGAAAGGCTGTTGGTGTTTCACCATGTGTGCAGCTGCACTGTACAAAAGTCCAAACCAGTTATTAGCTCCACACTAGTAATATTCTGCCACAGATTTCACCCACAGTCCACAAAAATGGATTTGTTCAGGGCCTGTTGCCAGGGTTGGGATGTGATGGATGTAAAGTAGGGTCAGCAGCAATGCCAGACAGATGGGGAAGGCAAATTTGTTATTTGGATGCAAAACTGGGTTCTTTTGTTGGGTGTGTGGAAGTTTATGAGTCTGCTTATTTCTCAAGGCATTTTGAAGAGGTTTTGCTGGAGGCCAGAGCCCTGAGTAGGTTTCCTTACCTTTGGTGAAATTCCAAGTCCCACACTAAAAGGGTTTAGCCACCAGGTAAATGGCTATTTCTAGGGCAGGAGAACCAAAGCGCTATCCCAGTGACAAACAGGATATTACTGGCAATAACTGTAACAATAGGGACTGTTTGGATAGTGACTAGATGCTTTAACGTGCTGGTTCCATTCCGTCTTTTGAACATCAAATGCTGATTTTCCGTGAGCAAAGGTCTCTCAGCCAGGGTGACTTGTATTGTGTCTAGCTATGTGAGGTTATAAATGTTTAATCAGGGCTGAGGTTGTATCAACAAAAAAATTCAATTCAACTACTAGCAGAGTTGGTTTAATAGTACCAAAATTAACTGGCTTGCTCTGTGAAATACAGAAGGGAGATGTGTGTTATTTGTTACTTAGGCAGCCACCAAGCATCCCATTTGATATTCATGAACCCTAAAAAAACAGCAATTTTTAGCATGGAAGTTATTCAGCCTAAAATTTATATTCAGGCTTCCTAGAGGGGTGGTTGATGCCCCATGCCTGTCAGTGTTTAAGAGGTATTGGGGCGATACTCTTAATAATATGCTTTAACTTTTGGTCAGCCCTGAAGTCGTCAGGGTAGTTGGACTAGATGATTGCTGTAGGTCCCTTCCAACTGGAACTATTCTATTCTATTCTATTCTATTCTATTCTATTCTATTCTATTCTATTCTAAAAGTGCTTTTTTTTAATGTAAAAAATCTCAGTGACTGAGGAACAGTACAAATGCCATGCAACTAAGTTGGCCCACTGTGCAGACAAAGGTGAATGGACTCATTAGATGGTTGAAGTCTGAGGAGAAGAGGGTGGTGAGTCTTCAACTGTCTAGTTCAGGCATAGCACATAGATGAATGTCATACAAATAGCTTTAGGAGCCAAAGTTGCATCTTTGGTAAATGAGAGAGGTCAATCCCTCCAAAGGAGAACTGCAAAGCATCTGCACTAAAGACAAAAAGTAGATGGCATAAATATGTCCCTCCCTCCCCTCATGTGTCAGCACAAACCGGTGAACATTTATAAATAGTGAATCCATTTGAAAAAAATTAGCAGTGGCATGTGATCAGCTAATGAATAGCATACAGAATAGTTCAGCCATGACTGAAGCTCTGTAAATTAAAAGCAATATAGAAGATGACAGCCATTAATTACTCTTAGGAGACACGGTTTTTTGTTCTTTAGTGATGATTCAATCATCTAATCTGTCTGACTTTGCACTGAAGTGGGTTGGAGTGCTCACTGGTCTCGCAGAGCAGTGATCCCAACCTTGCTGGCCAGGCAAGCCATGCGGGAAGGGAGAGTCTTCTGCTCTGGCAGTTTTATTAGCACAGCTGTTGTCCAGAGCAGTCAGCTTGTACCTGTGCAAACCCATAAACCTATTATATCCTGCCCGTATGCCACAGCGCTGACTCAAATCCCTGTTCCTCGTGTCCTCCCATGAAAAAGAGTGGTTGGAAGTGGGCTGTCACTGCTCATGGGGCTGCCCATGGCTGGCCACTCTCAGTCCTGGGGCAGGCAGCAGCACCCAAGGGAGACTGGGACCACCCTGACACTGTCAACAGGCCACGCACCGAGCAGCTCTGCCTTGCAGCCTCTCCCCATGGGGGAGGAACCACCAGCCAAGACACGGCAGAAATCAGATGGGAGCCGTAACATCCCAAATTTCTCCAGCTACAAGCACAAGAGCACATCCGTCCACACTTGAGATGTGCTGGTTATTTTTAATTGATTTCTAATGCACCCTGGTTTCAACCCATGTCTGCTTGCCATGGTGTGTAAGCAATGACTTAAACCCCATACCATCACTTTTTTCCCCTATTGAAACTTCATTAGACAGGAAGAGACTGCCCAAGGAGATCTGCAATTTCTGCATGGGTGCTGCCGTGGGAGTCTTCACACTACCACATTCTTGAGACAGTTGTCTCCTATAAACAGTCTTGGTAGCACATTAGAGAAACCCTTCATGCAATGTTTGGGGTCATTAAACTGAGTGAGCTATAAATAGCACTGAAAGAGAGCTGTGATGTTTATTTGCATGGATGTTTGCAATCGTTTTTTTTTTCCTTTTAATGTTCATCCAGTTTTGATCATACATATTTGAACTTTATCCTTGAGACAAGAAAGCATTGACTCTTAAGATCTGGCTCTTTAAATTAGCAGCCACAGAACAGATATGTTCATTTTGCCTCTCAGGAGCTAAAAGGACTTCTCTGCCAATCTTCCTGGTACTATCCAGAATAAACCAGGGATCTCAATAAAACATTCAAGGTATGACACAACAGAAACCCACCAGTGCAATTCAAAAGTTTTCATGGCTGGCTTTTTTGAAGATAAATTTTACAGAACCCACAAAAAGTTTAATTCTATGATGTCCTGTGTCACATAAGCCAGAGGAGATCTAGTGATCCTCAGGCTTTTTCACATCCAGGAAGCCTAGACAGTCTTTACACTGAAGAGGTGCTTTTTTCCTGCGTCGCCATGGTTATTCCACATTCAGATGAAATGAGCACCGTATACACCCCCAAGCGTCTTAAGACCTTTTCCTTCTGAAGGTGTTTTACAGTATGTGAAGACTTGAGATGACTATCGCTCATATCTCTCTTCCTCACACACATCCCGGTATTGTCTTGTGGGTGCACAATCCACTTGAAGCCCATGGAGACAGACGTGTGTGCATGCTTTGTGATGCTATTTACTGAGGGCAGATCGTTTCTGCAGCAGTGCTCTGAGTGCTGCGGTGACAAAGTCCCCATTGTCCCCTGGCGCTGCTGAAATGCAGCTGTGGCTGGGGAGGAACCTGCAGCACCTGAGCTGCTTCCTACCTTTGCCTCTGGCTCTGTTATACAGCTTCTCTTTGTACTGTTGCCATTCCTGGTTTGATTTTACACCGACAAAAGCTTTAAGCTACAAAGAGACACAAAAGAGCTCTGCACCAACCCCTCCCATACCCACCACCTGATCACCCAGGACTCAACTGGCAGCCCAGAAGCTGCTGCAGCCCGATGCAGAGAACTGATTTCTTCATCCAGTATCAGCAGTCAATGGATGTCCTTGTGCGTCAAGCACGGCAGGAGACAACACTGCACCATGAATAACATTTACAGTCTAAAAACTAGATGTAGAGAATAAGCAAACTACAACACGCATCAGGAAGGATAGTGCCAGGAGTAGATGAAGCAGCCATGTTACTTTATCCAGACTTCTTCACCCTAAATTCCACCTAAGCCCCTCTGTCTACTATTTTGTATTAGCTATGTGGTGTTTGAAGGGCAATAAGAAGCACAAAGAATACTAAGCAAGGAGTTAGACCATTTGAATGCGTATTGGTCATTCGGAAGTAGAATGATGGGGCTTTTTTAAGGTCAACCACAGTCCTGAGGGAATGGGTTGGAAAGATGAGAAAGTCAAATGTCTTAAAAAGAAATATTTCTGCACATGGTATGTGGTTACTCCAAGGAACTTGCCACTGTACAGAAGTTACTGAGGACAAAATTTTAACAAGATTTGCAAAAAGGGAGGTTGGACCAGATATCATGGAGATTAAGTGCTATCATAAGCTAATGAAAAAGACTTCTGCAAGAGATAATAAAATGTGAGCTGACACTGCCTTTCGTTAGAGGCTGGGATAAGACCTAGATTTGGTCTGATGAATGGCAAATTATCTTAAATCTGCTCACTGCTACATCAGAGATGAAGACTTGACTCCCTGGGCTGTGGGTCTGGCCCAATCCAGCACTCTTGTACTCAGTACTGTAGAAAGGGACTTTTTGGAATGATTCTTCTGATATATGGATGGGCAAACAGATTTTGAAATTTTGCTTATGCAGCAATGCACTGCTGCAAAAAGACATGGAGCATGTCTGGAGCACAAAAAGGGTTAACAGTGGAAGTGGTGAGAAAATGACCCTTTTCTTCTCCACTACTCCACGACAGTCAGTCTTAGTCTTTCCCTCCCCTTCTAATCAGTGTAACATTGTAGGAGGTGACATCAGCTGAGGAAACCAAAACTGAAACTGTGGCCTCTGGCCCTTGAAGGACAATCTCTACAGCTTGAACTAATAATCACATCCACTATCTTAAAATCAATAATTGACTCAGTACATGCGGCCAGCCATCCGCACCAGGGGGCAAAACCACTTACAGGTGGTGCCAGACCAGGCGCATGTTGACAGCCAGGCAGATGCTTTTCAACAGCAGATGCTTCACATGTAGGAAAGAAAAACAAAAACTTAGCAAAGAGGTCTAAGCAACCAAAATTCCTAGACATGTACAAACTTCTTCGTTTCTGCAGGATGTGGCAGTGTTTTTACTAAGTCATCGTTATGATGGCTCAGTTACTGGTCAAGTCAATGCAACATACCTGTACTAAAACCTCCTTCTCATTTTCTGTTCTCTTGATAAACCTTGATACCTTGCTGTCTGTTCTAGTGACACACACCATTGCCAGCATGCATCACTGTGTATATTTTGCCCTGCAGGCAGTACCTTTCCTATGTTCTAACTTTCCAGTTGTTATGGCCAGACCTAATGACATCATGGAAATGGCAAGGGATGAGGAAGAGCAAACATATTTCCTTCAATTGTTCTGTTCAGACAAAGTCATTAAACAGTAATGACATCTCCTGTCAAATTATTATTTATCTTCGCAATGAAAAAAATCCAAGTTATTGTATTTCTAGTCTGCTTTTAAGAGTGATCACTCACCAGTCTCCTGTCAGATATATTGTTCTTGTATCCCAAGCTATGGGTCTTCCAGCTAAGTCAGGGAGTAAGTTACGGAAGAATGAAAGCTTTATGAATTGTCACCCCAAGTTTTATCCCAAGAGGCGCTGATGAATGAATTCTAGACGGGATTTATGAACTGGTATTCATTTCTCTTTTTTCCCCAAACAACGTCAGGGGAAATGGGTTTTAAAATAATGTTTAATAATTAAAAGCTAAAAAAAAAAAAAGTGAATTTACCCTATTTATTGCCAAGCATTATTCACATTCAAACTCAGAAATCTCTCACCCAAGACAAGCCGTGCTACCAGCAGCCTTGGCTGAATGCAGAGACTAGACCTTACGTGCAACTTCTACATGTGCTAAAATGCTCAAGTGCCATTCGTCAGCCAATGACTTTCCCACCAGGTACCCAGGTGGACAGGAAAGCCCTCCCAGATCTGAGAATGAATCATGACACCTCACTGCAATCCCAAGCACCATCCATCCTGTCTCAGTAGTGAGGACACAGCCAGGTGAGCATAGCATGAGGGAGGACCCAATGATACAATCCAACCACGTGGTTGCTACCACCTTTGGCTGAAACGGATGCAGATCTCATTATGCAGTGATGGCTTTTCCTTAGTATTTGCTCTGTAGCATACATATTCATAGATTTATGACCAAGACCAAACCCCTCTTCTTAAACAGATATCACTGTGGACATGGAAAGTCATCATATGAGGGTAGGCAGGATGGCTCGGAGGGGTCCTGGGGGACACAGTGCCATCTGCACCCTGTGGCACTTGCTGGGAAGTGGTGTCCCCAGCTAGTCCCCATAGTCCAAGTGGTGTTTTTGGGATCCCAGGGAAGGGGAAGGCATGAAAGACCATGAGAGCTTGGTATTTCAGCTAGCACAGTTCCCCAGACTTAGTATGGGTCCAGTGCTCCAGCAAATCCAGCAGTGGGGTTGCCCCAGGGTTGCCTTTCTGCCCTGGCACAGCAATGAATCCATAAATATGAAATGCACCAACCAGCCTCAGGGGAAGAGAAGGCTGGAAAAACCATTCACAGACAGGAGAAGCACTGGGAAAAAAAGAAAAAAAAACCCTCCCAAAGGAGGGAGGTGGACAGCTGTAAAAATATTCCCAAGCACAGTGGCACAGGAGGCACAGTCAGGAGGGTGATGGCTTGGGAGCAGGCGGGGAAGAGCAGCACAGCACTGTACCAGGATCCTCATTCCTCATTCAGGACAGTATGCAAGCGTATCATGGAAAGAGCAGTCCCAGTGACGAGCACAGGAACCAGCACTTAGGCATCTGAAAGAGTTAAAGACGACTGTGCAGAGGGGCTGGACAGAAAGCGCCTGCCACAGTGCAGGAGGATGCCTGAGATGACTCACTGAAACTACTTTCCAACCCCTGCAATTCTGAGGGGACGGAGGCCACGTCTCTTATTAAAGACTCTCTGGCACAGACATCCAGCTATAACTTTGAAGTAATGATATTAACAGTATCTGCTAATGCTCAGCTTTCTGCAGACTTTAAGGAAAAGAACAGCTTCAGCAATGAGTGGGAAAACATACGTGTTCAAATATAACATTAAGTTTTATCCCCTGGGAGATGGGACAAAAAGAGCATCTATTTACAATAATAATGCTGCTTTGCTGAGAACAGACCATAAGGAAAATCCCGTAAGGTTGGAAAATGTGTTTTAAGTTCACAAACTGTCTCATGCTCCAGCTCCAGAGCGGGCAGCCATCCAGCTGCTGTGAGCAGCTCTGTCCTCAAAGGCCAGACCCTCCCCATCTTGGACACTCTCGGTTTCTGAGCAATCTCCCCGGCTCCGTTTCAGAACTGGTTATCTTACCTAACCAGTATTTTCCTCCACTAACTATGCCTAGAGTGAACATTTTTTTCTAATTTGGGGTGCCCAGTTGCTTGAGACCCTGTCCATGAGCAGCAGAAATGCAGAGACCTGATTTTTCATTTAAGAGGTGAGGCATTTCCACCAGGGAATCTCAGTTCTGGAACAAACTCACACTGAAAATGCCTCCTGAGACCATCTGTTTTATGCTATATATATCAAGCAATGGCTTATGGAAGTAATGCCCAAGACTTGTGTTGTCCGTTCAAGCTTGGACGACAACGTTGCTATTGACAGGTTGCGTTGTATGATCCTGCTTCCCAAATGGCTCCATATGGGCACACAAACTTCACTGAGGGCTCAGGGTCTATCTACATATAGATTACAGGATACCTCTAGAGAGGTATTTTGTAATTGCGTCTTTATTTTTGGTTAGTTATAACTACACACAAACCTTTTCAGCTGTATCAAAACACAAAAGATACTATAGAATTGCTTGTAATTCCTTTCTAGTTTAATCCCATTTTTGTTCTCTGAAAACTTGCCACTAAAATTTTCAGCAAAAGAATGAGCAAAATCTAGGAGGGCATTTGTGTGCTCTTATTTAAGCTCTTAGAAAGACCCTTTACCTTCACAGTGTTGCTCTGCTTTGTTCTGTGTATGTAACCAGTACATCTCAAAAGTCAAGTACAATTCCCTTCATCTCATTGCCTTCTAGTTACTGCTCAGAATATTTTAAGCCTGTTCCAGGAATACAA
This sequence comes from Mycteria americana, assembly GCF_035582795.1. Lineage (NCBI taxonomy): Eukaryota > Metazoa > Chordata > Aves > Ciconiiformes > Ciconiidae > Mycteria > Mycteria americana. The sequence goes on along the minus strand of NC_134369.1, from coordinate 66,370,627 downwards.
GGGAGTAACATCTCTCATTAAAAAATATATGTGAAATAAAGCTTTAAGAAAGTAATTTTCCAGGAATACCGTCCATGAAAACAGGATCAAACTCAACATTAAAAGAGGAGTTCATATTCCAAAAAATATTCAGCTAATCTGCCAGAAACCAGGCCTTACAGAAGAACTCCAAATTAGCTGAGCCAGTTCATGATATCATTAATATGGAGAATTTCTCCTGCCATGCATAGTAATATTCTCTGATGGAGTGTGCCACTTGGAGATCTGCTGGGAATTTACCTAAACCATTCAGTTTGGTTCAAGTCCAGAAGGGTGAGGTTGCTGTGGTTCTTGTTATTTTAATATTTTACAGTGTTAAGTGCATTTTCTCTCTCTACTCTCCCTCCTGGGAAACTGCTAAAATGGCGAAATAATTCATTCTTCCATTATTTGAAGCATATTGCCCAATTTGTTCCTTTTCCTGTAAAGAGCTGCTTGTAGCAATACCATAAGTCCCTCCTGATGCTTCCAAGGAAAGAAGAAGCAACAGGGAGTGTGCATGCGGAATGAGGTCCCCAATCTGAATTAATGTTTGACAGAGGAAATCTATGCCAAGAAAATGGTGGAACAGGAATAACTTGTGTTGTCTCCATATGGTGCTCCCAACTGGGTTTCTCTCCCCCTGCCCTCTATTTAAATGCATGAACGTGAAAGATTAAAAAAACCAAGTCTTGCGACAATTTGGAAGAAAAACAGTATTTTGAGACTATGCCCAACAGGGTGAAAACTCCTGAGGACACAAGGGAACCTTGTCCTTGGCCGAGTGCATTTGCAGCATGTCATGGTGAGGTGCGTGAGGCAATTCACACGAAGACTACCTGACTAGAGAGCACCTTGTACCTTCCATCACATTAAGTCCTTCCAGGTCTTGATCCCCTTTCTGCAGCTCCCTCCATCTTTCAGAATGAATAGCTGAAAATTTCCTTTTCTTGGTATTTATTTTCCGCGTTGCTTTTTTCTCAAAGAATAGGGTCTTCCCACCTGAAATGTTAGTGAAAAAGAAAGACAGTTTCTCTTTCCAGACCGTGCCTGGGTGCAGCATGGGACATGGAGCTGGCCAGAACTAGATATGGGTCCTGCAGAGCCACCTCTGAGCCAGCTGGGTCCAAAACCAAACCACAGACATTGCACACATAGCAGCTGCCCCACAAGCACTGAGTGATAATTATTACCGTGTGTCTCTTCTGATTTCCTCAAGCGCTGCCGAGCTGGCGAGGGCTGCAGCTGGCCAGGGCATGAGAGCAGATGTTCTTGCCTTCTGACAGATGTCAGCTCTGCCCGATGGAAAATGCCATCCAAGATGAGTGAAAACCAACGAGCAGCCAGACAGGGCTTTGCGGAACGGTAGTGGGACCACCCTGCAATGACCACTATCCATTGCAGAGACCATCCAGCAGCAACCTCTTTCATGGCAAACTCCTGCCACAGCATACCATAAAAACATTATCTCAGCGTTGCTTCTTGTGCGTAAGCTAGGGAAGGTCAAAAGAGCCAAGGAGCTGCATGAGAAACAAAAAAAGCCCAAGAAAATAGGAGAGAAGAAGTTCAGGAGGGTGGGAAAGAAATGTACATCCTTAGAGGATGGAGGGGAAAGGTATGTTTAAGAGAAGACAGTCCAGAAACAAACAATCCATAAATCATAAAAGTGATTTGTAACAACTATGTTTTGGGGATATGACTCATGATTTTGAACTTTTGGGTTTAGCAAAAGTTCTGGCCAGAGCATTTTTGATGAACTATCCCACCAGGAGAAAATGCTGATTCATGAAAGTAGAAGCATTTTTTTAATACTTGGAAGGACAAATTCTTGAGGTCCAGGGCCTTCTGGTTATTTCTGACAGGGCATCAAGAAAGACCTAAATTGAAAACATAATATCTGAAGGTTTTGTTTTCATTCCATTGTAAAATGAAAACAAATTGTAAAACCTCGGAAGTTGTCGCGAAGCTGAATTATCATCCCCCTGGCCAGTTCTAGTTGGTTACTGTTATTATCCATTTTACATTTACTGTATTGTGATCTTTATTATCCAAGGGCAGGCTTACTCCCAACTTCCTTTAGAAGAAACGTTTGTGCAACAAAGACAAAAATTTCCCAGGAAAATGCCTCAAATAGCATGAGCTCAGGTGTGGTTTTAGGCTCTCTCAATATGACGAGCTGCGCTGGTTGCAGGGAGAGGTTGGCAATCCTTGCGAGCCTTGGCAAACCTAATGGCAGAACCAGGCAAGCACTTAGGAGAAGAGAAAACAGTCTTTGAACTGAGTGTCACTCATTGTGTCTTTAATCTCTCTGGTACAGGCTACCTGCAGAGTGTTTTTTTCTCCTCTTCTCCTTTGATGACTTTTGTCATCACATTACTGTCTAATAAATCCACATTTCTAACTAGTAAGACCACATAGGTTTGATTTCCAGAGAATGAAGTTAGCCCAAGCACTCTCAAAGGTTTTCAAAGTACATCTTCCCTCCGCCAGACACAATCTTGCTCCAGTGAGTGGTCCCCAAAGTTAGTGACGCTGGAACAAGGACTTCAGCCGTGATGCCCAGTGGACGTGGAGGGAGGTGTCTGTGGCCACATTCTAATAATGCTGCTTGTACATTATGGAGGAAATATACAGTAGAGGACCTGACTGGGAGCTCATGCCATATTAAGTTGAGAAGGACACCGTCGTGGCTAGGGGAACCGGGTTGTGTGCAATCAGTTTGAACTTGAAATTCAACCTGTCTTTCAGCTTCTGCGATCATTTACTGTTGGGTCACTCTCAGGATCCTCCTCATATAGCTGAATTTCTATTATCTGTCATGGTAACAAACCAAGATGCTGCTATTTGATAGAAAGGATTCATTCCATAATTATGGAAACTTAAGCCAGAAGCTTCTCAGCAGAGGGCTCAAAATCCTGTCTTAGCGTGAATTACATCTGACCTAAGGAAGTTCATTTGGGGTGTCTGAGGACCACTGAATTTCAGATTTCCTATACAGGCAACCCTTTTTAATGTGCTCCTGCTGTGAGCTGTCAGGCAAGAATAAAAACAGAGCCATCAGAGGTAATGAGAAGGCACTACCGACGGTGCCTAATGGATTTTCTTCCTTAGAAGAGCTGGAAGCGTAACCTGAAAGAGACTGGTTTCATTTCCCAGTGAGCGTGGTGGGTGTGGGTACCTAAAATTAGATATAGTCTCTATTAGTTGTAAATATTTATGCCTATTGCCATAATACGTAGCTTTTAGTCTGAGGATCTTCAGTATGAGGAAATTGTGGTAAATACATTTTGATATTGAAAACAGAGGAAATAATAGATTTTTAGGCAATCCTTTTGAAGGTTAGCTATGCTCACACAAACTGCTGGGTTCATCTGGTTTTGGAAGACTCACAGAGCTGGGGCCAAGCAAATCTAAGTCAGGAAACCCTTGAAGTGAAGGAATGCGTGGCATATAATAAAAGACCAACAAGTAGATGAATAAAATAAGTGAAAGAAGCCGATAAGTTCCTTAATGCATTTCTCTGCAAACTGCTAAGCTCCCAGGAAATCAGAACAAAATTATTTATGACACACAACAGATAATTTCTCAAGAAGGAGATATCAATTTTCCTTTTATATATTTGCAGGAGATGCAAGGAAATGTTCATATATTAATAACTGCATGATTTATTTTTGTCAAAGAAAGACGACTTAGATTACAAAGAAGCCATGTTGTTTGGGGATTTTTTTTTCCCCAAATCTCTTTCTTTGCTATATTAATTTATATAAGCAGTTAGAGAAGTGCCTATAGTTTCCCCTTCAGGGAATTTTCCTCCAAATCTTTTGCACAGATGCCTTTTGCTAAGACAACAATCCTAGCAAAGACAACAGTCCTAATGGCACTCACCATTTCACAGATGCAACCCCCGTTAATTACGGGGGCTAGTAAACGAGCTTTATTTCTCTCCATGTTTTTAATAGTATGTACAGAAGAAAAAGACATTGATCAGCAGAGGAATACATATGCCATCTTGGCATGGGTCAGGGGCCTGGCTGCTCCATGCCTCAATGTGAAATAATGGACAAAGAGCAACCGCAAGAGCGAGGACAGCTGCCGGCGAAACACAGCCCAGAGCAGAGGGAGCAGGAGACAAGAGGGATGGAAAAGCAAAGAAGTGCTGCTCCTGCTTTTCTCTTGGCACTCCAATATTGGAATATACTGGAGTATACCCAGTATTGGAATATCCTGGAGTATTCCCATATACCTACTATAAAAGGCAACTCCACCATAATCCCAGTAAGGGCCAGGGTTCACCAGCAACAATAGGAGAGAACAGTAACAGGAACCAGAAAGGGCAGATCAGGCAAGATAAACACCAACTTCAAAAACATGCAAAGCCCAGAAGGAACCTGGACTCTGGCATTCACCCTGAACAATAGAGTCGTTCCTGGGGTAGAAAAAATGTAGCTGGCTGGAAGAGTTTCTCTCTTGTCTGGGCACCTCGGGCTGGAAAATCTTCCATCTCTCTCTCTCTCTTAAGAAAACTTAGGTTGGACTTTCTGAAACCACCTTGTAGAGCTGGGGACCCCATTCAAATTCAATTTGAAAATAAGCATTTTGGGTTCCTTGGAAAATCCCCTCCCCTCATTTTGATTCCCAAGAGGTTCAAATCCCCTCATTCAGCTTCCTGAGCTGCTGAAGGTTCCCAGTTCCTCTATGGCCAACAGTCCTGTCGCAGACATCAGGGTCTTCTCTGCAGGATGGCAGCAAGCCCATCCCTCAGCACCCACCCCATTAGTTTATCAAATGGTTTGTTTAGATGCTCATTAAACCTTTGGCTATAGAAACACAAGCACTAAGCAGGAGTCTTGGTATCATAGACTCTTAGTAGCTGTAGAAGAGGATGTTAGACATATCGCAATTTTTGCAATCACCCGTTTGGAGGGAAGACCACAAATTCCCTTAGCTCAGCAAAAATATATGGTAACTGGGTGATGATCACAGACACTGGGAGTGCAATGGATACACTCCAGATGTCTCTTCAACATCCGCTGGGATTTATATCCACCCATTGACAGATGGGAAACCTCAGTTCTGAAAAAAAAGATGTATGGGCTGAGGTTATAGTAAGGTAGCCAAGATCAGAATTTCTCTGTATTTGTTTGTCATCTTGCTATTACTAGAAATACCTCCCTCTGCTCTCTTGGAACACCAAAGTGTATATTTCCCAGACATGTAGCTGGCTTAAAAGAAAACGGATCTTAAACTAGGAAGGAGTAAACCTATGGAGATCAATATGCCTGAAGGAACAGGGGTGGCAAAAACTCCAGAGAAAAATGTTTATGAAGGAAAGCAAATTTGCTAGAAAAATCTCACTGTCCCTGCAGTTTGCCATCATCCACATACCCTCCGGTAAGGAAACAGCTTTCTGGAAGTGAATGAACATAAGCAGACATGGCAACACAAGCTGAAGGACTGTTCAAAAGAATACGGCCCTGAGACTATTCTTGTAAATAGTGTTTCACCTTGTTAAAGAATTACAAAGGGAATAGTAAGCTTATGAAGATGAAATGATACATAGGATCAAATTAACTTGTCCCCAGTGTTTTCCTGTGATTACAAGAGGACATATATTTTCTCCATAATCAGCCCCCGGATTACTTTAGCACCGGTTTTCTGGATCCTAATCCGTCACTGACCAGGTATATCCTGCAAAGTCTCTGATTTATCAATCTCTTTGTGACACAACAGGGAGTCTGCTCAGATACCCCAAGCTGCCTTATAGAATCATAGAATCGTTTAGGTTGGAAAAGACCTTTAAGATCATCAAGTCCAACCGTTAACTTAGCACTGCCAAGTCCACCACTAAACCGTGTCCCTAATCTACCATGACCCACATCTACACATCTTTTAAATACATCCAGGGATGGCGACTCAACCACTTCCCTGGGCAGCCTGTTCCAATGCTTGACAACCTTTCAGTGAAGAAATTTTTCCTAATATCCAATTTAATCCTCCCCTGGCGCAACTTGAGGCCATTTCCCCTTGTCCTATCACTTGTTACTTGGGAGAATACGTATGAACATAGCAATAACAATTTAGCATTTTAACAGAAGGAAAGGAGTTTGAAGACATATATAGACATACATTTCCTGATGGTTTTCTCATCTTAATTTCTCCAGAGGATCTCAGCAGTGGTAGATGCATCTGTTTTCCAGAATCTGCTCTTAAACTCAAAGTCCGAAGATCCTGCGTGTACAGAGGAATGTTGCTGTTCAGAAAGGGAAGAGATTTTGAGAAACCTCTTTGTTCTGAAGTCCTCTTAAAACCTATCCAAACCAGTTTTTTAGTGGTCCTCAGTGGTGTGGTATGAACAAGATTTAAGTCTCATATCTTTGCCATTTGCTCGCTGCTTTCCCCACTGAAATGACACCAGCTGGCCATTACTATTTCACACTCTGGAGGGTTCAAATGTTCATCAGCTCTCCCATTCTGTGCACTCTCATTACCAAGAGCAAGAGAGATTTCTGGGCCGTTTGGTCAAAAAACGCACTTCATATATGAGCACAGCATAATAATGCATACACTGCCTAATGTTAAACAATTCATTGCACACTATTGAATGCTTAAAAATAAAATGAACCACTGTTATTTTAGATTATCTTAATCATTAAAGCCCTGCGGGCAGCAAGCATCACAGCAGTTAATAGTAACAGTATTTAATACCAAGGAGTAGGGTATATTAAGTAAACATTAAGTTCAACCCATAAACAGTCTCTAGTATAAGCACAGTAATACATGAGAGCTCACGGGTTTGTGTCAATACTCGCGCTTTATTTGGAGGGAAGCACTGGCACTGGGAGGGTCACACAGCTGCAGGGCAGGAATCAAGGCCAAATCATCTGTGTCATGGACCAAAGCTTTACTCACAAGCCATCCCGCCTGCCATCCCGTGTGCACACAAGTTGCTCCTGGCTTTATTTTTCACCTGGAAGAGTTCAGTGTTTAAGCCCTATTTCCTTTGCCAAAACACTTCCCAGCCAGCCATATACAAGGTGATTGCTTCTCTGTTTCAGCGTCTGTTCATACACACGGCTTGAAATCCGGTCTGCTGAAGGCAACATGCCTGTTGTCATGGCCGGGATGGGGATTTCATCCTCTGCCCCAAAGCCTTTCCAGCTGGGCAGCCAGGCTTTCTGTTTACTCCTCTTCAGGCTGTTTCTCACAGCCTGGTTGAGTCCATGCCCACACAAGTGATGCCGGAGACCACTGAAATCTGTCCTGAGGGAAACAGCAGAAATACAGGATAACGGACCGCAGACCATTGCAAGCTCACATGCTTTCTGCCGCTAACACCCACCCTCCGTATCTACCTGCAAGCCTTCATTCAGCCCCCGTGCAGGTGTAAGCCTATGTTTGCCTCCATGCACGTGAAGAAGCCCAACCCTTAGGAAAGTCCTTCCCCTAAGTATGTTAACAGGCATCTGGGCTTAAACGCTAATTCAAGATAAGCACACGCTTGCGTGTTTTGCTGAAACAACCCCAGAATGAGGAAAGTCTGAATTACACAATATGAAAATAATACTCTCCATTTATTAAGCATGTCTTGACAGTACATTAAAAAATTCTGGAGCTTTCTTCTTGGCCAAATATTTCTCCCACTTCATGCCATAGGTATGCTCCAATTGTGCTGGGAGCAGAATGGCAATATTATGACTCACTTCATATTGTAGGCTGGAAGCACCATGTTTTGTTCCAGAAAGAAATAGATTGTAGGCATAAGATTTAAAAGGCAGCTTTTTGTAAACTACGCTCCGGTATATTCTGGAGCACATTTTGATCTGTTACACCATCCAGTCCCTCTTCAGCTACAGCCCTGGCTGTGCTTATTTTTAAATTTATAACTGTGCTGGGAATACAGCGTGTCCAAATTAACTTACAGTGGTGAGTGAGGGAGTTAAATGATTTTTTTGTGTTTCCTTCCAGAGCAACTCTCATGGCAGTAATTGCTGCCACACACTTTTGCCATCAACTGAATGCTGTGTCTGTGCTGAAGTACTCAGGCACAGATGAAATGATGCTGTTCTGGTGTCTCATCAGGGCCCATTAAAGCAATCCAAACCTTTTTGTCTGTCAGCCTACAGGGAGTGGAAATGATCATCCTCCCCCTTTGATTTTGCACAAATTATACAGGGTTTTCCCACCAAGACTACCATGGGCTGAAGGTTTAGGTATAAGTTTCTTTCGGTGGTGGGGTGGAAGTGAAAAGCAAATTAATCCCTGGTATGTAACAGGTGACGCAAAATCCCTATGCTGTTTGGTACCAGGAAGGTTCATTTGTAACGATCCAGCATTGTACCCTCTGCCTAGGCTCAGCACCAGCTAGCATCACTGGCCCCTTCAGACCTAAACTGGAGGGCACATGGCAATTCCTAAAAAACATCCGCAGGGTTAGAAACAAACCCTGGGAAACAGTACCTTGACCCACAGCCTCTCTCGCTAGGACTGAAGCATTTTTAGATACAGCTGCCATGTCTCAAAAGCAAAGATGCATGGACTGTTGCTGATGTTTACTCTAGGAGCAGCCTAAGCACCAACCATGTTTTTCACTTGTGACGAGCAAAGACCATGTGGCAGGGCTTTGCGAGCCACACCGGCCAGCCACGCTTTCTAAAAGTTTGCCTTTTAAAGGGTAGCGTCAGTATACTTGTCTGGAGCTCACAGGAATGGTGTAAAATGTTGGAGGTTCCCATATATCCAGGCCCAGCAGCTGAAAAGTATGTTTCCCTTCTGCAATTCAGATTTTATACCTGTGGTTTGTGTTTAACCAGCAAAGCCCCCGACCACCCCCTGCACACCTCGGTGACCGTTACACATCACAGAAATCCGTGCGGAGAGGACAGTGCTGTAAGCCTCCAGCCTGCCTTGGCTTGGCTTCTAGCCAGAAATCCTTCCGCGCTCCTTGACCGACTCAGCCCCCCGTAAGCCCCAAGCTTTACTGGGATCGGCTGCACCTGACGCTTTTGGCTCAGGGCCGCATTCCTCGAGGGAACTTTGAATCCTCCAAAGGATCTGCTCCAAGCAGATTTTTTTCCCCTTAGGAAACTGATAGTGCAGGATACAGGAGACTTCCTTCAGAGGATATACATGCAGATAAAGCCTTAAAACTCTTGCTTATGTAGAAACAGTTGGGTGGCAGACAGAGGCATTTTGCTTTTGGTGGCAGCGTCCTCACTAGTCCAGAAACAGCGCTCCCCATCCGACCCTGCAACCTGCGTGGCTCTGAGAGAGCACCGCGCTCATGTGGGGGAGCACCCCCAAAGCCCCACAGCACCTGCCTGAGCACGGGGAAGGACACGCGGGATTAAAAAGACAGGGCATCGGGGTGGAAACACGTGTCCTGTATGACCAGGTGGGAATTATTTTGCTCTGTATTGAATGAGTCTTTCAAAGAATGCTCTTGAAATGGGAAGTATCCCAGAAGGTCACAAAAATAATAGAAGGTTTAGAAAATAAGGTCCGTAGGAAAAAGCTTCCAGTATTGCAAACGCCGAAGGTGGGGATTGTGTGGAAAAAATAATACAGAGCAGCAAGTTAACAGTCCAGAGGGACCGGTGAGGAACAGAAGATAGGAAGCTCAGGGCAGAAGGAAACCTTGTTTTTAAGGAGTTCATACATACAGCATAGCCTAAATGACCTCCGACAGCCCAAAATTTAGAATACAGTTTTTAGTAAAATGCATCCTGTAATCTGTGGGCCAGTTGTAAAACTGTATAAACTGCCCGGTGAAATTCACGTGGCGCAGTCATTGCAGATACACTGTTCAGAGCAAGACTGGGCAGGGAGTGAATGCTCGTTCACGTAGCCCAACAGCACGTCTTTACCACCAGAAGTCATACTATCTGTTTTTGTTCTGTTTATCTGGTTGAATAAGAATCTACAACAATATCCAAAAAAAGCCATTATACCCTCAACATACTGTGATGGTTGGAGAGTGCACAGGCACAGTAAGACAACCTTCACAGCATCCCTCCAGCCTGAATTCAGTGAAAAGCTCAAGTAGAAAGGCGAGTCTTTGATATCCCGTTTGCTATTGTTATAGCCTCTGGTTTTAAGTTTTAAACCTTCTAAATAGTGTAATAATGAGCTTTCCATTTCTTTGCTGACGTGGTTGATGCCTGCAGGTTATTGAGTTTAAAAGCCAAAACACACAGACACAGAAAATTTGCTTCAGGGTTGAAAAAATATATATCCTATTGGAAGGGTGGGATTTAATTAGCCTTTGTTCTCCCAAATCTCACATAAACAAGCACGCTCATATATCTCCCAGTACAAGGCAAGCAAAATCAAGAGTGCCTGTTCGAACTGGAATCTTACTAGTCCCTGGTGGGTGGCAGGAACATATGTGCAAGTTACAAGGCTTGAAATTTAGGACTTTGCTTCACAAAATGTCCACGTGGATCAGATGAGAGATTGCCACTGATTGAAAGAAATGTTGTGCACCGGGCCAGATCCTGACGGCCTTAGTCACGTGGGCCAGCATTTGCCTGTCCTGGGACTGCAGTCGCATTTGCAGTCGGTACGTGCCTCAGGATTTGGTGTAGAGCTCTTTTGGTCTTCAGCTGTGTTATTTGCTAGTGAGTTGTTCTCAACAAATATACAGCGACAACCTGTAGAGATTGATGCAAAATAAAAAATAAAAAAACCCACGAGTAAACAAAACAAGTAATTTCCGAATCCTGTAGTGGATAATACTTTGTGATCCATGAAATAGCTGTAATACAAAAAAAAAAAAAAGAAAAAAAAAGATAGAGAGAGGATTAAAGGGTTTTTTTAAATTGTGATAATTATCCATATCACTACATTGTAACCATATAATCATACATTGAAACACATATTCTGCCTTTGTAAAACTTCTGATGTCATTTCTCCGCCATTCAAAGCAGCCGTTAAATGGTGCTAGGAGACGGTCCACATTGTCTGCTGTGTTGCCTACCTCCTCCCCCTCTGCTTTTGTGTTTTCTTCCTCTCTCCTCCTCCTCCTCCTCCTCCCAATCAGTTTCAGAACTATAAAATATCACTGCCTACCTCAAACTGTGGAAACCGGGAGCGATTCCACCAAAGTCAAACCCGGGGGAGATGGATGTCTTCAAACGGTGAGGGACTCTCGTGGTCAGAGAAGGGGTCAAAGCCAGCTTATGGCAAGGGCCCTGGTGACTTAGGCCAGTAACGGCAGCGAGCACAGGAAAGCGTTGTTAACGATGCTGGTGAACAGAAGAGAGTGCTGTAAACCTGCAAAGCCCATCTGAAAGTCTTTCTATATGTGTATGTGAGTGTGTGTGTGTAAATACGTGCCTATTAAAAAACCAGGAATTTTAGAATCCTAATTATTGGTGCAAATGAGTCCCCTGAGGACACTAACAAAATATGAGGATAACCAGATCCATGATAGATCCTATGGCCGATTCTGTTTTGCCATATTTAGGAGGAAATACAACAGGCATTCATATCTTCATGAGATGTTATATGTGTGCAAAATATCAGACCCTGAATTACCTGTCAACACACCTGGGAGATATCTGCCATCTGACCTGTCATCCTGGCAGATGACAGGAAAACCTGTCATCTGCCATTTTCCTGTTTCCGGTGGCTTGCCCTGAATTGGCAGGTAAAGATGCGGTCAGGAGGCTTCCTGGGGCCCTGTTTCTACCCTGCCCCTTCTCGGGGACATGCCTGGCGTTATCTTCCAGCTCACATCGTTCTCTTCAGCGAACCGCGTGGTGCAAGCTGAGAGCTTTCGCAGTGCAGCACCAAAGGCATTTGCTTTCTTTTAAAGGTTATTAGTCAAAGGAACAAGGACAAAAGATAATAATTAAATCTAAAGAGACAGGGAGGAGAGAGAGAGAGAGGAGGACAAGGAAACTACAACAGCTTCCACCCCTTCTTGCAAAATTATGTGCAAATCTTCTCCTCTGCGACAAACAATTTATATCTAAATATATATGGCCAGATGGGTATGGTAACTCATTGCTGCTTGAGTCACAGAATCACTGAAAAAAAAATATTATTAAAACAGGCCCTTCCCAAGCTATCCAAGGACTGGTTTCTGATTTTGGTAGTTGTTTTAAATGATGTTATGTTTTGCTTGATAATAGAGAATCAAAAGCACAACTGAGTTTCCAGAGCAGCACTGACCTCTGAGCCAAAATAATGGAAAATTTTCAAAAAAACGCCAGGAGGGCATAGAAAAGCTCATCACAATGATCTTGCTGTTGTCGCTCGCTCTGTTTTCCCAGGGACAGCTGATGGAGGGCTGTTCCACTGGAGGTGGAATTTCAATGAAGGACTTAACATTTTAGTAAGTAAGGACTGTAAGAAAAAACTTGTGGAAGCAAAGCAGCCGTATTAACCACACTTATGAATTTGCATTCAGGCTGTGCCTGGAAAGTACAATGCAGTCTTTTTTATTAAATATGGAAAGCTGGGTACAACAGAGCCATTTTTCTAAGTGTGTTGTATACAGTGGAGGCATTGGCTGGTTTTCACGTCATGCAAAGTTCAGGCTCGCTACTCTCAGCAGACGGAGTCCCCGTTATATTCCAGATGCAGTACGCGCACATCTGCGTGCAGCGTACGGTCCAGATTCGCCTCTTTTCTGAAGTGAAAATGAGTCTTCACTTTCTCCAGCACTTAGTACTTCTGAAAGCTTCTTCCTGAAGCATTTTTTTTTTTTCCCTTTCCCCTACTTTCTTCAGCCATATATATGACAAGCAACATCTCTTGCACCTGGGCTGAAGCCAGGAGAGTATCCCAGCCAGCAAGATTAGCTGCAATCATCTTTATTCATGATTACGTGCAGCCCGTGAGCTCGCCTGCAGAGCAAGGGCAAACTCTGCCCTGGTGATATGAGAGTTCAAAGCAGTGCCCTAAGCTTGGGCTGTCATTTGGTGTTGGATCACACTAGCCATGTGCTGCTCCAGAGGTGATTTCCATGCAGCCACAGAAGGGGCATCAGCCTGTATCAGGCTGGTACCTAATGCCTGTGAAGCTGCCCTAATTTATTAACAGGACTGAACTCCAAATGAGCATTTTCTTCTGGTTTGGCTGACCTCGAACACCAGTTTAAACCATCTGACAAGGCTCATGATTTTTTTTTTCATATTCAAAGCGGCAGCTCTTAAACCTTCTGGGCAAAGTATCATTACTATCCTAAAGAAGGATGTCTGAAACTGGAGCATAATGGAGTACAGAGGGGGTGTACACCCATACCCACTTTGCACACTGATTTCACTTTTAAGGGTGACAGTTAACCCTCATTACTGGGCTGTTATTACCCTTCTAGTTGCATATGTTGTGGATTAAAGTCAGTGTCAAGTTCAGACTAGGAAGAGAGTTTTTAAAGCCGGTTCCTGCTTCCAGTACAGCCAACAGGACTTTTCCATTGACTCACTGGGATTGAACCCAAGAGAGACTTCAGAAATGCTGAAACACCAAAGAACAGAAAACATAACCAGAGTGATAGGCTGGGTGCTCTGGGCATAGACGCAAAAGTCACTACAACAGGAGAATAGCAGGCTGGATAACACTAAATTTGGTAGCAAAGTTGATGGAATTTCTCTACGTTTTTGAGCTTACACAGCGATGGAAAAAAGACAATTTACTTGGACTCTGAGTGTGCTTAACAGATTGTCCCACTGTTTGCTGACATTTAAGATTTTCAAGTCTCGTGTTGAAGCATGACCTTGGAAAGCCTGGAAGGGAAGAGATCTTTTAGGAACAGATGTCTCTTGAGAGCACAGCTCCTACATGTATCGCTGACAGAAGGACAAACAGCCTCTTTGGCAGGACAAACTTCTAGGGCATTTTCTAGCAGCGGCATCTTTAAGAAAGACAGAAGTGGTGTGTTCTCACTTAAAATTCACTGTCACAAACCTTACAGGAACTGTGTTCACTCAGTTCTCATTACTGCCAAGAAAAAACTTGGGTACACACACACCCCACAGTTCCTAATATCTGAAACTAAATGTTCAGCTATTATTTTAATGCCTGGTTTGCCATTAAAAAGATTTTAGTGAAAATCAAGATTCAGTTAAACATAATGTTATTTTTAGATAATTTATTTGATTTTGTATCCTCCAAGATTCACTGCGTATGCAACACGCCTATGCAAACCCCACGGATCTCTGTGTATTTCCATGCAAGGCTAATCCTTCATCTGGTTGGTGGCTAGTTGGTTGAAGATGAGGGGTTTACATGAACAGCTGAGGGCAAAATTCAGGCCCCCGTGATTGGTAACAAGGTAGGATTTAGTGGGATGGAAGACAACTGGTAAAACCAGGCTTCCTTTTTTTCCCCCTATAATTTTATTCAATTCAGTATTTTCCAGAGAAACACCTAAAACTCCTCCTTTGTCTATCTTTAGAGAAAAGTAACCAGTTTCACCTTTCAGATACAACACTCCCTTTTATAGACTTTCATTTCAATGTTTGGGGAAACAAATGGAAAATTAGAAGATTTAGGCAATACTTCTTAAATAATAAAGCGCCGTTAGAGTTTCAAAAGAGCCCAAGCCACTTATGAAGTATAGTTCCCAGTGAGAATCGGTGGCTTTGTGCTCTTCAGTTGTTCGGCTGCCTTTCAAAACCCCTCACTAAGACCCCGTCCAGCAAAAAACTCAAGGCAAATATCTGACTTCAAAACACGCGTCCTCTCCCGGCGGTCAGAGAGGCTCTGCAGGAACACACGCATCTGCCCACACACATCCAACCGCAAGATTAGGGCCAAAGTGTTTATCAGTGGAACCTTACCAGGAATTTTTTTAGATCTGTTTGCATTAATGTCAACACTGGCTTCTAAGCTTTTCCGCAATTTGACAGTAAGTGACATTTAAAAGGACAAAAGATCTTTTCGCAGACAGTGCAAGACGGCCAGTCACGCAACTGTAAAGACTGTAGTGTAACCACGTGAATCCAGGGACGCGAGCACCGTATCCGCTTGGATAAATGCTATCACCTCTTCAGTCTTGTGCAAGGAAAGCACGTGCCTGTCAGATACGTTTCGCTGTCTTTTCACTCTCCTGTCAGCACAAGTGTCAGCTGTTTGCAAGTCCCCGTGTGTAATAACCTTCCTATGAACAGTTTTAAAGTTTATGCCCGTAGAAGCAGTTTGCCGATGAACTGGATTTGGACTGAACCCACAGCCTGTGTCCCAGGAGGAGGGAAACATCGTACATCTTCCATCCAGGACCAAAAGATGTTCTTCCTTCCTTCTGAGGTGTGGATAAAAGAAATTGCGCTAGCCGCAACTCTCAACAGAACTGATTAAAACCAGGCTTCCTTTTTTTCTTCCCTATAATTTTATTCAATTCAGTATTTTCCAGAGAAACACCTAAAACTCCTCCTTTGTCTATCTTTAGAGAAAAGTAACCAGTTTCACCTTTCAAATACAACACTCCCTTTTATAGACTTTCATTTAAAAGGAAATTTCTTAGGAAATGGCCATTCTTTTAAAAGAACATGTTATAAAAAGCCAGCGTAAGACACAGGGAAAGATTTTGTTTGTTTGTTTTTGTTCAGCATTCATTTGCTGAGTTAGTTTTGGCGCTCCGGGCACCTTGTTGGTCGGAGGGACTTGAGAAGATACATTGCTTGAAGTGGACCACATCAGACCGAGCCATAAGCACATTAACCACCTCCCTGTTCTCCTCTCCCCGCTGTACACAACACAGCCGAGGGAGCCGCGCAGTTATTCAGAGCGCTTCAACCGAGAGCTGCAATAACAAACAGCAAATCTGACTCATTGTTGATGTACCTCCGTTACCGAGTGTGTCTAATGAGCTGATATTTTATGGGTATTTCCTAAGCACTGTAATATGAGTCCTACAGATCCCCGTGCTGGAAGTTAGCCTGCCATTCCCTAAACACAAGCCCGGGTGCTGCAAGCCAGCATGGAGCAGCAGTGTTTGAAAGAGCCTGGGTTGCTTTGGGGTGGCACGACTGTGCAGCACGTAGGTCAGTGCGGCGTGGCGGAGCAGGGCAGAGCTTCGCTCCGTGTTGGATGCGACGTGGAGGATGCGAGGCGTGAGCAGAGCCCCTTTCTGTTTCCATCCGCTCGCTCCAGTCCCGCGGCCGGACTGACTCAGACGCAGGAAGTCTCTCCCCAGCGGGGAGGGGCGCAGGGCAGGGCGGCGTGAACCACCAGAGCACGATTAATGCCGATGACGACCCCGTGGGGAATTTGGCGGGGGGAAATGAGACATCAGCATTGGAGGAGAAACCTCCTCAGAAGGGATTTATCAGGCTTTTCCTGGTAATGTTTTGAACTGGGAATAAAGCCACTGGAGGTGTCCCCCCCTCCTCCTCTGTACCCACATCATAAGATCAGTCCCTTTGAGCGAGGACCCCAGAGCAGTGGTGGGATCAGGGTCAGCCTCTTTCCCCAGCCAAGAGAAAGATGACCTTTAAGTCACGATGCAGTGAAATTCCTGGAAGAAAAAAATGCCACCGACTCAGAGAAACAATTGGCCTCTGGCCCTCGGCTGCCTTTCGCACAGACACATCGCAGCTCCTCTCCGCGCAGCTGCTTTGGATTCCCGGCAAGCACCAGCCACGGTCAGGGGCCAGCAGCAAAGTTCAAGTATTAAATGATGCTTTTGACTCTTCATTGACCTGTGGAGCTGGATGATCTTCTAATAACCAGATTAGAGGGACATTACCTTTTTACATTAGGCAGGGGGAAAGACACCACAGTGGGAGTTTCCTAAAAATAGGCTGTGTAGAAACCAGGACCAGAATACCCTACCAGCCTGTCCAGACACACAGCGTAGCAGCAGGCTCCAGCTCTCCAGGCTGAACTGCTGCATAACTCTTTAGGATGGCAGGAGGCATACCGATATTTCAGTATCTAGGGCGAGGTGTTGTTCCTTCCCGGTGTTACAGGCAGCACTGCCTTGCAGACATCTCACTGCGTGTGGACTAGAGACAGGATTAAAAACAGCTAGCAAAGACAGAAGTATGGCAAGTTAAGAGGGAAACGATTCAAGAATTTACACCAAGCGGCAGTGTTTGCCATATGAGCCTCCGCAGTGAAGCGTGCCAGTTTGCATCAGACCAGACTCATCACTGACCGTGCAGTTAAATTGCCAAAAATAGCACTGTGCATCTCAGCTAGCGAGGCAGCTCCATCCATCCTGCTCCCATGCCAGGCTGCTGTGTCGCATACCTCTGCCACGTACCTGCTGCCTCCGTTGGGTTTGGGCAGAGGGATATCCGCCACTGCTTGTGATTCACGCTTCTTGTGCTGGTTTTAAAACGATGCCACGTGGCGCAGTTACGCCAAGGGGGAAATCCTGCAACGCGAGAAGGCTGCAAGCCTACCTGTGCAGCCTTTTCCAGCGCATCCTCCTCCAAATCCTGGTTCTGATTTACAAAGGATCCCTAATCCTTACGTATTTCAACAGTCACTTAATCAATTACTTTACGTGGCCACCTCTAGCTCCAATCTAAGTTGACTCCAAGGATGAAAGAATCCAGGAAGTCACTCCCAGACTCCTGTCTCCAAATGGTCATTCCCCAGGAAGCCCAGGAAGAGTTTCAATCTTGCCATATTTATATTCACAGAACGAGCTGTCCATTTGCACTAGCATCCCTCTAGGAACCACAGCAAAATGAAATTCAACCCGGTCACTCCGGTATAAAAGTATGTGTGTCACGCCAGAGAAAGCCCTGCTCTCCATGTGTATTCTCAGTGTTATTTTATAATGTATGGATAGCTCCCAGATATTACAGCTTACTTTTTGGCTATGGTGATAAATACTTCAAAAACAGACAACAAAGTGGCTGTATGGCAGAGGGGAAAGAGATGAACAGCCAGTTTGGTTTGTACAGTAGGAGAGGGCAGTAATTGCAGTGCATCTATTGCAGCACAGATTGGGTATACGCAGGAGATCAAATTGTTAGAAACGGGAGCTGTAAGCATATGGGCAAAAATAAAAAAGAGCTTAGGGCTGAAACCACAGTTGTTCAAACAAACGGGCTAATCGCAGCCTCGGCTACACACACATGTGCAGGTGCAGACTGATCTCAGCCAGCATCTGTGGAAAATGTCACTTGGCAAAGGAGCACATCACACGGAAGCAAATGCTGCGTGCGCACACACAGAGCTTGCTGCTGGCAAGCTACACTAGGAGAAGG